>NC_142426.1:14014237-14365680 GCF_059516105.1 Syngnathus floridae
GTGCTACATGGCTTTTTTTTTATCAGGGACTTTGTTGCGACTGAATGTATTCAAGTCACTGAATATATGTTTTTGGGACTTAGGAGTGGAAGTTGGACACCCTGTGTGACCTCTACGAGACCCTGACCATCACCCAGGCTGTGATCTTTCTCAACACTAGAAGAAAAGTAGACTGGCTCACTGAGAAGATGCATGCTAGAGACTTCACGGTTTCTGCTCTGGTAAGATGAGCGACTCTTTATTACGTGCGAGGGCAAAATACGGCCCATTATGTTAGAGTGGTTACTTCTATTATAGTATAAATTTGTTTATTAACTGTCCTTCTAGTGACCCTACACTGCCGGTAACCCCATTTGGATGTCAATAACCTTAAATTCAATTCAATACAATTTTTTTCTATATTTGAATACGCATTTTAAAAGTTTCTACGTGCATTAAAACATTTTTTTTTTTTTTTTTAATAAACACATCAAGTTTCCTACTTGCATAACAATTGTACAAATAATTTGTCCATTAAGAAAAGCTTGCTCACCCCTTTTCATAGCCACACTGACTGAACAGAAACTCGCTTTCTCTCCCTAGCACGGTGATATGGACCAGAAGGAGCGTGATGTCATTATGAGGGAGTTTAGGTCTGGCTCAAGCAGAGTGTTGATCACTACTGATCTACTGGTTAGTATCAAATAGAGCAGTGTTTACGTTGAGATAATAATCTCTTCTCAATTTACTTGGTGCGATACGTTAAGCCCTCTAAGTTTAACTTGTAATTCTGCTGTATGAATAGCAACAGCTGGATGGATACACATGCCAATTAGGTCTGTCACAATGTGGCATGAACATAGAAGTAATGTTAAATATATTGAAGTGAACCGGATAGCTGAAACTGTCAATTTGTTTTAAAGCCCAAATGTTTCCAAAAAATCCTGTGAAAGTCCCTCAATGACTTAGCAGTGTAAACATTTGGGAGATCAAGACTTGTGCTCCACAATGGTTCCCTCTAACGTAGGGATCTGTTACTTTGAATCAAGTGACATTGAACCACGTCTTTAAGAGTTAAAAGTCTACATTTTGTACTAATTTGTGACCTGTTCCCCCAGGCTCGTGGAATTGACGTGCAACAAGTTTCCCTGGTCATCAACTATGACCTTCCTACAAATCGAGAGAACTACATTCACAGGTAAGACGAGTTGCGGGGGAGTTCAACCTTCTCTTGACCTGAGTGACGTGCTGTTTCTCCCCCAGAATTGGCCGTGGTGGCCGTTTTGGCAGAAAGGGAGTCGCCATTAACTTTGTCACCGAAGAGGACAAGAGGATTCTGCGCGACATTGAGACGTTTTACAATACTACGGTGGAGGAGATGCCTATGAATGTTGCAGACCTTATTTGAGCCTTTTAGTTTTCCTTTATAAAACGCAGTTATAGTTGACGTACACTTGCATCGTGCTTATTATTCCAGAGGGTGGGGGAGGTTTAAAAAAAAAAACAAGAAAAAAAACACGTTGATGCTAAACCTCGGATCAGAACATTTTCACGAGGTGATTTCTATTATAGTCCCTCTTGGGCAGTTGTAGACTCCGAACCTCTGTGATTTTGGCTGGTTGGAGCTACAAAGCCATGGGCTCTATTATTGTGGTCCTTTTCAGGCATTTCTTTCCATGTTCTACTATAATCCGTATATTCGATGTGCTCCACCATTTAGTAACCTACTTGTGGACTAAAAGGTACAAGTGCTGTATAAAGTCTGCAAATTCTGTTATGCTAACATGTGCGATGTGTTGTGGGCCTGCTTACTAGAGGCACTTGTTCACGGTATTATATATAATAGTAGATTTGTATTTGCTTTTTGTGAATGTTTATTTAAATGTATTTTCATCCAACTTGCTGTCAGACATTTTCATTTTGGCCATGGTTTCCTGGTATCTTGCTCACAATAGAGCACAGGTCATCAAGTCTGGTCCTCCAGGGCACCAATCCAGCCTTTTTTGTTTTTTTGGATGCAGCGCCACTCTAACACCTGATTCAAATGATCAGGAGCGTTATCAGGCTTAATTGAGCTTGCGTATCATTTCAAGCAAATGTGTTGTAGTACGGCTGCGCCTGAAACGTGCTGGATTAGCACCCTTGAGGGCTGAAGTTGGTGACCCCTGCATTAGAGTAAACGTATTAGCATTTGCACACACCTCCCCCCTGCACTACTTTTCAGATCTCTCAAATTGTAAGAATGTCTTAATAAATGAAAAATTGCTGTAAAAGCTACGCTTGTCCTTGATTTAAGTGACTCCAACGTTTACATTTTCCTATCCCGTTTATATTGCGTTATTTTTGTGATAAGGACTAATTTGTTGCTGAAGCAGGAAGCCTTAAAGTAGACATGTTTATAAATACTTTTTTCAGTGGCCTCCCTGGGTTGAAACAGATTAACATTTATACTTTGACATGTTCAACTGTATTGCATCATACTAATGTGCAATATAAGGTGGAGGTATTGTTTTAATGGACATACACATGCTGCAATTTCTTTCATTAAAACGACTCACAATCGAAAAGTTTGTCATTTTATGACATGTTTTATTTCAGTCCACAAACTGCTTGCGTTATCACTCGCATTCAATATTTTCCTTCTCTGTGTGGAATTTTACTCTTAAGCCATGTCGATATTTTAGCACTCCTTTGGATTCATAACCGGGATCGTAAAACATTTGAGTCAATGCTTTGCATTGTGTAACCAAGTCAGTGGTTTCAAGAAGTCCTTTCATTTGACATCAGTCAAGCATCTGTAGCTAGGAAAATAAATATTGAATCAAGTACTCGGAGCTTAAGTCAAAGACCCTTCTTCAAAATGAGTTTTTTTAGTAGTACTTTCTGCTCCTTACTTTGTCAAAATAAGCCTGCTGTTTTTCAACTTCTGCAGAAAACTACTCAACTTAGAGGCAAATTTCATTAATGCATTCCCACAGTCTAAAACCAACATGATTTTACTTGATTTAATAAATAAACAGCATTGTACGGCATAGAAAAAAAAACAATTCAACTTCTGCAGAAAACTACTCAACTTAGAGGCAAATTTGATTAATGCATTCCCACAGTCTAAAACCAACATGATTTTACTTGATTTAATAAATAAACAGCATTGTACGGCATAGAAAAAAAAACAATAAGAGAATGTAAAGCAGGAAAAAAAGTCTAACTATTGTACATTGGGACAAACTGGAAGTCATAAGTGTGCCAGAGCGTTCTGCCTTAAAGTCCCAGAGACATCTTTTTTTTTTTTCAATTAGAACGGAATTTGATAGAATGTATAAAGAGAACACATTTGCCGCATTGGAAATTAAAAATGGACACCGATTACTAAGAATAAAGCTAAAATGAAATGGCAGTTTATCGATCGGGTTCCGCACGCAGCCACACTGGTGGCGCCATTGCTGTGACGTCACAAATTGTGCATCGGATCTCAACAAACCCAAACAACATGGCGGATGATAGCGACAGCATTAAAAATTAAAACAAAGGCAAAGCTCTCAAATCGTATCTTTAACACTGCGCCTTTGAAAGGTTTCACTGATAAAGGTGCATTATAAATGCTGTATCATTATTATTATTATAAGGGGGGGGGGGGAGATTAGAAAATTTGAAGCAATTTCTGTCTATTAAAATCCTGTCTCCAAGGACCATATCCAGTCTAAATTCCCAACTTTGGGAACTGAGAAGGATGTCTAAAAAATTCACAATATTCATTTATTAATTATTTCCTACTGAGTGACGTCTGCAAAATATTCATTTATTTACTCGTATTATTCTTGGTACAGTGGCCTGACTTCAATTAAAATTAAACTTACCCTTTTCCTCTCTCGTTTGACGAAAGCACCTCTAGGCTTCCCAAATGGAGTCCGCCAAGTTTGATCCTCATAAGGGGTCCAGGTTCAAAGCAGGTTTCCTGGAAATGTGCACTGCACAGAACACTCTAATAATCCGTAGGACCAGACCAGTCTTTCCGCGTCCTTTGTAGCTGTTTGGTCCATTGTTTCCTCAAAGCCTCGTCTTTTGGAAACAAAAATAGCGATACACCTGCTTCGTTGGTGTGACTGCATCCCATAGCGATAGACCTTTCGCCTCCACGCTTCGACATACTTTTGGCTACATTCACTGAAGCTAAAGGCGACCAACTTGAAACGTCACTTCCGGCTTCTGCCCCAGTCAAGGAGGCGGCCGCTCGCTCGGTGCAGTCAAACTGTCTGCGCGGCGAATTGAAATGACATTTTTCAGAGCAACAGCTTCCTTTTCGTTCTTTCGATCGTCAATTGGTATCTATAAGCCCATAAGCTAACTAAAACCGATTTCTACATATACCGGTGTCTCTGGGACTTTAAAGGGGCGTGGTCTGGTGAGCGATGTCAGGAACATGACTGGTACACACAAAAGGATTTGGCGAATTTTAGAGATTTTTTTTTTTCTTTCCAATAAGTAACAGAACCCACATAAAGAGCAAAGCAGGTGTTTCAAAGTTTTGATCACATTGTTTGCGGCCTCCAATGATGTCAACACAGAGCCCCACACAGACAAATTGTATGACACCACCGCTCAAGTCTGAAGTTCTCTGACGCAGAAATGTCATGCGATCTCACACACAACAAGAGAAGCAGACACTTGCGCCGATGGCTGCAGAGTGTTGCGGAGCAGGACCACAGGCGGGAGCGTTGAAAAAGGGCAAAGTCTTTCTTTCTTTCTTTCTTTCTTTCTTTCTTTCTTTCTTTCTTTCTTTCTTTCTTTCTTTCTTTCTTTCTTTCTTTCTTTCTTTCTTTCTTTCTTTCTTTCTTTCTTTCAAAAATACAGTCCGTCAGCATTCTCGGATGGTCCTCATCCAATCTCAATAAAAGGCAGCTACGCAAGGGTAGCAGTTGAGATGGTACCGACAGAGGAGATAGATCTTCACAGCTGTGCAGTACAGCTTGCCGAGGAATCCAGACGTCCTCTCTTTCACTCGCGGGTGCGTGGCTGCATTCCACAGGCTTTGGAGGTCCTCCGTGTGGCCGTGGGAGGTAATCATCTGGTTGTAGATGCACAGATGGTCAGGCGTCTTCCCCTCCCCTGAGATATAGTAATGCTCCTGTGGCGAGACGCCAACTGCCTGGGCGCAGATGCCCATGAACACATCATCTATGTAGAGCGAGGCGTTCAGCGTCAGAGTGGCATGGTAGATCTTGTTTGCCACGTCGCCGGACACCACGTAGCCCGCCCCGGGCGTGTAGTCCGGGTACGACATCCACTGGTACATCTCGAGCGGCACGTAGTACTTGCTGTCTTTGCTCCGGTTCGGCGGTGCGCCCCGATGGACTCGGCCTACCCAGAAGTCCGTGACGCCCCGACCTCTGACTTCCTGCAGGTACGCCACCAAGTTGGGAATGTGAACAAAGACGTCGTCGTCTGCCGTCATGAGGAAGTGAGCGTGTGCGCAACACCGGTGCATCCAGTGGAACTGCATGATCAGCTTCAGGGTTAAATTGTGGAAGGAATCCCAAAAGTCCTGCTGGATTAGATCGCCGTGGTAACGGTCCTCTCGGAACAGCTGCCTCTGAATGATGGCATCCGTGCCGTTGGGTCCCCGGGGGGCTCCTAGGGCAAACACCACCTTGACCGTCACTCCCAGGGAATCCGAGATGAAGGTCTCGTTGCCCCAAGTGGATCTGATGGACTCACGCCTGGCAGTGTTCATCGGGGATGTTTTGATAAAGAGCAGGAGGAGCACGTCCTGGCCGGCACATTTGTCCGGGTGATCCAACAGGTTGCGGAAGTTGTTGAAGCTCCTGGCCTGCTCTCGCGTGATGGTGAGGCTTTTGGTGATATCGCTGAAGCGGTTCACCAGGAGGCGGTACGAGTAGGACTTGACATGGTTCACCATGCCGTTGTCCCACCATACCGTGACCACAGACAGGATCAGACAGGTGGTTAGCAACCGGACACACAGCGTCTTCCACAAGCGGCGGACTCTCCAAAGCATCTCGTCACTCGGTTCGGGCGGCGAAGCGCGGCGGCGGCGGCGTAAACTTAGGAAGGCTCGGTGCGGTATTTAGTGGCTCGTCCATTCTAGGCAGCGTTGATGGGTTTCACCGGGTCTGCTGCGAAACATCACCTGTGGCTAAAGTACGTCTCGCCCTTCGAGCCACTTAGCAGCCGGTCCTTCGTCTTCATCTGAGGAAGGAGAGCATATTTACTGTGGTGACACCATTGCGTGTGGCTAAACACAAACGGAGGGAGGGTTGTTGGACATTTTGCGGCTTTGTGAAAACATCCCAAAAAAAACGCTAAGTGCGTTCAGCGCCTCCGCAAACGATGACACAACGTTGAGCCAAGTGAAGCTCGGGAATAAAAATGGTCAAACTGTGTTCAATTCCAGATGTTAAAATAGATAATTTGTCAAGTCGTGCAGTTTGAGCCAAAGCCAAAGCCAAGTCGTTCCCAAGTTGTTGGCCAGTGATAAGAATAGCTCCCTCCTCGAGTCACGTCATATGACTCTCGTCCCCCATCTCGGGCCTTTTCCATAATGTTCAGGAATCTTTGCTCTAAGATTAGTGGGGATGATTTGAATATCTCCATAAAACAGGATACAAAACTGCAGACCGGAACTGCATTTTTTTGTAACAACTACTTCAGGTGCGCAAATGGGAATCGCTGATTCGAATGTGTCGGCCGTTGTTTTATTTCGTCTCGTTGTGCCGTGAGTCTGCTGAGAAGCGAAAGCGCCATTGTGTATGGCGCAAACCAACCCAAAAAAAACACAAAGATGGGGAGGTGTTAGCAGCGGCAGGAAGGGTGAACGGGGTCTTTGGTAGACATTGGGGTCTGAATGCAAAAAGCGAACACAGCAAATGTTGCCAGGGGTAAGTGGACGGACGCCCCCGTGAAAGCGCTGAGAGCCGTGGAAAAGCAAAAAGCGTGGGGGACACAATGGACGGCATCATAATAGCTGCGCTGCCGCACAATGCAACGGGTGAGAATAGCCTGCCGCTTACGGCACTTAAACCAGCGAGGGGGCCACATCCCGATGGCGCCTGAGCGGCCCTAGACTCCAAAAGCACCCTGAGAGGTTTTCAAACATCACCAGTGGACGCACGCACGCGTGCTGCTTGATGGGGGGCACTTGCTTTTTTCATTGAGTCTGGCGAGACGCCCGCCCAACCAAGCGCCACGTGAACAGGATTTGCACTGTTCTGCGCTTTCCAATCATAACAATGAGACATCCATCAACAAACTTCTGAACATAGTAGGCGATAGGACAAACGAAACTGCTCTTACCTCATCCTCGCAGCCCGGTTGACCAATCCTGCAAACAGACTTGTGGTTTGGGGCCGGCTCGACTGTTGACTGAGGGTGTTGCTGGGAGGGACGGACGGACCACTGCGGCTCAACTGTGTGTAGAAAATACATTGGCGCTAGCTACAAGCGGAAGTGTTTAGACTGCATCTAAAACGAGCGCAGAAACGCGCACCGCACTACCAGCATACTTCTGGAGTCAGCCTTTGTATAAATAGAAGGCACACCATCCTGAAACACTCACCTGAAGAGTGGCTTTAAGCGTGCGTCCCCTATATTTTTCCATCCAGTTTTACATCAACTTTGTTCCTTTTCCTTCATATTTTGTTGTGACTTGCTCTCAGTCTGTCTGGAGCGCGCCAACTGAGTGATCTATAGGCTTGCCCGCCCGCTCGCCGGCCCGCCGGCCCGCCTCCCTCACTCTCAGTTCTCTCATCCCTCTATGGGTGTGGATGGGGGTGGAGCTATTTAGTCAGTCGTTGATGTAGTGAGGGCAATTAAGTCCAATTCAGGGCTTTGCAAACTGTTTGGGTCAAGGGAGCCGCTTCTTTTTTTTTTTTGTTCTTCCCAGGATAAAAAAACCAAACTCATATCCTACAAAAATAAAGTTGAGTTTTTTTCAACATAATTCCATGATATGATGAATGATTCTAAATCTTAAATGCAGAGACAAATTTCACCGCACCCAGTTGTGTGTGTGACAATCATTGGGACGTCGACATTTTTCAACCGATTCAACCCATTTCAACTTTCAATTGTTTATCTCTCGCCTACTATTGCGCAACTTCCCACTTACCAAAAATTCCAAATTTTCAACTTTGAAATTCAACCAAATTCTCCAAAATTTCATTTTTCGACTTGAATTTCTATATTTCTCTACCGATTTCAACCCATTCCACTTTTCAACTCTTCATCTTTTGCCTACCTATTCCACAACTTCCCACTTCCCAAAAATTCCAAACTTTCAACTTTGAAATTCCACCAAATTCTCCAAAATTTCATTTTTCTACTCTAATTTCTACGATTCAACCCATTCCAGCTTTATTCACCTTATGCATACACCATCATATTCACCCCCTTCACCCCACCTTCCACTTTGCTACACAATTCAACCCTTGACCCCCACTTCTAGTGTGGTGGCCATCTTTGATTGACCCTGAAGTGAACCCTGAATGAACTGGAAGTGCTCCAAAGCAAACCGGCAGTGACCCCAAATAAACCGGAAATGACACCACTGTTGTTCAGTTGTATTTAACGTCGAAGTTGGATACATTTTCATTGAATTTGTAAAAACTGTGATAGAACGTGTGTACAAGCTTTCTGTTGACACAAGTGGAAGCGCGGAAAAATAAAACCAAGTGTTATTATCAAAATAGACTTTATTCTAGACCTTGAGATCTGACTGCTATTCCAACAGTCAGACTGCAACCATGTGAGTGAGATAATACAACGCAAGTGAGGGCAAAGACATCACCAAAAACAAAAGAGAGAGAGAGGGGAAAAAAGATTTGCAAACCGTTATTTACATTTTGTGTGATACATCAACAGTTTTCCAGATTTTTCTCTTTTTGTTCATTTTTGAGTACATAGCTACAAATCAATCTGAATTACAAAAGTTTGGAGGAATACAAAACCTTCAAGGGCTCTCAAACATAGCAAAGATAGAAGAATCATTGTTATTATATATAGATTTTTTTTAATCGGTAGGAACAAAAAGAAAAAAGCTACCACTTGAATGCAGTGTAAAAAGCTTCTCTAAAACAAACATTAAAAAATACCATTCCACTGTCATGGACCTCAGTTTGAAATTGCGTAATTGTAGTACAGCTCAGTCACCATCGACACCACTGAAGCAAACTTCAAAATAGTACAAAACGTTTCAAACAAATAACATTCGGACCAACCTCCTGTGTTTTTCTACATTTGTATTGAGCTGATGTTATGGCTGTGAGATGACAACCGGAATGCAGACATTGGCTTAGACATTTAAACGGACTCGGACGAAATGGGATGAAAACCCTTTGAATCTCTAGAACACTGCACTTTTTTTCCTTTTTTTTTTTCCTTTTTCAAATTTTCCTTTTTTTTTTTAAGATGTGTTTGACTTGAATAAACACACCTCCCTGTTTCTCCATTTTACTCTAAAGTGCAGGAAAAGAAAACCCTTTCGAAGGGCAGCTAGTTCATCTTTCCAATGACTGTCAAATGGTATTTATCACAAAAAAAGCAAAAGCAAAAGCAAAAAAAACAAAAACAGTCTTCATGGTCACGGCCAAGAACATCACATATTGTATTTCAAACATGAAAATGAACTTGACTCCACTCCACGCTCTCAAGTGGCACACAATCGTGTGCAGTTTAACCAACAAGCACTGGCATCTGATCATGACAAAAAAAAATAAAAAAAATAAACGCGCAGTCCATCTGTGCGTAGGCTCAAATCTCGTTTGCTCAAAACGAGGGAGCCCAACACGAACGATTCGGGCAAAAGTTGGAAAGGAGTTCAAAACTCGCGGCGCACAAATAAGATGGTATTAGTCTGATTATCATTTAGCATTACTTTGCCTTGAATTGAGGATGCAAGAACAATGACAATTAGAACGGATGCAAAGTTAAAGCTTCACACCCCTTTTGCTCTCGCTTTGCTCACAGATAGATCCCAGTTGCTGCAAACGGCCCTGCCAAGCTCCTTCTCTATGACAAAAAGAGGTCAGATCCCGGCCTGAGGCGTATGTTGCGAGGCCAACGTAAAGTATCGACAATCTCTCTAAGCCTTGAAGATTTTTGTTCCTTTCATTTTTTTTTAAAACAGCTCGACATTTAACCGGATGGATTATGAACACCTGGAAGAAAAAAAAAAAAAAAATCTGGGCAAGACGCAAACAAAGGACATTTGGATTGTTTGGATTACTTGTTTTATCATTTGTTTACAATGGCAAAAAAAAAAGCAACAAGTGGATAAAAATGATGGATGACCTAAGTGATACATCTGCTTGTTTGTAGAGTGCCAAGAAGTGATGCCCTGTTGAACAGTGGACATCCATTTTGAACACTAAAAACTCTCCATCCTCTTGCCCATTTCTCTCTCCCAGTATGATATAAAACTTACAGTAAACTCCAATTTAAAAATAATGTCCACAGGACACCAAATGCTGACATATGCAATATGCACACACCAACAGAGAACAACAACCAAAAAAAAAAAATCTTTAGAATTCTGGTACAAAGGGTTAGAAGGGGGGGGGGGGGAGAACAAGGAATTCTGGTGTTTTGATTTGCACGTATTGGGTCTGAACTGGGTTGAACAGAAAGAAACGCCTTCCTCTTGACAGTCAGTCTCTCACACATGCTGAAAAGCAGATGTGGTGAAAATGTGGTCCTTGAATGAGTGTTTGAGGGGGTGGGGGCGGGGGGCAGCGTTCTGTTTGGCGGTAATGGCAGGCCATGGCATCTGGCGGGGACTACAGCAGTGTGGCGGACAGGCAGGGACAGGTCAGTCATTTTGGCTATGTACACATTCGTAGTCGGTCCATGGTTCCCCCGCACGAGTGTCATTTCCTCAGGTCTAATACACAAACCTGCAGATGGCAAAAGGACGTCAGCAGTGAACCCAACTGACAGTTTACAGGCCGGAAGCCACAAGGGCCACACTTCCTCAAATCCATAAAACTGAATTGAAATTGTTGAATTGTTCCATTGTTCTCTTCTTTAAATAATTCAAATGCATTGTTCTCCGCTTTAAATATCTAAATGAAATGATGTTATGAATAAAATGTGATTCATTAAGTTTGATGAATGATAAAGTTATTTTTTTACTAAGAGGCTGAATGTCAAACTTTCTACTTCACGTTGTGAGCCGAAATTTGGGGTACGTGAGCAAGGTTCCTATATGCAGCTGCCTGAGTGAAGTGGGAAAAAAAACTAAATTGCCGAAAACTTGCATCCATTCTTTTACTGGGCCAAAGACAATTACGAAATGTTTTTTTTTTTTTTAACGGTGTCATCATCATTGGGCTTCCCCTTTGGCCAACAGACTCTGAATTTCAGGTGGGAAATTCTGTGGCGCTCTAATCTAAGCTGCATTAAGTCAGTCCTCTCAGCAGGAGATCAGGCAGAGAGGTACTTACAGATCCATCAGATGCGCTGGCTCCTACTTTATCGCCGGTGGCATTCCAGCACACCTCAAAGATCCCTCCTGTCCCTCTGTAGCTGTGGACTAAAGCACCGGTCTGAAGACACGCAAACTCCAGTTAGACGCAGCTGTGTGTGTGTGTGTGTGTGTGTGCGTCCGAGTGAGACGTACCTGAGTGTTCCAGATGTGGACACACTTGTCGAAGGAGCCGCTGGCTAGGTGTCTGCCGTCAGGACTGAAAGCCACGCTGTACACGGGCTCCTGGTGGCGGGTCAGCGTGTGGATACACACCCCGCGCTCCACGTCCCACAGACGTACCGTGGAGTCGAACGATGCGCTGCGAGGGAGCAGGGCAGAGTTGCAGTACATTGGATTGAACTTTAAACAACCAGCACCGTACAACTGGAACAGTACGGCATGATGTCCCCCCCATGTTGACGTGTATGCAAGCGCAAATGCACATTGAGATGACCATTTTGATCTCACCTGCGCCTTTTGACACATTTTGTACTGTGCTGTGCTGTGCTGTACTGTACAATTTGCTTTGCCATTGTTCCGCTCAGTCATGTCGCTCGGTGTGTGGCGACCCTCAACATCCATGACTCACCTGGCCAGCATCAGATTGGCATTAGGGTTGTTGGTCCCAGGGCCTGTCGGGCTCCACTTGATGGTGTAAATTTCTTTACTGTGGGCTTGAAGGTCATGTACACACATGTCCTGTTTCATGCTCCATATCTACAAAGAATCCCACAAAAGACCAGGAAGTTAGTTCCGAGAACACATTTCTGCGCGGCGGTGTAGTTGGTGACCGGACGACAGATGTATGAACTGACCTTGAGAGTCATGTCATCAGAACAGGAAGCCAGCAAACTGCCAGTGGGATCCCACTTGATTGCATTGACCTCATTCTACAGCAGGTAACAAAAGGTCAGTGGTTCGTTAGTTGATATGCGACTTTGTAGGACTACAAGGACAAACTAACTTTGCGACTAAAGTTTGACTTACTGTGTGTCCCTGGAAGGTTTTGACGGGTCGGTCCTGACTCAGTTTACAGACATGAATGCACATGTCCGTACTGCAGGAGGCAAATGTGGTATTATTCTGCCAGTCAACGTCCAGAGCAGGCGCTGCGGAAAGGAACAGAATAAATGCAAATGATTGTCTGTCCGTCCGTCCGTCCGTCCGTCCCTCCGTCCATCCATCCATCCATCCATCCATCCATCCATCCATCCATCCATCCATCCATCCATCCATCCATCCATCGAGGCAGCAGCTTTAGGAGGGACTCCCAGACTTCCCTCTCCCCAGCCACTTCATCCAGCTCATCCCGGGGGATCCCAAGGCGTTCCCAGGCCAGCTGAGAGACATAGTCTCTCCAGCGCGTCCTGGGTCGTCCCCGGGGTCTCATACCTCTGCCGGAGGTGGGAGTTGAAGTTCTTCCTGACAGGGGATTCTACCAGACGTTCCCAGCAGACCCTCACAGAGCGTTTGGGTCTGCCAGGTCGGACCGCCGTCTTCCCCAAACCATCGGAGCCAACCCGCCACCAGGTGGTGATCAGTTGACAGCTCCGCCCCTGCCCCTGCCCCTCTCTTCGCCCGAGTGTCCAAAACATTTGCAGCCGCAAATGATTGTAGGACACGTTAATGGAGGAAATAGTTTCAAACTATTTTCTCGGTCTCATTTGTACTATGACAAAAATCTGACATTCTCTCCGGGGTGTATCAATGTTCTATTGTATACATCAACAATGAACTTGGTTTCAAACTCACCTGAGTGAAAAGGAAACTGCTGCTTCGCCTCTCCTGTGTGAGCGTCCCATATAATGGTAGTCTGGGTAAAAGACAGTGTTTTGTATGTCTAGCAACAACGAACAAGAAAAACTGGCATATCTTGCTTTTGGCAAATATTCAGGCTGCACTCATCAACTATAACATAGAATAAAATATATAATATACCATTACGTTTTTAAAAACAGTTTGAGTCTCATCCATGAATTTACGGGCTGTGTTGTCAAAAATATGTTATTCCACTGGTGAACACTGGATGGCAATGTTGAACAGCCAGCTAATGGTCACATTCGTTTATAACAGTACACAGCTCACTTGAAACGGGTAAATAATATAAACACCGAAAATACATTACAGAAAATATGCCAGCAGTGTATGTGAGAGCCCAAACCACCAATAATGACTTACCTTGTCTACCCCAGCACTAAGTATGAAGTTTCCTTTCTTATTCCACTTAAGTGCAAATATGGGACCTTTGTGTTGACCCAAAGTACTGGCCAGGTTACCTGTAAGAAAAAAACAACAACACACATTTGTTTGAGGTATGCAGTAATATCAAACTACAAAATAAAAATAGTGCGAGTTTACCGTCTTTTGTCCATATTCTGGCAAAGCCATCATAGGAGCCTGTTGCTAGGAGCGTACCCTCACTCTGAAAGACAAATATTTTTCATCCATCCATCCATCCATCCATCCATCCATCCATCCATCCATCCATCCATCCATCCATCCATCCATCCATCCATCCATCCATCCATCCATCCATCCATCCAGGTGAACTCGTACTCACATTCCAGTCTAGCGAGGTGACGTCTTTGTTGCTGGGCACGTCCTGGCCCCCTTCCCGTATGCAGTGCCTCAAAACCAGCTGGGTGGACCCACCTGAGCTGTTCTCACTCAAGTTCCAGATTCGAGCCGTGGAATCGCCAGACCTGTCGAAGATTTATCAAATTTATGAGTAGATCAATGCAATTTCAAAATGTTATGAACAGGACGCAAATTTAACAGACTACATTTTGAAGACTTCAATTTACAGGATTTGATCAGAATGTTTCTCGAGAGGAAAGGCGCTTCAATCATTCAGACGAGGAATCAGGGGAAAAGAAATGACCCGATTGGCCCGAATATAAGACTACCCCACTTAGAAGACGACCCCCTCTTTTTCAAGACTCAAGTTTGAAAAAAGACTTTTTGAGCACCAAATTTAATTTTTATAATTACAGTACATCGGAAACAAATGATTATGACAATATATTCATATTGTGTGTGTGTGTGTGTGTGTGTGTGTGTGTGTGTGTGGTTCTGCAACAGACAGAAATACAGCACAGAAGTCAACACTCAACTTCCGCGATCGGACAAACGGCACAGCAGTGGACACTAGTAACAATGAAATGTTTGTGTCAAAGACGCACACGATCACAGCAACGCACTCAGTCGATACCAGCAACCTTTAACTTGCCGCGGCGCACAAGTGACTAGGTATAATGTCTAGACCCCGAATGTAAGACGACCCCCACTTTTTCAGTCTTATTTCATGCAAAAAACATCGTCTTATATTCGGGCCGATACGGTCTTTCACAAGCTATTACATCTGTGGGTGATTAGAAGAGGAAATTGGGGTAGTGCTGATGGAACATTGTGAGTTTGCCTGCACGTTACATAACATTGTCGATTAAAAGAAGTTTCACAATACAGCGTTGCTTTGCCTTCTAAGTTCAATTCATTCTATGTCCAGCCTAGTAACACTTCTGAACGTCTTATAGTCAGAGATTTGTAAAAGTGAATAAGTATCGAGAGGCACTGACCCAGATGCCAGCAAGTCGTTGACTGGATTCCAGGCACAGATAAAAACCTCCGATTCATGACCTCTGAGGACCATGGCTTTACTCTGGGGTATTTCTACGTCCCGATCCACCTCCATCATCTCGGAGTGGTGATCTACAACAAGGAGCAGATCAGAGCAAATCAGACAAAAACACAAGTGGAAGAACAACAACAAATAAGGTTTTCCCCAAAACTTTTCAGAGAATTTTTTTTCTTGTTACACAATCTGGAATTTTAAAAATCGCAGAAATAGCCCAATTAAGTGGGGTCCAACCCCTCCAACAAGAGAATACAAAGCAGTTTAATACCGTAATTTTCGGACTATAAGTCGGGTTTTTTTTCATAGTTTGGGTCGATTTATACAGAGGAGCGACTTATATGTGAACATTTTTTGCGCATTTCATGGCTAATGCGACCTATAGTCCGGAGCGACTTTTAGTCCGAAAAATACAGTAGTTTGTTGACAACCATGAGCTTGCTTACTGGCTAAGGCATGGGATCCATTTTCCTCCCCATTGGCTGCACCCTCTCCGTTCTTGGTGCTACACTGGGGCCCAGTGCTGCTGCCACTGCCTGCTGCCGCCTGCTGTTGCTGCTGGGCCAACTTGTCCCTGTAGGCCTGCTGCCTAGTTTGGACTACATCGGGCATCACCGCATCGATCAGTGACAGTGACTCAATGGGGCGCCCGTCAAATAAGGTGCCATCCTGCACGTGCAAGCAAACAAACAAAACGGAAGGACATTAGAGAAATGCGTTGTTGACGATGTTTTGACAACAGATCAACGCCGGAGTGGCAAAATGAAGCCGCGTGTCGATGTACGGATGACGACTGACTTCATTGATGCTGACTTCAGCCTCCACGTACTGCAGGCCCTTCTGGATGATGGAGATAAGGGCAGCAGGGGGCACCAGGGCTCCATTGATGTTGGACTGGCTGATGTGGCTCTCTATGCCAAAGGTGAATGCTGAGTGTGAGAAGCCTGGAGAAGAACACAGCATTAAGAGAAGGAAATGGTTCAAAGGTCAAAACAACTGTGGAACACAACAAAACAAAAAGTGGAATGACTTCAATTCACATCACATCTGGGTTTACCTGACTCTTGCAGGTATCTGTAGACCAGGAAATTAACCTCATCACTGCTTATGCTCATTTTTAGTCCTGGTCATTAAACCATTTGGTCAGCACATTATAGGAGCCTGGGGAAGTCAAAACAAAAAAGAAATTTGCTTCTTGACACTCCAGAGGCAAAACACTACGTAGGGTCAACGCACCATAAAAAACACAGAGGATGCCATTTCACATAATAAACAAGCACTACTGAATGGAATTACGCCGAAATTTGAGAAGGGGGGGGGGGTACCACACAAGTGATCTTTCGTTTGATGAAGAAATGAAGGTTCATTTGGTCCAATCGCGCAACCGCAGGGTGCTGGGCTCTCACTGTCGCATTGCTTTAAGAGCGTCTTTGTGTTTTAGGATGGCTTTACTGCTCCCACTTGCTTTCTTTGATTAGGGGTTGATCCAATCCTCAAAATACAAAAACGAACAGCGTCAGTCGGCATCCGGGCCGCGCCGCGCGGTCGGGTTTTCTCGGGTCCTTTCGGCTCATCTCGCGAGGTTCGACCTCCGAATTCTGTTGGACAACCGAAGCAAAAAAAAATCTCGAATTTTTCGTTCCAATTGCGATTTGTTTGCGAACCGGGATGTTCGAAAACCGAGGTTTGACTGTAGTAGTTCATCTGAGGCAGCCATTACAGGGTATTTCGAAATAAGTCTGGAAAAGATCTCATAATAACAGATCTCAGTGCTTGTCTTCTGGAATTCAGTTTCTTGCAGAACTAGCACGGTTGAAATGGCAGTGTGGAAATAAACATGGGGTCTGGACAAGGGAATCTTATTTCCATCTGCTAGCTGGCTAAAAGCCTTTCTGAGAAGACAAAAACGGAAATGCATATTATCACATGTCCAGACGTAAAAATAAATGCAAGCGAACCATGAATATATATGAAAGACTTGACAAGGAAATGGTACATGGTGAGGAAGCAGCAGAGAAAAATTATTTGTCACACATTCCAAATGATGCAAGTGATATTCTCTATCAGTCTGGCACCCAGCATCATTATCCTCGTAAAAATGAAAACATCAAACAACTTATTTCTTAATTGACAGCATCTTTGTAAATGTTGCATCCATTGAACGTGAGAGTTTTTTGGTAAGCCTCTGCTCCGATTTCTCGCTAGGGTGTCAGAATAGCCTGCAGCGTAGATGTGAACTGCCTCCCAACCTCTATGGCAAAACCAGCACAGAGAAGAAAATGAGGACCGTGTAATTACTGGCGTGTCCCGCCCGAGCTCCGTGACATGGTTAAAAATAAAGTGCTCATCCTTAAGAACACCTCAAAGGGCAAGTCAGAGAGCCGTAACCCTGGACAAGCCTGCCATTCCATTACAATTCTCTATTTTTAGCTGATGTTCGTGTCCTCCCTCATCCTTGTAATTATAAGCAAACCAGAGGCTTTTTTGTGACAAACGGTGAAAAAGACATACTGCCAAACTGCGGCCAACTCTGCATCCAAAGCGGATGTTTGCTCGCTTTGCAGCACCAAATATAGGCAGGACTGCTTCGTGTCATCATTCCATCCGTTGACATAATTGCACATGATTAGATGGACAATTTAGAACACAAGTCTGTACTTCAGTTTGACAGAAGCATTTTCAAGCTTTTCCACGGATACGGCAACACTTTGTCGTCGAATTGATTAGGGATGCACTGCTACTGACGCTGACTAGTTTCCGACTGTACGGTACTCAAACTCATGCAAATGGACAGATGCTACACAAAGAGTCGAGTCAGTTGCATGGAAATACTTTCAAAGAAATATAAGTGACAACAATTTTTGCTGACTGGAAGTTACGCTCCGCCTGTGCCCCGAGCATGGAGTTTGGACGCTAGCCACTAGCCAAAACGCTGGCAACGGGCGCCGTATTATGTATCAATGTCGGAATAAGTGCATTTTTTTTTACCATTCCTAATTAGCAATTGAAAATGGGCCCAGGGCGACGTGTTGATGTTGGTGGCAACAGTTTTGTGTGTCAATATAAACTGGCCTGACTACAGTTGGGAAGACAAGTCAGCTGCCAAGTCTGCCATTGCCTTTTTTTTTTTAAAAAATATATATTTTACGCTTAATTTCTCTCGAAACTTCCTTATCTCCTGCTGGCCATCTGTCTTTGTGGCGCACATGAGCAATAGTGGTAATCTGAGTCATCCATGATGTAAAAAAAAAAAAAAATAATAATAATAATCACGATTACATTTAGACGAATTGCCTGGCTCCTCGTGATATTCCCGATGAGTCAATATATAACAAATTTAGTCAGTTCAATCCGATTTTCCATATTTTAAACCTCAAAACAGAAATTTGGCTCTATTTTCCATCACGGCATTTTCTGTCGTGACTATGATCAGGCAGGATCCAAATTGAACCATCATCAACCAGAGTAGCGGCAACAAACAAGTGCAAGAACATGACAGCTGGTGCCAACCTCCCTCTCTTAACTGTTGTCATGTTTCCACTGGAAACAATGGTGACAGCGGCAGATTGAATGTGACTAGATGCGGATGGATAGATGTGCCTCCTGGGTTAATAGTTTACGGAGTTCATATCATTTACGAACGCCATCGTCATACCGGTTGAATACGAGGCACTCTCCCAGATGGGAAAACGAATGAAAAATGTCTCACCCATGTGATCAGGATGTCTTTATGCACGCATCATTGCTTTGTTGTCCTCAAAAAGAACGGTCAGTCGGTCAGCCCCTAAAAGACACAAAACAAACAAGATTTGTCATAGAAGCATTGATGTTACATCACTGAACAATATTGCAGCTCATTATGAAGTCACTCGCCTAAACTGCTTCCATGTCACCAACGTTAACCTCCATTTCAACTCTACTTCAAGAGAGAAATGTGCAGGCTGAGTCCAATCCTATCCACACACGCCATACTGATGACAATGAACTCGTATCAAATAAACACTTCAGTAAAGTTGCGCCAGCGTGGTTGAAAAGTAAACATGGAGGAGGCGTGACACCAAACCAAGAGAAAATGCCTCAACAACCCAAAGCTCAATTAGTCGTGGATAATTCCACCGCATGATGTGAACATATATTATCAATCAGCTTCATGTGCCGTTTGGAAGTCTACACTTGAACGATTTTGCATTCATTCGCAGGACATAAAAACGAGCCAAATTCATAGCATACCCAAAGTGAAATGTGATCTCATCAACCATTCCAATATTGTGTCATGCACCATTTTGGCCTTTTACTCCCAGATTCAAATTTAACAACGGTCAACTGCGTCACCCTGGATTCGCTGCTTTACCGTGGGACTGACTCACAGCGTGTCGCTTTGTCTGTCCCTTCGTTCTATTTGTTAGTTTCCCTCTACGACGAAGTCGCGTGTGTGCAAAAGCGTGTCAACATGCTTATCTGTCGGGAGGCTAAATTAGCAGGATAGCGTGGCGTGCTAGCCATTTGCGGAAATACGTCGCCCATCCCCCAACGGAGCGGCGCTGAATGGGCTCGAGCGTAATAATACAGCGTTGACCTACACCGATGCACTTGCTCAACTAACGGAGACTTATTTGATCGCTTAGTTGAATAAGAATGCATTTCGGTTAGCAGTAAGCAATGTCATCACTTCACCATCAAGCGTCCATTATTGAAGCCCCTGCATTGTAGGTGAATGCATGACAAAAGGCAACGGCGCATCCCCTCGT
This sequence comes from Syngnathus floridae, assembly GCF_059516105.1. NCBI lineage: Eukaryota > Metazoa > Chordata > Actinopteri > Syngnathiformes > Syngnathidae > Syngnathus > Syngnathus floridae. The sequence goes on from NC_142426.1 coordinate 14,034,075, forward strand.
TTTAATAGGTTACAAACCGCAATTGAAGCATATTTCGTGCCATTTAATGACAATTGTTTCTCCATTTTCTGGTGATCATTTACACACAGTACAGCGACGCCCCAGCCGGCAATGCTATTCTAAAGGGAAGGCGGTCGCCACACAAGGCACTTTCAATTTGAATGAATCTTATGGGGATACAACAGTGAGTGTTGCTGATACTTCGTAGAGCTCTCTATCACAACACCACAAATAGATTACGATTAGCTTCTTCTCAAGGGGATTGATAGGAGTACTGAACGAGGACATAGTTAGCTAGCTAGCTAGCTAGCTAGCTAGCTCCAAGCTAACCTAGCTCCTCCGTGCTAAAGCTGCTAACAAGCTTGCTAAATGCTGGCGTGCTAGGTGTCGCTATAATCTGGTACCTACTTGATTTAAAAACCTTTTCAAATACGACGATATCTCCCGACAGTTCTCGTGTACAACTTGGAGCGTGTCATGTGTGTTATCGATGATCGTTTTTTGTTGTTATTGTTGCAAATGTTAATAGCAATCGTTAGGTTGAAATATTCAAGCTAAAGCCAGGCGCTAAGAAGCCTGCAACGCTTTCAGACGTTCGACATAGTGGCTTGACCCGGCAAGCGAAAATGAGGTGCCTGGAACTACTGTTATTATCAAAGCGCCGCCGCCGCCGCCGCCGCCGCGCTCATTTCATATGTACGCTCCCAGCATGTTTATGGTGAGCTCAAATCATTATGGAAGACACGTCAATCGGTAACACGCATTTATTCTTTCGAGCACAAGCGAGCAGTAGTCGCAAAAATCGCGACAACGGTGACTAACCTATTTTCGGAAAAGCAGCAAACGCCCGGTGATATTTCCCCTCTTGTTTTGCTGGTAAGCTCCGGTTATGTTGGACGGCTTCGTGGTCAGACGGAGTCGCATATCCTTGCCGAGCGATGAGCGGAAAATGTCAAATAGCAAGGCCTTGGAAGTTTGTCCTGCAGCCGAGTACCAGTCATAACAACAGAGTGAGCGCCCATCCCCCACTCCACAGCTCATTTGTGCATGTGTGGTCACCACTAGCGAGGATTAATGACACCCCACCCCCGCCCGATCCTCACCCCCGATCCTTTCCTTTCCTTTCCTCAGCCATTCACACTGGGAAAGTCAACAACAAGTTTACATCATCGTTGCCATCTCTGTTCTACACACATTTGGGGGTGTTTGTCGCTCCGTACCTAATCCATAATCACGTTATTTCATACAGTGTCCCTAAATACAATACGTATGCTGATTGCTCACTGATAAACGTGCACAATTCATGACTATTGGTGGATATAATCATTTTCCCACATCATCCATTTATCATCTCCGGCTTATCCGGAGTCGGGTCAGCGGCCTAATTGAGAAATCGGGGAATCCCAGACTTGCCTCCCCCTGCTACATTGTCCAGCACTTTTGCGGGTACCCCGAGGTGTTCCCATGCTGACCGAGCGACATCTCCTCCTGGGTCTTCTCCGGGGTTTCCTTTTTAGTCACACATGTCCGTAACAACTGAAAATAGAGGCGGCCACGAGGCATCCGAACCAGATACCGAAGCCACCTTATTTGCGTCTCTACTCCGAGCCCCTCCTGGATGAGCAAGCTTCTCACCCTATCTCAGAGGCCTCAATGCAGGAAGCTAATTTGGGCCAATTGCAATGGTGATCTTGTGCTTTCAGTCATGACCAGAGCTTGCGACCGACTGGGAATGTGGATTTACCAGTGCGCCAAGAGCTTTGCCTCCTTCCATTGGGACGGACGGGCCCTCCAGGAGGCATCCAAAACAGATGCCCATTGATATCAGTTCGGCTGACGGACATTGTCACCCTGCCTCAGGCTTCTCCTACGTTGGATGACGACATACGATGAAATCCATCTTTTACAGGGCTTTCAATTGCAGTGTTGCACCTGCAGCAAACATTTTCACAGCATACTTTGTTTGTTGTCACACAGTTTCATACTGTCTTCTTGCAAAGAAGCAACAGAAAAGAAAAGAAAAGCTTCATTCACCTTGGGTGTTTGGCATTCATCAACATTGTTCATTATTCATGCAGGTCATGGAGTGAGTAAGAATAGGTTAACATTTACAGTATTTGTAGCTTAGATACAGTGCAGTATGCTCGGTGTGTTCTTTACTGAGGGATTTGGTTGAAGCAGAAATACTGCAGTTAAAGCCTCTGAGCTGTCTGATCCTTCCTCCCACTCGATGATTGCGGAACTCATCTGTTTTTTTTCCCCCCTTTTTTTCGTCACATCCACATAAACCACATCCTCAGAAATAATTCCGGACGATCTCAGTACATCCTCATTTTTTCGCACAGGGCTAAAAACTGCAAACGGTCTTTGTGGCATCGACAATCCGAGATTTGGATATATAGTATCTAAAGACTGCATTCCGGATTCATTACTGTTTGGTTCAAGTATGGGTAGTTTCCCGTACGGTGCCTCTTTGCTTCCGTCTCATCAAGCCAAGAGCAGTGAAAAGAAATCCGCTGCATTCCCACTGTGATTCCCATCAATAATATGAGGCGAGTTCCTTCCACACCAGGTTTTACGCAATCTATTTGACATGCAATCAAATTCCTTGAATACTATTCATTCATTCATTCATTCATTCTTATAGCCGCATGCCGTGCATGAGTAGACAACAGTGGGAAATGATTATTCTGGATAAATTGCCCCAAAATGATAAGCGAGTGCTCATCCTAGCTATGAATGTGACGGACACGAACGAGTAGAGCTATCTGTCGCTGTGTGGGGGCAGGGAGTCAATCTGATGGATGGTAACATCACGTTGCTAGGGACGTTAGCATAGCAGCAATGCCAATAATTAGGCGAGTCTACTTCGTTCTGTATCTCTGACTTAATAACATTGCTGAAAACAATGGAAACGTCTGCTGGTCACACAGGGTATTACAGTTTACCGCACATCGCATATATATATATATACATATGGTATATTGTGTTGCTGCTGTTAGTCAGCAAAATGAGATGTCCAAATGTAGTATTTTTTCACAAATCGATACTTTTAGTCTATCCCAATACCATCTGTTAATTTTATACAACAGTGTTGAAAAAAGCTTGAGAATGGTTAGGGTTAGGGTTAGGGTTTGATTTGTGTTCAACAGTGACACACTGAATCATCATCATCATTATTGAATTGTATATGCTCAATACATTACAGCTCCAAAAGGGTTTCCTTTGTAAAAATGACAGACCATTAAAACAACACAGCTCGTGATGGCTGCAGAGTTTGGAGCCCCTTTGCCCTGTTTCATAGCAGCTAACAAACCCCCGGGGCAGAGTTGAATCATCCTTGGCTGCAGATGCCACAAGCTCCACTTTCAGTCATAGTTAAAAGAACCACTCTTACTCAATCCATCTGTCCGTCTCACTGTTTGAGAGGACCCCCAGGAAAGAAAAGCTGGCAGAGGAGTTGGCCCTTAAAATAAGACAGACCGGAGGATCAGGAGAACGTGGCGTCGATGAGCAAGAGGGGTGAGGGGAGCTAGAGGCACAACTGTGGAGATGATCGCAACAGGTAGAACACTCAGGCGACGAGCGAGCGAGCGAGCGAGCGAGCGGTTGACAGCGTGCTCCTTAAGATCCCTCCCTCCTCTAACCAGCCTGATGAGCCGCACCTGGGACCTCTGCCACTCTGCTCATGGTTGCTCCCTGAGGAAAAAAGGAGGTACACCACCCCGGACCGGACCGGACCGGCCACAGTAATAGGTCTTTACAATCATCGCATCCGACCAACCATTCGTTTTGTAAACGGTTTGTTCAGGGTTGCAAGTAGGCAGAGCCAACTCGGACAACTCAGCTTCATTGATTATATATTGATTATTATTTTTTGTATATGTATTATTATGATGATTATATATAGCATATATGTACGTATATTTCTTTTCTTTTTTTTAAATTCAGCTCATAGGCAAAGTCTCAAATGCTGAACTGCGACCGATTATCATTCCCAGTGATTGTGAGTCACCGCAATATTACACAGTTTGGTCGAGGCGTGGCGCATGGTCCAAGTGAGCAGTTTATTGCCGTCTGCTGCCTGTGGACATGAGAGGAAATAAATATCTTAAATCCAATTCCCACTGGCGTCTGTCTGCCTACCACTGTTTCCAGGGAAAATAGGAGTCCACCCCGGAGAGATGATTGAGATGCAGCGGAGAAACCCCCTTCCACAGCATCATCTTGGTGTGAATGAGGAATAAAATAACTTTTCAAGGTAGAAAGGCCTTAATGCTGGATATCAGTCATGTGGGTTTTTTTTTTTTACGACCTCGTTTGCCAGCTTGCTACCCTGACCATTTTTTTTTTCCGTCTTCAGATTAAACGCCAACACGCTGAGCCAAAATCAGCGGGAGGCCCCTGTGTAGGGTCACAAAAGCAAAGAGAAGAAATTGATGGTAAGGAAAAAGAAAGAAACGTCAAATGCAACCGAAAATGACCCGAAAATACTTCCAAGTATGCATTGGCTTGTACAATCTAAAGAGATTAAACCCAAGAAATGAATCCAAAAATCTTAGCGAATATTGATTGATGTGTCACGGAACGGATGGAGCAGGGCGACCGAGTGCAGCTTGGACCAGCTTGCTTTATTGAAGGGAACAACTAACGGACAGACTCAGCAGACTGACAAAACCTCAAACAGAAACTGAACAGAGCCGTGCGACAAAAGACAGGGTGACAATGATACGACAGGGGAGTGACACGCAGACAGGACTTAAATACGAGACAGGGAACAAGAGGCAGGCAGTTGACTGTGATTAGAACATTGATTGTGAGTTGGCACAAGAAGGGAGGGGCGAGTGCTGATGAAGTGCATTTCCATTGATTTTAGTTGGGAAAGATGATTTTTAGTTGAGCGTGCTCATGGACCCATTGAAATTCGTACCTCAAGGCTTTTATTTGAGTGGTTCCTTTATCACAAACAAATGATTTAGGTTGCATTACCTGATATGTTACGGCTATCACTTCCGCCTGATGAAGGTAGAATGTCTTTATTAAATATTACCTTTATTATTTATTTAAAGGTTTATGTATCTTGTGATAAAAGAACCAGTAAAATAATTGACAATTGAGAACAAGATGAACATGGTACAGCTCATATCTCAAGGCATTTGAGTTTTAGAGTGTAGCATAAGAATGAAAATGATCACTTGATAATATTTGACTGAAATGTTTTATTGATTTCATCAAAATAATCACAAAGAGGCAAGTGACATTACGCAAACATTCAATGTTTGTTCACAGTAAAATAATAAAGCTCATGATGTTTATAGGGAGAAACTTTATTTAACAATGAATACATTTTCTTATCAGACAATGTCATATGAGAATGACTACAAAGTATTTGAGGGGGCTTTATATTTATAATATATATATATGTATGTAAATATGTACACAGATGGATAGATAATGTTTTTTTTTGTTGAAACATGCAGGGTATTTCTTTTCCCCTAATTGTGCTCTTTGTGAAAGCCATCATAAACCCGTGTCCTTCATTCATCCTGTCAACCTTTTGTCTTTCAACAACTGCTAGCTGTCAACTAGGTTCGATCTGGGCTTTTTTCCTTTTCCTTTTTGGTTTGGAATTTCGTGTACGACTGATTATATTTTGAAAAATACAAAAATATATTACCTCTGTAGTTGTTCAAGGGGGAAACAAGCATTTGCACATGTCGTAGCAGTAGCAGTAGCAGTTCTGTTACCTTCATTGTGACTGAGTTGTACCTCACAAGTAACAAGGTCAATTCTATACATGAAATTCAAGTAAACAGCATCAAGTCAAAAAAAGAAAAACAAGTTACCTCATACACAATGTAGTGGGACAAACAACAGCCATGACAAAACATATGTAGTGTGTAGAAGAATCTGAATTGGTTATCCAAAAAGTACAGACGACGGGGGTCTCAGTTGGAATGGGTCCTGCCCAACCATGTGACCAGGACTGGTTTGGTTTTTTCAAAGACAATACAAAAGGAAAATGTGTATAAATGCATTATTTGGTAAAGCTAGGTACCTCTTATGTATGACGCCATTGCACGCATAAGGGCGACAATCACAGGAAGGAAGGAAGGAAGGAAGGAAGGAAGGAAGGAAGGAGGACACTTGCAAAGTTAAAGAAGTGTACGAAGGAGGAGGAGACGAGACATAACCGGTTGAAGGTGAAAAAGGCAGGAAAAAGCAAGTCTCGTTTTCAGGCTTCTGGAAACAAAAGTTGATGAGACAGTTACAGTGCAGCATGGTGCATTCATTTCTTCCATGTGTATGATGAGTTCACAGGGGCTTGCTTTCCTTGTCTTTGACATCAACTAGTTTGTGTTGTTTTTGCATAATACGGTACTTGTTAAGATCACAATTTGCATAGTGTAACAGCATCAAACAACTGACAAAAAAGGAACACTGCATTTTCCCCCCTTGCGTTCTCCAAGTGAGACCAATTTAAACGGAGTGGTCAAAGAGGTTCATTGAAATCTGCGCTTCCCCCCCCCCCCTTAAACCCAATAATACTGATAAAATGACACGACACACACAAAACAGAAATCACAAATCAGTGCGATGAGTACACGAGAATGGGAATAGACAAAGGGACTTTTTAAAACAATAAGACTGCTGAGTTTACACATGTAGTACTTTGGCTCAGTAGAAATTGATTCAAAAAGGAATCTGTGCATGGATAGAATGCTGTACCAAACAACAAACATCAAAAGTCAAAGAGTGACTTCAAAACTGTGGATTTATCTGGATGCACCAAGTTACTAAATCAGCAAAACCAGGGAAGTCCAAGGAATAAATGCTATTATTGAAGTGTTTGCAACAGCAACAACACATCTGTCCGTCTCATACCGTACTTTTGGAAAGCTGTTTGATATTCTCGATATCTCGTTTGATGTCTATGCACTAGTAAGCTTTTTGGCCTCACTTGTATGACAATTCAGCACACGAGTAGAACAAATGTCTTTCTATTTTTTTTTTCACAACTAGTGCAATTTTAAACCGACTAGTATACAATCAAAACTTACTAGTGGATATACTGTGATGGTCCGGGAGGCTATGAGGGCATGACACATGCCTTCGAGCTGGGCCAAAGTAGTGGTAGGAATAGGGAAATAATTTATTAGTTTAATTGCTTACCAGTAGGCCAAAATTAGCACTAGTAGTGGGGGGGGGGGGGGGGTTCACAGTTTTCTTATATCGTCACTAGAGGTACTAGTGCAAGGAGTGCATAGTTTAGCCTTACCAAAGTAGACCTGCTATTGTGCAGAAATGTCAGTGGAAGGAAGTAGAGGAGACATTTTACTAGTGAGTCGTTATTCTTTTAGTGTTCAGAATTGTCATACTTGTGAGGGCCAAGAGCATGCTGAATCGAATCCATGCAAATGGCTTTCCATCTCTACTCTGAATATTGCAAGTTCCTTTTCAGGATTTTCAGGAGTAATCTGGACAGACTTTTCCAAAGGCCTTTTCTTTCTCCCAAATGCAGCAATACCGTCTATCAGTCGTAGTTTTGAAATAAAGGTAGTGAAACACATGTCGTGTGATTCCTGTCAGCTGTCTGAGCTATAGAAATAAACAAAAGAAAAAAAGACTGCTGTGCTTGCGATTGCACAACTTCATAGTGATGTTCCTCGTAATGCTGATGTCTTCCGATGGTTCTATTAAAAAAAAAAAAAAAAAAGAGTAGAAAATAAAGTGTCTCTCGTTAGTTCTTAAGGAGACGGCCAAATGTGCCAAGGTCCATTAAACGGTTTTAGTTCCTATGGAGGGAACTGATGACATACAACTCTGAAGTGCAGCCACCGAAAAGAAAATCATAAGGGCATGAAAACATTGAGCGTCCCTGATAAAGGTTCTTCTTAGCACCCCTGTTCATACTGCGCTGGCAGGTAATGGTTCAGAGTCACATGCTGGCAAAAGACAAACCAGGTTTTAGTGTGGCAAGTCATTGCTGCTACTGCATTTTTGGTTCTCAGTGCGCAGCTGATTCACGCCATAGTTTCGCTTCACTACGCTACTTTGCTTTCCGTTTCAGTTCATGGCGTGTTGGCGGATGGTGTGGAAGATCCAGTCCATTTTGGTAGTCCAGCCGCCGTGATGAGCGTCATTCATCTGCTTCATGAAATAGTCGAGAGCCTCCTGCTCCGTCTTGTCCAGGGCCAAGGTCTTCCGGATGTAAGCGATGTCGTCGAATGACTGTAACTCGGGCATCCCTGAGCCCAGCATCATGGAGAAGAGGTTGATGAAGAGGTTGGCGTGCTGTCGGATTGCCAGGTAGGCCTTGTAGCACATCTCCTGGAATCTGGCGGCCATAAAGGAAAGCCAAAACCTCGTTAACCTTTGTGACCATCTTTGTCACAAAGATGGAGGTATGGTGTTCCCCTGAGACAGCGGTGACTTGAGATACTTACTCTATAAGTCTAATTTTCACCCACTGAAATGAATGGAAAGCTGCTCTGCCAAAAAGAAAAAACTTTTTTTTGGGGCAGAGCAGCTTTCCATAAAAAAAAAAAATTTTTTTTTTTTCATTCTTACAAATATCCTGTGCTAGGGCAAGTCACTCCTTTTATACAGTATGACTGTGAGTAGTGTTATATGACCTGCCACAATACAAAGCTTGTAACTTAAGTTTGTGCTCAATCATAAAAATAAAAAATGTTCAAAGCATACCTTGGAGCTAATTTGAAGAAGGAGGGAAAAAAAAAAAAAAACACCCTCATAAGCCAGGTCATTTTTATCTCAAGGTACCATTTGTGAGTATTGATTTGGGCGGCGTTTATGTGTTGCGGCTCGAGGGCTGTCATTATCGAATATTGACTGGAATAAATGGTTTGGTTGAACAATTGGGTTCTTAAAGCACTTTGCCTCTTATTTTGACTTTTAAAACATGGGTTTTTACAGGTTGGAATCATGTTTAATTGGTGTGGGGAGGGCTAAATCCTTTTTAAACCTCCTGTGATAAACAGGGATTCACTATGATAACCAAACCATAAATTAGAATCCCAATCCATAGGGAGGAGCACTGACTGTACCTTTCAAACTCTCTTGTCTTGGTGCACTCCTGTGTTCCTTTGCTTATGACGATCAAGAAGTCTTGGGTCAGAACAAAGGGCACGCGCTCTCTCTTGTATCCAAATTTCTTCTTTTTGTGGTCAAGGAAATGACCAAAATCTATGTGGAACAGCTGTGAGGCACCCAAAATAAATAGATGAGCGTAACAGAACATCTATTATATATACTGTCATGTTGTGAATTTTACCTGTCCATCATCTTTGACCATGATGTTGCTATTGTGTCGGTCTCCTATGCCCAGGATAAATGTGGCGACACAATAGCCGGCACACGAGCGTGTGAACAAATCGACGGCTTGGTCATACCTAAAAGAATACACGTCAATCAGAAAAATTGCGCATCCGAATTCAGTTCCGGCCGTACTTCTTGTGACGAGCCCCTGTACTGTTTGTGCCACTCACATCTCGCCCTTGTTCTTATCTTTAAGCCACTGGTGCAGTGTGTGGCTGTTGAACTGCAGCGCCCCCTTTAGGCCTCCTTTACATTGGATCTGCATGATGGTGTGAGAATTCCTCACCACCTCAATCAACCCGACACAGTCACCGATGGACAGACAACCGTAGGGGAGCATCCTTGAAAGACGGGGGAAGAGGAGGGAAAAAAAAGTTGAGCGCCAAGATCAAAGATTTGGGCTTGTGAAACTCCAACTAATTGAAAGGCGTCTGTCTCGAAGATCTCGTAAGCCGCTTCCGTATACACCGGCCATCTAAGATGGCTTCCCCCCCACCTTTGGGCAGTGGCTCTAAAAGCGGGCTCCGCAAGCTATAGCTTGCAATCATGATTATATTGTGCTATTTTCAAAAGTGCATCTCAAAAATGTGCCAATGAAGCAAAGACACGAAATCAATGACTCCTATTTTCGGAACACAATGTGTAGGCTTAGTCAATATTAGAGTCATAAGGTCATTTTTGGACAAATCTATTCACTCCTGATGTCACATACTAATGCAAGATGGGGGTGGTTGAAGTCAAGCCAGGAATTTGCCAGCTACTGATGTGCCAATTCATTGGAAAGCAAATGCCAACGTAGCTTTAGTGTCAGATGACCTTAGGTGGCTGGAAGAGTTTGCAAGTATTCTGCATTACGGCATTGATCAGAGAAGATACAAGTTATCCAGTGCCTATTAATGAGCACCTGCAAGCTTGCTGTCACAGTGAAGCGAGGCACCTACCTGAGATCAAGGCCTTGGTTCTGCCAGATGTTCTCCATTATCCTAATGATCTGCAGCGTCAGCATGTCCTGCCTCAAATCTACAGAGGTACAAGATATGGAAGGAGACAACAACAGGATGACTAACTAACTGTATGATGCCTTTAGGCTTTATGGAGGACAGCTGTCAAAGTTAGTTTGGTCACACAATCGACAGCAGGGGTCACCAACACGGTGCCCGCGGCGGGCACCAGGTCGCCCGCGAGGACCGCATGAGTCGCCCGCGAGGACCGCATGAGTCGCCCGCAGGACTGTTCGAAAATGAGCACAAATAGCGGCACTTGTCAGTGAGCTGCATCTGTTTCTTTTACAGATATGGTATATCTCGTCTGACATCAGCGGCCCACGTAGTCTTTCCGGCATCAACAGCTGTTTTGTGACACTGAAGACAAAGATTCGGATGGATTTATTGATTTGGAGTGACACGGATGGCTCGATAAAATTGTTGTTTGTAGTATTGTTATTTCATACATTGTTTGTATGTTGTTATATGGGCCTGTAGAAAATGATAACCTGCAACGCGCCGCTGACATCCGTCGGACTTGTTTACATAAAGGAGGACCAACTTGAATGATTTGGAGGGACACAAATGGTTTGATAAAGGTGTTATTGATGTTACAGTTATTTGAATAACTGCTCTTGTTACATCGACCCCGTTGTCAGCTTCTCGTTTGTCTTTATGTCACGTTAGCATATCGTTTAGCCTGTTGTTGCTCGTTCGTGTCTGTTCTTGGTGTCGGATTTTGTCGAATAAATTTCCCCCGATGCGACTTAGTATACACCGGAGCGACTTGTGTTTTTCTTTCCCTTCATTGGGCATTTTACGGCTGATGCGACGTATCTTCTGGAGCGACTTTTCGTCCGAAAAATACGGTAGGTATATCAGGAGTGCCAGAGCAATTCCTGAAAGAAAGAGCATATGCGCTCATCAAACTCACCATCTCCATTTTTGAAGATGATTTCGTTGTTCTGAAACAGGAGCTCTGACATCATATCTGGGTTTTCCCAATTAAGCCACAGAGGTCGCTTGGCAGATGACATCATCCGACATTCTTCCAGACTGGAAAATAAACCAGCACACAATTAGTGGGAAGCAGAGAAAGAATGGTAGAACTTGGAGAGAGATGGCTGACAAAAGAATTGAATGATAAAAATCACATCAAGAGAGAGAGTCTTCATCCAGGCTGTATCAAAACGCACCGGAGCATAAAGTCATCCGTACAAGAGTGCCGAGGCTTTTTCTCATGCTTTTTATGAACATTACGCCTCCCGAGTTTGAAACGCATTCGTTATGTTGACGTTTTTATACCAGCGCTCCGTCCGGCGAGTTACATATAAGGAATCTGAAGTACCGGAGGTTTCCCAGCTGATGTGCTGGATTGAGTGGGGAGGTGAAGCTCTGCAGTGCATCCATATAGTCTGGCCTCTTCATCTGCTCCACCAGAAACTTCATTTGAACCTGAGAACAGAGAAACAGGTAAATCAATAACACGGCACATGTGGACAGCTGAGGGAGCCAAGCCGGAGCAGTAAATAGAAGCATTGCCCATCTGCTTGCTCGCTTGCTTGTTTCAGGAAAGTTAGCAACGCTTCACAGTGATGTAACACTGATGTACTCAAGGATGGATGAGGGGGAGAATAAACACCCTGTGGGCATCGATGCTCTTCGCACACAACTCTGAGCAATACAAAGCAAGAACGATGAGAAGATTCTGGTTGATAGATTGTACGGTAAAATAATATTCGCGATTTAGAATAAAAAATAAATGGCCATTTTTATTTCTAGGAAATGAAAAATGATACCCCATCCTAATACTAAGTATCTCTGACAGTCATTTGCATACAATAGCAATTTTTGCCCCTGCTAAACAGTTGTCTTATAATAAAACATAGTATAAAGCATGAAGCACCACAAGAAAACAGCAACCGTTCCAACCTCATCCCACTCCAAAGCACTCTAACGATCTCGATAACCCCAAGGCCAGATGTCGACGAGATTAAACTCAACGATTTGGCCGAGCAGCTGTCAGCAGTCAGATTACCTTCTGTGCCTCATCCTTTTTCTCTTGTTTGAGGAGGTCAGTGAGATTGATGAGTTTCTCCATGGCCTCCACCTGCCGGCTCAGATGCTTCAGGTACATGCCGCAGGCTCTGCAGTACGACTCCAGCAGGAGTCCAAACCTTTGGCTCACGGTCTTGTTGTGCATTTCTGATCTGAAGACATCGAGGGAAAGAAACATTGTTAGTGTCTATATGCCTTATCCAAAGAAATTCTGTACCACTGGACAACTCATTGATTTTGTCTTTCTTAAAGGGGAAGAATGAAATGGCAACTCAAGTAACCTGTTTGTATTCTTATAACTGGGACTGTGGCCGTGTTGAGAATTAACCAGTCACATTCAAATGAATGTTAGAGTCTTCCTGGTGATTTTCCAGAGGCACACACACCCACACTCAGCTGCAAAGCTAACTTGTACTCACTGCTAAGCTCATCACCTTAGCTCAGCTCCGCAGTCCAAACACTGACAGCTGCACTTCGTCATCCCCTCTCCCCTTCCCTTGCCTTCCCTTGCCTTCCCTTCCCTTCCCGAGTCTCACACTGCAGCCTTCTTGGCACCGCACTGCTCTGGTGCAATTCCATTCCTCCCAAAAATGCATGCAATCATGACCTAGGCGGTATACAGCAGGGTTGGGAGGAATAATAGAGGATTTGATTCATTGTGTTCGTTCTGTGCTTGCAGCTTCACCTTGCACAATGAATACATTTGCTGGCCAACGTGTCTTCCGTTTTAATAAAAGAGAATGAAAGAAAATGTAACTTGATTTATTAAAGGCAAGCGCTCCAGAGACCCAACTATTTGTATACAGGCAATGACTTGATTTTCCATATGTTCCTGAAAGTCACACAAGTTGAAGTTAAAATATGCAACCTCTATTGTTCTGAATAGTTTGGGTGCAACATTTTTTTTCCCATCAATTCCTAATAAACCCATCGAGACAAATTGGTTTCTATACTGTACACGAAAATGAACTTACTTGAGATGCCAAAAGAAGAAATGTCCTATCCTCTGATTGGTCAATGCCTTTTTTAGCAGGAAACGGCCGAGCGGATTATCAAGGTACTGCTCATACTTTAGAACCTGTCAAGAGAATATTGAGAAATATACAAGAAAAGCATGAATAATTCAGCATGTGCATCATCTGAAAGAGGTGATAAAAGAAGTTTAAGAATAAACAAAATATACCTCACCTGAACCAGTTGAATAAGGTACTGTGACAGTTTGTCATCAGTTAAATATTTCTCAAGGCACTTTACAGCAAAATTTCTGATCATGGGATCGGGAAAGTTGCAATCCAGCAACTCCATGGCTTGTTCCGGCTTGATAGCGGGCCAATTCTTCAGAAGGCAATACATCTGTCGGCATCGAGGTACAATTACGCTGAGTCGTTGCAAACGCACGAAAACAAACTTACAGTTGATGAAACAGGGAATTAGCTGTGTTTATCAATTGTGAAATCTGCTGAGTTATAGTCGTAACCAAAATAAGCCTGGTAGACGTCTGTTTGTACCCAAACAATGTCCTGAAATGAATGTCAGCGATTGGGGGTGCTTACTTGGGCAACCTCATCTCTAGAGTTCCATTTCACAGCAAGGAGGATCTTGGGAAGGATGTCGGGCATGTTGACACAATAATGTCTGTGAAAGAAAGAAAATGCTATTTTAAAACACTACCCAGAAACCTAAGAAAGGTATTTGCCATACACTCTCCGTCACATCGTGCAACATGATGCGCTTGCTGCACACATTACCTGTGCCTCCACAAAAAGTCTTTCTCCTGCTCAGTGATCTCAGACAACGGGTCGCGGTTACACACTTGGCGAAGCTGCTCATTGTCAGTGTCTGTGAAGGGATTGTCTCGGGCCACTCGATTGCTCTATAGCACCACATGACACATTGAAATAAGCGGAAAGATCATAGAACAGTGGAACATTGTTGTTGTTTTTTTTTGTATGCTTAGAATAGGATTTGGGTACAAACTTAAGACCACATGTGCGCTCTTACCAAACCTGTGGGCCAGTAATTAAAGCCAAGCTCTCTGGATATATTCCAGTTTGCGTGGTCCTCAATGGTGGTCAAATCGGGGAACGTCACCGGTGAGCTAAAATGGTCAAACTCCAACTCCAGACAAGGGGTTTCCTGTAAGATTTCAAAGTAGATTTGATGACATTCAACAATGCGGTTACCGCCGGCTATATCACAAACGGAGACTCTCTCCGATGTCTACGTTCCATCGAATACAGAAGTCGATTCCGACGAAAATGCGGCTAACCTTGTTGGGGTTTGAGCCCGAGACGCCGATGGGGTTGAGCAAATCCTCCAAGCCATGTGGGACGGGCCAGAGGTTGAGCGCCATCTTCCCTGCTACCAGCGTGTGGGTGTAGTCAAACAGGTTAATGTTGCCCCAGGCCAGAGGACAGTGCTCCTACAAGAAAATACCAGCAAGATGATGCGTACGAAAACAATAGCGACAAAGCCACATGACGCATTTTGTTTGGGTTCCAGGATGCTGTTTGTTAACACAAGTCGAGTATGTCAAGTCAGAGGTGATTTAAGACCAAACAAAGCAAGGCAGCCTTGTCAATATAGGTAAGACAATGTGCTTTATATGATTAAAAGCACACCATTTAAAGGCATTTCTAAAAAAGAACTAAAGATAGTTTCATTGCAGATAACCTCTTTTGCGCCCTTCCTCCCTTTAACAGAACAAATGGAGAGGCAAAGACGAGCGGCGCGCGGGATGTCTGGAATGTACATGTCGTAGTTGAGCCACTCATTCCACCTGGAAAAGATAAGGATGACGTTTTCAAATTGAAACAAAACAAATGAGCGGGTTATAGTATTTTGTCGGGAATGACCTGGGATTTGAACAAGGCACGCGCTGGGTGTTGACATTGTCGCACAGCTGCTCTCCACCATGGTATATGCCAGTCCTGACGTAGATCTAAATCGGGCGCAAACAAACACCAAACGATTCACCTCCATCCTGACGACATTATAATGTGAAGGAAAAGCAGAAAACTGCCAACAACTGCAACCAACAACAAGAATAACAACCACCTATGATGTCACCACATCCATTTGCTGCATTTGTACCTTGTCTATGTCTCGAATATTGACATTGACGTAAGTAGCGCACAGCACCCGAATCCTTAGTGCTCCGTTGATAGTCCATAGTGACTTTGTGGATGTTTCCCCGTTCATGTAAGGCGTCGCTGTGGAGATTCGTCGCGCGTACGACGGCATGGTGAAATTGTCCATTGGCAGTTGGGAATATAGACTGTCTTTTGCCATCAGCATCAAGTTGGGCATTCGCCCCAACATGATGCAGCTGCGCACATACTGAGGACAGACAAAAAAATCAAAAATACATTCATGAAGTAAATCTTCCCACATTATAACCCATTTTTATTCCCATTGAATGGGATACTAATTTGAGCCGATGGATTTTGCGTTCAATGGATAATGATTGGATGTCGTCCCATTACCTTGTACTGACTCAGAGGGTATTTCTCCAGTAAGTACTCATCACAACCACAGACTTTGAGGATGTATTTCCCTTGATACTCCTGCACACACATCTTTAACTGCTCCTGGGAGAGCAGCATACTGCGCGTCTTCTTGCGAATGGCCTCAGCGATAACCTGTTCCGGCACGCAGTCATGGTTGATCTTCAAAGTGTACTTTTGCTTATCATTGCTGGGTGACACAATAACCCATATTACCACAATGATTTGACCTGAGGAAAAGGAAATACAGAGTGTTTGTTCAAATATCGATTGAAGAGAAAAAAAATTTTATCACTCACTTTTCTTTTTCTCTCACCTTTATCTAGTTTGTTGTAGATGTGCCTGGGCAGTTCTGCTGAGGATTCCACATTGGGAGGATAGACATACAACGCTCTACTGTGGGGTCCGTTACAATCTCTAAGGTCCACTGCCTCTTTGCAAACATTCAAAATGTTCCGTCTAAAGTCCTGCACTTCGGGATCTTTAACCAAATCAAACTCACATATGGGCATCCCAATAGCAAAACCTACAAGGGAAGTGCAAACAATACCAATCGTATGACTACTGTAATTAAGTTCTGCTTTCTTTCTTTCTTTGCATGCCTCTTGAACACGTTTTGGACAAGCACAGAAAGACTTGTGGACATTTTGAACACAAAAAAAATGGTGACAAAGGCGCCACTGTGGCTAAAGAGCAGACACGTCGACTGTTATACATTTAGGAGTGTGGTCGTGATAACTATCGCCGTTGGACATAGTGCCGTTCTACCTGACTGAAAACAACAATCACAATAAATATAATATCTCCCTGACAGTGTCAATTAAAAGCAAGCCTGGTTAGCTTTGACAGATTTCCATACAGCTCATACACAGGTCTCATTGTGACCATCGCTATTATTATTATGACATTATTTTATGACTTTTCTCGTAATTCAAACACCATACTTACCTATTTCTCGATTGAGAATCTTTTCTTCTCTGTTGCCTACAGGCTCAATGACTTTGAGAAAAGCCTGGAAGAGTCTGAGGTCACATAACCTCCTGGTTTCATCATAAAACTCCTCGAGTTCTGCCTCTTGGGTGACACTGACAAAGATGTAGGAGCTCTCCTCTTGCAGTAGATGGTAAAGAGGATATTTCCGGGCTTCTTTGAAAAGTTCGTGCTTCACCGTGATCAGCGTGGCCTCACGGAGGCACTCCAACGTGAGGATCATGCCGTTCGGCAGGAGGCAGTCTACTTTGAAGCTGGGTGGCATCAAGTGCATCCCCCATAATTCTCCCGAGGATGGCCGGGGAGGCATGGTCGTTCCAGGTGATCCACCTGCGTATTATGAGATTTATGGGAACCGGCTAAATGAATAGAAGTTGGAAAACAAGAGTTACAAATGAACAGCTGGCCCAAGAACAAGAAAGCAGTACAGTACTGAAAATTGTAGTTTTTATTTCAAAGCTGACGAGCTTGCTTGTCTTAACGAGAAGAATTTTGTGTCGGAACATTTTCGACACGCTCGCTGAGTTTCCAATGATACCGACCGGTCTTTTTCAAGTACGATAAAAGATTAAGAAGGTTATGACCGTTTCAAACGTTGATTCAATTGTCAACACTGTCTTTTGATGAAAACATTGCCAATAAAAGTGTGCATTTTCAGTTGTCACAACGTATCGTTTGTTTCAGGAAAAGAGTTATGATACTTTTTAAAGGATCATGCTGGTATTATGTCAATCAATGTATCTTTGACGCACCAATATTCCAATGACCGAGGTGATGTTAAGTCTCACGGTTACCGCTAAAACACATTGCAATTGTGATAGGAATATCGTCGTCTTCAAAAGAAAATGTCTTAGGGGGCAGGCTCTGAGACTTGCGCTGCGAATATATTTGGGGGGGGACGGGGACATAAACTTGCCAGTCATCCCTTCAAACTTTGTTTTGCTACTCATGCTAGTTGACGAATTGTCCAACTATGTAGATCGATGTCACCAGCAATGCGGAAAGCCACTGCAGGCAAACGCGAGCCCGCATACATCCATAACATCTACATGTGTTATTGAGTGCTTGTTTATCAGCAGGGGGAAAGAAGAAAAGAATGCAAACTACCTGTGTCACAGCGCTAGCCCGAACCGGATGGCCGCGAAGCTAGCCATCCAGCACAATCATTAGCTGCGGCGAATAACTGGCTATTTCCGATTCGTGCCAGCTTTGGACGTCCAAACATGAGTCCTTCCAAACTATGACCGTGGGGCCGTCCGTCATACGCCTCGAATTGGCCCCTAGTTGTGCGTGAAGTGACTGACTACTTCATGATGTCGCCCAATGGGCTGCCCGCAAAGTGAACGGCACACTATGGCAGCATGCTAGCTGGTTGGAGCTAACTGCTAGCGGGCTCCTCGTGACGGACCGCCTTCTCTGAGATGAGGGAAGGGAGGAAGGGAGGAAGGAAGGAAGGAAGGAAGGAAGGAAGGAAGGAAGGAAGGAAGGAAGGAAGGAAGGAAGGAAGGAAGGAAGGAAGGAAGGAAGGAAGGGAGGAAGGAAGGAAGGAAGGAAGGAAGGAAGGAAGGAAGGAAGGAAGGAAGGAAGGAAGGAAGGAAGGAAGGAAGGAAGGAAGGAAGGAAGGAAGGAAGGAAGGAAGGAAGGAAGGAAGGAAGGAAGGAAGGGGCTTGTTGACAGCGGAGAGTTGACTGGAAACATTCGGTTTATCTTGCTGCTAAAGCCAATGATGTAAACGCATAGTATGTATTTCATCGATTGGGGTTCTTGGTGTCATCCCTGAGAGCTGTATTTTTCTCATGGAAGTTAGCAACAACATCAAAAAGAAAACATGGTTCAGAGTGTGTCACTTGGTTCTTGGTGTCATCCCTGAGAGGTGCATTTTTCTCATGGAACTTAGCAACAACATCAAAAAGAAAACATTGTTCAGAGTGTGTAAAATGTCTAAGTTTGATGGGCCCAACTTGTATTCATGGAACTTTAAAGAGGTCAAAGATGTGATGCACTTTTTGCGTGTAACCTTGGAAAAAAATGTCGTAGGTACAATAGATCTGGCTCCCCCACTCATACGATGAAAGTGATCAAGCATATATCGTCAAGGCTGACACTATAATGCTGCATACAAAAAGGAATTTTATTTCTAATAGAAAATGCATAGAATTTTAAATAAAAAAACAAGTGGAAAGTAATAAGAATGAAATGAAGGACTGGTGAGACCTGCTGCTTGTTTTGGTCACTTGAATAATAGCAAGCACATGAGTCTGTTTTCTGAATTATACTGGAGTACAAGAAATATGTGAACGATAAAATTTCTCATACAAATAGTGGACAAGTTTGGGATTCATTATGTCAAATCGCTCTCATGCAATATATTTCCTACTACGTGCAGACAGAAAACGCATAAACCGTTTCCGAACGGTTTGATTGTAGAGTTTTGTGCCCCCCCCAACCCCCCCAGTCAGTTTTCTAGAAATAGCCACGGTTGACATTTTCGTCTTCAGGAACGTTCGTTCGGTTCGGTCCGTTCCTCAATCTTGAGAGAGTCAGCTGCCTCAAAATGCCTGAGCCAAAGGCATCACTTGACTTGCCAGAATCCTCATTTGTTTAAAACGTTGCTTTTGCTCATTATGTCAGGTGCCTTGCAACAATGGCTTCACATCCTGATCTTCACGATCTGTTCGCACAGTCTGGACAGGTACTGCGTGAGCTTGACCATCACAATGATGAGGACGCCTCCGATGAACATGCACGAGGGCCACAGCAGCGAGTGGAAGACAACGCTGTGGTCGTAGAGCCGAGTCAGGAGAACCGTCTCCTGCTGCTCGCTGGGGTCAAAGTAACAAGGAACCTGCTGTTTGGCCTTGAGATGTTCGGAGATGTTCACGATCACGGTGTGCATTTGAGCGCTGTCCTTCTGGCACCTGGGCACATAGAAACACTGCAACGGAAGGAAGGACTGGCTGTGAGCAGTCCTCCACTTGTCCACTTGTAACCTGACTAACTCCAAATCCTATCGAGTAAATCCACAAGTACTACTCACTTCCGAGCTGGCGTCCCGCGTCTCTTCATTGTGAGATAATCGACCGATGCGGCCTGTGTTGTTGACGTTCACGTAGACCTGCAGACAGGGGTACTTGGAGACTCGCCAGCAGTCTGAGCCGCAGTTGTAGGAACAGTTCACGTCTGCCGTCACCGTGGCGTTAAGAACAACGCACACGCCTTCCTCTGTCCACGCACTGTTTTGAAATTGAAACGGAGGTACAAATTGAATGTTGGCTAGACTTGGACTTAGACAAAGTTTAAGTCAACAAACTAAGTAACACACACACACACACATCAGACACTCGGCAGAGTCTTGATAAAACAAAGCCAAGTACGGTGAAGCCCTGTTATTCAATTATTGCCACTTCTGTATCGTTTGTAATTGTCTATAGCGAAGCACTACTTACAAATCTCAAATCAGCTCTCACTATCAAAACAAATGGAGAAGCCATTCATTTGTTTCAGCCATCCAAAAACGTATCGTTCCCGAAAAGAATTCCGCGAAGCCGAATTGTAAACATGCAAGGGATCGCTGCATCAACTTTTTATTTCATGATCATTTCAAGTGAAGATTGTGAAATGTTTGAATGTGACCATTTTGAATGTTACCTTTCAGCATACGAGCGTAATATAGTGATCCCAAGAACAAAGTACATCATGACGGAGGAGAAGATCATTCCTAGACCCAGGAGAATAGCTCTATCTTCACCAGGCTTCAGAGCCGTCACGGTCTTTTTCTTGTTCAGTATATCAACCTCACGAAATTTCTGATAGATTGACCTGATTGACAATAAGAAAACGGATGAGAGTGACTTGTACTTTGAAGCCACGCAGCAAATCCGTATAGCAACAAGCTGGAAATCAAAGTGCTTGTTTACAGCGCCTCTCTCAATCCACCCATCCACTTGCCCTTTCCTCACCTCCTTTCATTTCCTACGCCCGATGCTGTATTTTTGGCCCCGGCGACAAAAAACATTTTTCTTGATGATCCTCTTCCTCCTTTACTCACTGAAGTGGAACTGGGAGATTGCTGGAAAGCTCTGCAATGAAAGATGAAATACTTTGGCAGAAAATGTACAGGAGCAACAAAACAAACAATAGCCACTTTTGGTGCACGTCTACTCTTTGCCAGTGCGATACTTCAAGAGATGATAGCTACGAATAATGCTGCGCTCCCTCATTTGTAGGGTGTTGTCGCAACGGGATCCTTCCTGCTACGGGGGACTTCCTGGTGGCGGCTACTGGGTAAACGTTCCATTTTGAAGACAAAGAAAGGGTGAAAAAACCTACCTGCCGGATCATGTCAACACCAAGTCATTGGGTCCTCGCTTTGCAAAACAACGACAACACCTTGCATGAGGATCCTTTTTCTCTCTGCAGCTCCTGCCATGGATGGACGTAAAACATAGGCACGTACGTACGTGACACAGTCCTTGATCGACATTTTTAGGCAATATCGACACTTGAATTAGACATACGTACACGGTAGAATGAGTTGAGATGCAGTCATTCTAAATCAACCATGCAGTGTGCGACATGTACGTAGTTTTCACCAAGCCAACAAGTTTGCGGGTGATGACTAATTTCTCCATTGTGTGACATTCCCAGCTGCTTCAGGGAAAATGTGTTCAGGACTTGCACAAGACATTGAAAAGAAACGATTAAAGCGATCATGCTTTTCCATCTCAAAGAATCACACTTACATGAACTTGTCTCCGCCGTGTGAGCAGGCTGGCCATTGCTGTCCCAAGTGCCTCAAGTTCCACACATACCTGGATTGAGTTCAGCTAAACATGGACACGTACGTACATTTCCCGAACCACCGTCTTACTCCTTCGACTGACTTTAGTCAGATCGAAGCTTGTAAACTACTTGGAGAGCGGTTCACTTGTTGTTCACCGTGCTCTACAATCTACAGAGAAGCTGGACTTACTGTGACAGGTGACTTCCTGTCAAATGGCTCATGAGGAATGGCTAGTGTCACACTTGGGAGTGATTTACAGGAAAGGGCTGGGAGTCTCTTTGAGTCTAACCTTGCAGCGCCGCTACTCTAATATTGACTGTCAAATGTCATCGAAGGGACAGCAGAAATCGGAGCACAAAAGGTGCAGTAACACATGCAGACAGTCATTCGAATAATACTCTCATGGATATCGTCGGAAACATAGCACAATTGCCCAAGTCGCATTTCCGCGGTTTGGGAAATGAAGAAAAGACGCATTTTAAAACACGCATCATGATGAAAGGCGTGAGCGTTGCCACATGAAATACAAGCCCACTGAGCAAAATCTACGCCTCACGTTCTCGCATTTGTGTGACTTCAGCCGGCAGCAACTTACTATTCGGACTTCAGACCACCTGTTGTAAGTTAAGAAAGCGCATATCTTCAGTCTGATGCGGACACCATCAACTGACCCTACTCTACATGCAAGAATGTGATCGATGTGGCTCGGTTGACTTTGTTTCCAGTTGCCGCCGCTCTCCTTTCTTGAAAGCGTGCGTGCGTGAGTGAATGAGTGGTCAATCTTGAGGGTGCTATGTGGCAGACCACATAAGTGTAAAGCTGGTGTTTATTTCTATTTCTATTATTTCTCATGGCTCAGTTGCAGAGCTCAACGTCAAAAGGGAAACTAAATTGTAATGACTCCCCATAGTGACTCCTTTTCACTGCTTTTTTATTCCATTTGTACAAACGATTTGATTTTGGAGGTGTTTACTCCCACATTGTGTGCTTTGGTATTCAAAGGCCAATCTTGCTCTCCACGCGCTCCTTGATGAGGAATGTGTCAGCATGTATTTCTGCAGCGATTATTGCTTCGCTGTCAGGTGTTCTTCTGTTTGATGACTTTAAATAGGCTCAACGGAACAACGCGACTTAGAGGCTGGGAACACCCACCTGAAGTGTATAAACAGTCCAAATAAAAATCTTCGCACATTTGACATCACTCCAAAGTGAAAGTTTTTAGTCCTCAACTAAAGGGAAGGTTCAAGGATATATGATCAATTTGTCCTACAATTTGATATGCACCAGCATGCAATCAAGATGAACGAGTCAATCCTTTGAAAGGGAAACAATTTGCAATATTTTTTCTTTTGCTTTACAGCTGCATTATATTTCATTTCACATAACGGAATCGTGATGGTTAGTTATTGAATCGGTGCATTCTTTCAAATCCTACCTTTTACCGTCGGGCTGTTCTGATAATCCAGACTTTGGCTATCACTGTCAGCAGTAGCTTAGCAAATTGCTCTGGTCTTTCGGGGTCCACCAACTGGCCCCCTCATATTTCAAGTCTTACCCCGCGCAAAGAGGATGCCTACCATACCTGTGTACGTAACATGCGTTTGTTCCCTGTTCCGTGTCATTGGGTCACTGCACAGTGAATGAATGGCCGGCCGGTTGCGACTGGCACCAACCCGGGCCTGTTGCTATGTTTGTTTCAGACACTCGTAGACCTCAAAGGAGCAATCTTGGGCGTGATATTTCAAACATCTTGGCCTTGCCGTGGCTACTGTGAACCCGTACTCGGGCACCTTGAAAGCGGTGTTACCATTTTGCGCCACAAGATGTCTCTTCAACCTCAGTCACAGGAACAAGCTCACATAGCGGGTGTTTTTCACTTTAAAGAGGAGTTGTTGATTATCAATCGCGCAAGTACGCATTCCTTTTTGCATTT
The DNA here is from genome assembly GCF_059516105.1 of Syngnathus floridae. Taxonomy (NCBI): domain Eukaryota; kingdom Metazoa; phylum Chordata; class Actinopteri; order Syngnathiformes; family Syngnathidae; genus Syngnathus; species Syngnathus floridae. The sequence goes on from NC_142426.1 coordinate 14,057,667, forward strand.
GGATCTGTCTTTTCAATCATACAAAATGGAGAACACTGCATATTCTATTTCAAGGGTGAGCAAACGTTTGTGTTCTAAGGCCATGTTAGCTTTTGATTTAAAAAAATGAATACATAAAACACTACTACAGTGGAGCCTCGGCTGTTCGAGAAGTCAATCGTTCGAATTCCGAATCATGTTTTCCCATTACAAATAATAGGAAAATATGTAATCCGTTCCCAGCAAAAACCCACTTTTTTTAAAGCATTTTTTTTTCATTATTTTACACCATAAACTACATAAATAAGTGAGTAGATAATGTATAAATAAATAATATAAACAATCAACTGAATCCTCTCAGCTCATCTTGCTCGGTTCGACAACCGAAATTTCGTCCGACATCTGAAGCAAAACGTTCGAAAACCGAGGCTCCACTTTACTACTACTACTACTCCTACTACTACTACTACTACTAATAATATAAATAATAAAAGTATATAAGTAAATAATAATAATAAACATGGAAATATTGATTGGAGGCTACCCTTGAATGCTACATTTGAAGGTGTAATTAGATTAAAGGGGAAGAAAGGCAATTCTGTGTCTTTGTTTGGCAAGATCTAAAAATAGCTCTTGCTGAGCAGACACTAAAGACAGCATGCAGTTCCTTTGACTGCTCCATTTTCCCATTTGTCTTTAGTTTCACTCGTTCAGTGCATCTTGAAACGAAAAAGAAAAATCTGCAAACTGTCAATAACGGAAGGATTAATATTGTAAATGTATTCAATCGCACTGCCATTTTGTTTATCAATAGGTGCCTGTATTCATACTTATCTCAGTTGCTATTTCTTTCTAATCTTGACAAACAACAATCTACCTTTAGCCACAATTCTGTAGTCGCATGATGGGGGGGGGGGGGGGGGGGGCATGGTGCCACTACTCCGGTATGGAAGCAGCACAATGCCAACAGGTTTGCCTCAAATTGAACGGAGAGATGTCCCTAAGTAATCACTTGATGCAGCATGTAAAGGAAGTTCGAGCGCCAGCTCATCGTTCACAAGACCAAACCTGTCCAACCGCTTTTCAAAAAGCCAATCGATAACCAAGTCCAAAATTAGCCCACAAGGTAGACTTCCTCATGTGTAGTATGTTGGCACATCTTAACCCACAGTCGACAGAAAAGAAGATTAGCTATCGAGCTGACAGTTCACTGGCAAACTGGATTTTTCCAGCCACTTCATGTGTTTGATGAAACTTGAGACAACAAACGAAGGAAATGCATAAAGCTCAGCGTACTTGACTTCACCTGGTAACCCAAGACATTTCCCTGATCATCAGGCTCACAGCGTGATGCTATGCTTCATCTCCGATGTGACTCAAAGAGCATTTCATCTTTAACATGGATGCCAAATGGAAAAGTGACTGGAGAACGATACTGTCATTTCAGACTGAACCGATTTGACCGGCTTTTTTTTTTTTTTCTTCTTCTTCTTTTTTCTGCGGGGCTTTAACACATGATCTCTATTTTCATCATGCTCCAAAAGGACTTGTGCAACAAATTATCCTCATGGTCCGGGGAAGGCGCTGTAATTGGACATGTTGCGTGTCTCATTATCTTATTTTAACACTCCACGGCAGGACTTGTTCAGACGTCATTGTATATCAAGTCACAGCACTATGGATTATCTCCAAAAGAGGAATCTCACTTTTACGACCATTGGACTCATATTCATGCTCAGCGGCATAGAATACGGTAAGTTTCTTCAAAAGAACCTCCGTTGGGACGTAACGCAGCAAAAAGGAGTGTAAAACCTAAAGCCAAGGCTGCCGTCAAAATGTTGGCTTCATTCTCCCATTGAGGAGTTTGCATCACATCAAAGTGACATTTCCACAGTTGCGGTCATTCATTGATCCCCTTCTGGTGGTTTCAGCTGTCATTTTGCCTACAATATGGCGCTATCTCCAGATCCTAGAGGCGCCTCCATATTTCTTGGGTCTGGGTTTGTCTGCTTTCAGTCTGAGCGGGCTGCTCAGCGGACCACTCTTTGGCTGCTGGTCAGATCGCAGCGGAAGCACCAAGCCCATTATTCTTTTCTCCAATCTTTTTGAGATTGCCGGTGAGTTGCAAATCCACGTGAACTTGATTAGGTGATATTTTGACGGTTCGCCGTCTCTGCTCAGCTCGTTTTTGCATGACACTGCAAAGTGGATAGTAGTGGTACATACGTACTTGAATTTGCCATGTCTTTTCACTGGACGCACGTTTGGTCCTAATGATTGTTTTGATTATTTTCCCAGGTAACTTCATGTATTTTATCGGCTATTCAAAGTGGCTGTTAGTAGGCAGTCGCCTTGTGACAGGTTTCACAAACAAACACACGCACACACACACACACATACGCCGCACACTGTCAGGACTTTGGCGTGTGTGTCATAGATGGATGGATACCGTTTTCTTCTCAGGTGTCGGCGCAGGAGCGGGATCCTCCATCTTCGGTTTCCTGACCCGGTGCACTCGGCCAGAGGAACGAGCTGGTATCTTTGCAGCCATCATGGCTTGTCGACAAGCAGGCCTACTCGTGGGTTAGTCACCGCCCGTGCCAGACACTAAAATGTGCATTTGGTATGTGGCCATTCCATTGCTGGCTTGATCCACATCTTGGAATTACAGTCAGCAACCAACCAACAAAAGTACACAACTGGGCTACATCATCTGGGAGCAGTTCACCATTGTTATTTGTTTAACAAACACAATATACATTTAAATAGTCATACTCACCAGATATAATCATGATTAGATGTGCAGATGGCAACAGATATGTTTGCAGCAAATATGAAAAGGACCATATTTGGACATCCAAGCTTTCTTTCTGTCTTTCATCGACGAATAAATTGAGTTACCTGAGCCATCATCACGGACTGGGATGTTACTGGGCGGATTGCAATGGCATGAAAACACAGAAAAATTGAAATTTGATTGGACGAAAATAAAAATAACACTCGCATACATGTACAAAATAGACAATAAATTGGGCGCACGCATGCACGCACGCACGCACGCACACACATAACACACACTCACACACACACTCACACAAAGGCCAGCATCCTTTGCTGTCTCCACCTCACATGCCTTCGGAGGAAGTATCAGACACATAAAAAGTATATTTCAAAGGTGGAGCTGTTGTGTTATTCCGTTTCATCTTTAAAGAACTTCCTCCTGTCTCTCCAGGGCCGGCGTTCAACCTGTTTCTGCGGCTGTGTCATTTCAAACTTGGACCCTTTGTTGTCAACAAGTTTACATCTCCGGGGGTAACAGCATCTTGATCAATAATCTAAGTTTCCTCCTCAACCTCATCACCAGAGCGGTAATATGCTCAAATTGAGCGCTCCTCCTTCATCGAGTGCTTTTTGGGCTCCCTTAGAGTAAGAACATAAGTTTGCTCGCTAAGACTTCCAACAACACACATCGATCGACACTTCCTACGCTACTCCTGCATCATTTAGAAGAGGAAAAACAATAATTCCCTCCTTGCCTCCTTGAGGCAGTTTTCACTTTTCAGTTTTCTTTTTTTGCATATACACATGAACATAAAGTAATTGGGTCTTTTGTGCATCGCTCAAGGGATTTTCAGCTGTGCTTAGAAGCAAACGATGCTCTCCACAAGCAGTCCAAGTTTCCACAATTTAATCTATAGCTGACGTTTTCTTTTAGGATCCCTTAGCCAAGGCCAAATCTCGTTGACCTCATTTGCTTAGTAATTCACATAGCAATTCGAAAACAATCGTAATAAAAACAGTCCGTCCGTCCATTTTCTGCACCGCTCGTTCAATTGAATGAAATGAAATTGATCCGGGGATCACTAAATACATTTCCTGGCTCATTTTCCGCTCTCAGATCTTCATGTGCTTGCTGTGGTTGCTGCTCCAATTTGTGGTCCTCGCAATGTACTGGGACTTAGCGGCTATTGACACCTCCGAGGGAGCCGTACCGATGATGGAGCTGCAACTGGAGGGAGACGAGGACGACGAAGACGAGCCGCTGATCAGCTCGGATGGTGCGCAGGTGCACACTTACAAAGCTGTCGCCTCCGTGCAATTGGAGACGTCAGCCGAAATGCAAGCTCTCCACGAGGCCTCGTTGTCTGGAGCCCGAGCGTTCGATAGCTTCAGCATTAGTGCAGGTGAGCCGACGTTGTTTAAAGCCTGTCTGGATTGAGAATTATTCATCTCTTCTTTTTTTGCGTCATTTCTGGTCACTGGCATGTTGTGAGATTTTTCTCCTGTAAGATAGTATCTGCCATGACTCAAAAATGGTTGAGAAAAATTGCCCGACGGAATTAGTGTCAGTTTACACATAACAGCCATTGAATGCTTGGATTGATTATCTATATTTCGTACGGTAGCTTACGTGCACGCGTTTATCGTACAGCGCGTGTGCTGATGTTGATTGCTTCGTTCTGGGAAAATGTGCCAAAGGAACAGCGAGATGACTAAGCACGCTGCGCGTGCTGACTTGGAATGCAGAAGGAAACGGTCGTGTGCTTCACCAGCTTGATTTTCTTGTGCAGGAAAAAAGCTGGGACTACCCTGCTAAAAAAAGGGAAAATGTGCATTCTAGCAGCAAGTCAGCTCATTATTCAACTTCTTTCTTACCGTAGGCATAGATTCAACACTTTGTTGTTTTCTTTTGAAAGGGCTTGTTCTTCTCCATGCTCACTGCAGCAGCAGAAGGCGCTGCAGTAACCTTCTGTCTGTGATGTGAGTCTGCAGCACCCAATCAATAAATCCATCCATCCATCCCTCCATCCATTTTCTGAAGCGCTTAGTCCCCACGGGGGTCGCGGGCGTGCTGGAGCCTATCCCAGCCGTCATCGGGCAGTAGGCGGGGGACACCCTGAACCGGTTGCCAGCCGATCATCGCAGGGCACACAGAGACAGACAACCAATCGCACTCACACCTAGGGACAATTTGGAGTCAATCAATCAATCAATCAATCAATCAATCAATCAATCAATCAATCAATCAATCAATAAAACGGAGTCATTGAGTTGTTGACAAACAAAGTCAGAATGAACCGCATAAAAAATAAAGAAATAAATGACCGAGTTGTTGACAAACAAAGTCAGATCTAAGTGTATTTTGAAAGAGTCATCATGTAGTACATATCCAGAACTGTAATACGAAGCTGTTCTCCTCAGCCATCTGGTCAAGCCACATCCAAATTTAGCAGCAAGAGTCGCTCCGTTTTCACTCTTTTCCTTCCAAGTCTATTCCCAACAATTCCTTCTGGAGAAGATAGGCTCAAAATTTGGAATTGATGAGAATACACTTTGTTCTAGTCTAGTTTGGACAGAAGAAAAACAAGCACGCCATTTATCTCCCACGAAAAGCAGTGACAGGCCAAGATGCACACAGCCTGCCTCTCCTTTTTTTCTCTCTCACTTTGAGCTTCTTTTTCTCGTCATAAATTGCCAGTTGAAGCTCTCCATTTAATGGTAGCACTTGAGCTGATTTCATGATATTTTTCCCTCTTTGCTTGCTCAGGGCAGCTCTCTCTCATTTCACTCCTTAGAGTTCCTGAGGGAGGAGGTGATTGTTCTTCTCACAGCTCAGTTCATCACTCTCTTCAATCAGACTGCGCTGGAGGTGAGAATTGCCACACAGCCTGCACCCATCCGCCCAAACTCCCCAAAGTCTACATTTCATGCTCTTTCAGCCTTAACCTCATCCCTCCCCGAAAAACACATCCGTTTGAGTCACAGATGAATCCATTGTTCGGCCATTTCAATGACGTGAGGCGCATTTACAATCAAAACATCCATGTACTGTATTTTAACCAAAGGCAGAAAATGCACTCTTGTCCTCTGCACTTCAATACAAATGAGCAGCACTTTAAATAAATGTGTGTAGTCAAGTCAAGTCAACTGCATGTGGACCAAATTGCTGTACATAACAATACGCGTGTGTATATATATATATATATATATATATATATATATATATATATATATATATATATATATATATATATATATATATATATATATATATATATTACATTATTATTTCAACAGGCCCATCGTCTCGTGCTGAGTTGAAATCCAAACAATAAAATGGGTCTTTGAAAAAGGACACTCAGATGGCTTGTCTAATGAATAATGAAAAAGGTTCTAGTCCAGGGCTCACCAACCTTTCTTAAACCGAGAGCTACTTCCTGGGTACTGATTAAGGCAAAGGGCTACCAGTTTGACACACACTTGTGAAATAGCCAATTTGCTCCATTTAGCTTTCACTACGTGCTATTATTGTCATTTCCAGTTCACATGTAAGTGTGATTTTAACAAGAATAGCAAAAATACAGTCAAACCTGGGTTTTCGACCACAATCCGTTCCAGAAGGCGGTTCGACAAGCCAATCGGTCGAATTCCGAATCTATTTTTCCCATTACAAATAATGACGATTAGGGCTTAATGCTATCGTCCAAATAACGAAAATACAATAACCACGGAGTCGGTCAGCATCCGGGCCGCGCGGTCGGGTTTTCTCGGGTCCTCCCGGCTCATCTCGCGAGGTTCGACCTCCGAATTTTGTTCGACGACCGAAGCAAAAAATCTCACATTTTTTGTTAGAATTCCGATTTGCTCGAGAACAGGAACGTTCGGAAACCGAGGTTTGGCTGTAAAATCAATGGATGCGGCTCACTGACAAGTGCCGCTATTTGAGCTCATTTTCGAACAGTCCTGCGAGCGACTCATGCGGTCCTCGCGGGCGAGCTGGTGCCCGCGGCGGGCACCGTGTTGGTGACCCCTGTTCTAGTGGGTCTATCCGATGCTTTTGAATAATTGCTCTAATGAGGCTATCTTTCTTTCTCGGACCGTATCCGAGTGACCTTGTACATTTCAGACCATGGTGACTCCTCTGACGCAGCGCTCCTTTGGCTTTGACGAGTTGGGCAACAGTGCGATGTACAGCTTGTGTGGGGTGGAAGTCATCCTGGGCTTCCTCTTTGTTCGCTGGCTGAGCGGGAAGGTGGCCGATCGTGCCGTGCTGGCTGCGGGCCTGCTCATCTCTTGCACCGCCTGTATTTGGTGCCTCGTGTTCCTCTGCAACCTCCGAGGTAAGAACCAGCACAGGCGGCACGTGTAACCCCTGCCGTCTTGCCGTTCAGTGTTCATCCCCTTGTTATATGGATTCCTTTTTGGGGTGGGGTTCATACGAGGGTTAGGGTTTCAGAGTCGGGTTCAAAACCAGGTTTAGGGTTTCAAAGTAGGGTTCAAAACTAGGGTTAGGGTTTCAAACTAGGGGTAGGCTTTCAAAGTAGGGTTTAAAACTAGGGGCGGGGTTTAAAACGAGCGTTTCATACTAGGGGTTGGGTTTCAAAGTAAGGTTTCAAACTAGGGTCAGGGTTTCAAACTAGGGTTTAAAGCGAGGGTTAGGGTTTCCAACTGGGGCCAGGGTTTCAAACTCAGGTTAGGGTATCAAACTAGGGTTTCAAACTAGGGTTAGGATTTCAAACTGGGGTTTGAAAATAGGCAACCTTTTAATTTTTTCAACATTTAGCGGTCCACATGGCAGCTACGTTTCATTGACATTAGGACTAAAAGGGTGTCCTCTTCTGCAGAAAAAGCTTGAGAAGCCCTGCTTTGTAGTGCATGTGCTCTGTAAATGATATCACCCAGCATTTGTTGGGCCATCTGGAGCTCATGGAGGCAAACTGGATCCCGTGTCTCCACGTCGGTGCGCGTCTGCCTCGGCATGTCGCCTTTATCACTGTGATAACAAACGACAGGTGCCAGGGCGGGAAATTGCCCGAGTACATATGAAGGGATTACGGTAATCTTATTAGACCAGTCTGCTATTTGTTAAAGCATGTCGTACATTTGTAAACTATTTGTTACGTGTGAAACAGCAAAACAAAGAAAGCAATCTTAATGTTGACGTACCTGCAAATGCGATTTTGTCCCGTACCATTTCGAAGCATGTCCGATTGATTGGATTGCATTTGGAAAATGAGATTAGAGGCTTTCACTTGAGAGAGGAACAACCAACATTTTTTGGAGCGGGCACACATTCACACAAACATGTGCGTGATGTAGAGCAGCCCAGAACAACAAAATGAATAAAGAAAGAAGGAAATAAAAAATGGGAGCTTGGCAGAGGTTTCAGCTCGAGCTCTCTGTGCTTTTGCCAGAACATTTGTGGACGCAGAAAGAGCTGGAGCAGTGACTAAAAGAACACAGTCTACCAACCAGTGAATATCTGAGATTTACCAATAAGACCGTATTGGATACATCCAACATAAGTCAACGCACCCCTGTTCAAACGAAACCATTTCAAACCTGCTTTGACTATTAATTTGAATTGGACCGATACGATCGATCGGGTTCGCCTCGTGCAAGACCGGTGCCATCCAAATAAACGTGATTTGTCTTGTAGGTAGCTACGAGTGGCAGCTGTCAGTCTTCATTATCGGCGTGTTCCTGCAGCTGCTGGGGCTCCCGTTCGTGGCCGTGTCTCAGGTGTCTCTCTTCTCCAAAGTGACAGCGGAGAAAACACAAGGTGACCTTGGCCATGTGCATGTCGTAGCTCATCCGTGGTAGTAAATCAACTTTTGGAGAGAATTTTTCGACTGCGAACTATATAGTTACCCTATCAGTCAAATAAGAAGCAATATAACAAAATGATGGGCAATCATAGTGTTCTTTGATCTAAAGGATTCAGCCACGGTATAAGACGATCAGTCGGGGGCCTTGCCACCATCATGGGTCCTTTGTGGGCCGGAGGATTGATCAATCATTTAGACATCATGATCGGTATGATGTTGGGTCTCCTTTTGATGGTCACGGTAAGTAGCCCTTTTGTTACGACGAGCTTTTCGACCTGTTATGGAGCTAGCTACTTGGGATGACGTTTCCGTTTTGAAAAGCACCAGCTCCGAGCTATTGAATATACCTCACAAAAACACCCTTTTAAAGAATGAGGTTATTTTTCTGCACCAACAACCATTCTATCTGTGCTAGTCAAGTCAAATAAGAATAGAAGGAAAGTATGTGAAAATAGGGCAAAATATCGAATAGCTTTGGGATGCACTTGGATGTAAACGCCTTCCACACACACACACACACACGCACACATATATTCTAGGTTATGACGGCGTTGTCGTACGGCAGTCTGACTCAGCGCAGAGTCGTGCAGTGTGCACGGAGCTCCGACAGTGGAGGATAGACACAAAGAGTGGGGGCGGCTCCACGCAGAGGGAAGGCCCTCATCTCCGAGAGGATCAATGCAGGTGGATTGCAGAGGAGAAGCTGAACTGAGCCTGAAGGAAAAACAAAAAAAACTGTCATCACTGGTGGGAAGGAACAAAGACTTTGTTACTGTACTTAAATGTATTTTTCAGGTGTCTTTTCTTGAGTACACTACAATGTGACAGCTTTGTATTTTCTACTCCTTACTATGTCAAAATAGGACTATGTTTTTCAATGTGTTGTATCTCGTCGTGCCAGCCTTTATTAAAACCATATAGTATCTACTCAAGTACGGACTGAATATTTTGGCCACCTCTGGTTGTCCTTAAAAGCTTGCCAGACAGGGAGTTGAAATCCTCTCACTGCAGAGCTGACTACCAACACTGCCAAGACTAAATCATACACAAGGGGGCAGTGTTGCTCTCATGTAGAAGATGCATGGGGGGGGGGGGGGGGGGGGATAATAATTGAAGGAGAAAGTGATTCTTCTCACAACTAAACTATTTATACTCCCATGTGTTGATGGAAAGATAAGAGAGGTTTTTCCATGTGACCCAACTTCTCATTCCACGTCTCCGGTCTTTTTCTTTCTGTTATTTAAAACTAAAAAACACTTGAAATAAAACAGTTGACATGCTGAGTGTAAAAGTGGAGCTGTCAACGCCTTATCTGTTTCATGACAGTGAGCTGACAGGAGCGCATGTTCAAAAATAGTGACGCACGGCAAATGGCTTAATATTCATCACAAAAAAGGGAATTTTTACGGCTCAATCAAAACACAAAGCCTTGACGACACCACAAAGAGCACATCTGAAATATAGCGCCATGGCCTGAATCATACTTGTCAGTCGATCCTATTTATTCTTTCACAATGACGGAGAATACGCATTTACAGCTTCATTTTCTTCGTGGAAGTTCTTAGCTGTGCATTCCGCCACTTTGCGGGTTTATGCTCCTTCGGGATGAGACGCGTGCTACACAAGTGTGTTTGACAGGAGATGGCCGGAAGCAACATGAAGGCAGTCGATTCCTTGAGTTGAGCTGATCACGGGCCCAAACAATCTCTCTGGCTTTTGCATAATTTACAGATAAGGCCCAGTAACCTTTCCGATTTTCAACAATCAGCGTCCGTTGTTTGGCTTTCTGGAGCCTTTTCACCTGAAATGGAAAATCTCATCTCTGGGGCTCAAGGACATAGGATTCATAAGTACTTTCATGCCATGATCAGCATATTCAGCTACTTGACATTTAAGGGAGATAAGAAATTGTATAGACTCAGGCAGGTCAAAGCTGATTTTACACTCTTTGAACTAGCTGTTTTTTTTCAAACAATGCTTGGCCATAACTCGAAAGCAGCTATGAGGAGGAGAATTTGCATGCTAACATAGGGTAAACACTATTTGTTGATTTGACAGGGACTGAAGGGGAGCAGAGTGACCAAATGCAGCTTGGACCAGCTTGGTTTGTTCAGCAAAACAAACAGACCCGGCAAACTGACATAAGGTAACAAGAGGACTGACTGACAGGGACGTGAAACAAAGGATGTGAAGACATGAATGATCCGACGGGCCGGGAGGGGCAGACAGGACTTAAATACACGACAGGTAACAAGACGCAAGTGAGAATGATCACACTGATCATGGGAACGCAGGAGGGGAGGGGCGAGCACAGAGGCACACGGACCGAAACCATGACAACAGACACATCGTGGAACGGCTGGGGACGAGACGTGACAGGGACAGTGTACATCAATGTACATTTCTGTAGATGCACCAGGATTAGCCAAGATTATTATAGCATAATAATAATCATCATCATATACGCAAGGAGAAAAGGCAATTTCTGGAGAAATTGCGTATGAAGGCAAAAAGGCTGAATGCAAACTTGTGGCATGATGTCAAATGACAGAATAATAACAGGAAATTGAAAACATTTCTACTTTGTTATGGGAGTAGAATCCTGCATATTCTGGTTCGTTGCATCAGCAAGCCCACACGGCCCAATGATATACCCCCCCCCCCCAACAAAGGACGCAAATAGACAAGTCAGAGGCCGGGGGGCTTTTATGTTAAATGCCCCAAAGGTAGGCACTCTGTATGAAAATTTAAACATACGCTGCGCAGAAGAGCCATTTGAAGCAGTGGCCAACTATCCGTGTATGAATGAGATGTTTGTTGCCATGGAGATTGGGTGTTATAGGTTAGAAGCAAGAGCTAAAGATCCAATGAGATGATGTCATTGAGAAGCGGCGGCAGGACAAATTCGGGTGGAGTGGCAGTATTTGCATGTTGTAGTCGTGGCTGATGCCTCCATCCTTCTGCTCCACAGCATGAAGTGGCCTGTGCCCAAGAATAATAAGTCAGCTCTAAGTGTTTATTTTAGTCTGAAAATAGCATCAGCCATTATTCAGTGTTAAGTAGCTTTTGGGGTCACTGGTTGCTGTACAATGAAGTGAACCGTCAAGTCATTACATTTAGTCCTCTCGGGCTTTCTTCTTACATTGTCACTGTTTTTATGTTCGGACCTAGAAGAGAATTGCAATAACCGTATTGCTTTGTCATCTCGGCACCAAAGAAACAATTTGACGTGAGCTGAGGAGCTTCCATCAAAGCAAAAATTCTCCTTTGCCACTACCTAATTGGAAACTCAAAACCCTTTTAGGGGGCCCGTCAATTACTCGTTTGTGACTTCTCAGCAGGGAGTTGGCCGTATCATGTTTTATTGTATATTATTCGTTGTTCCCACAGAGCAGAGAGAATAAATGTTTGTGTTCGGAGGTTTAGAATGACAAAAATTGTGGGAAAGGCAACATTATCAAAAATACAAACAAAAACAAAACATAGGCCTTTAGGTTCATCTATATATGCTCGATTTGACCTACGACAGTCTTAAACGCATGCCCCGCGATAAACCAGGGTTCGGTGTATATGAACAACTCCAAAAGATAAAGATAATTGCTCACAAGGTGTGAAGCGGCCTTTCGAAGTCAAACAATTCTCCTTCGCAACGTCAGGATCTCTCTCTTCTCGCCGATGCTATTAGCTGGACCGAGGATGGCTGTTAATGGCTCCCGCAAGATAGATGAGTTCCACTGCTGAAAAATACAAAGGGATTTGAAATCCTGCCAGCTATATTCAATCCATAATTTCCCACTGCTATCCAGGCTCATGGCCACCAATCATCTAAGTGGAAGATTTAATCTTACAGGAATATATTTATCCCAGGGTGTCATTTTGCTTCAGTGGATGAGACCATTTATTTAAAGATTTTTTTTTTTTTTAAATTGATGTCAGTGGCTGCTTACCGCTTACAGCTTGGTCAAAAGATTTACGGCACCGCCATCTTTGCTGCTGGATGTCTCTGGCAGGGTGTTGCCTCAGTCCAACATCAAATGTGAGCGTGTGCTTTCGGTAACCAATTAAATGAGCATTTTTTCTTTTCTTCTTCTAATTGACAGTATTATACGGCTGAGGAAATGTAATTGGAAGAGAGTCTCAATCTGGAGCCTCTAATTTCGAGGGGCTATAACGAGCTGACTAAAACCCCAAAAAAAGAGAAGAGAAGGCTGAAGCAGACAGCTCATGGTTGGGTATCGATGAATACAAATCACTTTTTTCCCTCATGTCCCCGGCTTGGGATCTGACGACAAGGCGAGCGGGCGGCGAGGCAAAGTGATTTGATTGATCACATGCGATGGCCGACCGGCGCCGCAAGTAGGTGGAATCTGCAAGCGCTCAGGTCGCTAGCCTCCCTCTGCACTTCATATCTGTGTGCGTTTGTATTCTACACACCAGCATAGCCTCACATGCATTGAATCAATTGCCTCCACCCACACTAAGCATCCGCCCGCACTCTCATAAGGGAGTCTTGGCGAGATGAATGTGTCGTGGACTGGCCCGTAAATTGCTAGGCGCCCTTGCTTACAGCTCTTTATGATGGCAAAATAGTCAAACGATGGATGGAACGCCATGCGTGAGGAATTATTGTCCAAATATACGTAAACCTATATGGTTCAATCTAGTGTGTCATGTACACAAATATGCTTGACATGCAAGATGATGTATCATGACAGCGGTATTTGGATAGGTATTGACTGGTATTCAGGTTCATAAAATTGCTGAATGAAATTTCATGACCGTTAGGATTTTTTGGCCTTCGTGGCAATATATAGTATATACATATGAATAGCTACAAAAAAGAAATCATTCAAAATGATATGATGACTTTGGGAGCCTTTCATTGTACCCATTTTTTTCCCCGTTGCTTTCAGTCACCGACATTCGGTTAGAAGCCAAGAGTCTCTGAGCTGACACTGGATCGACCACTTTAGTTCCAGTGTGCAAGAAAATGATCCAACATTTTCACGGTCTGGCGCTTGTGAGGGTGGAGTAACATCACTGAGCTCAATTTCATTTTCATGGTCCTGAACGAACAGAAAAAAAAAAAAATAATCACAATTTAAACACGTGCGGTAAAGAACGACCACGCTACGACCATGTGAAGCACGCGGTTGCTGGCGCTCGTTGCCCGACTAAGGTCGAGGTTGGCTGGGCCCGCTGGGACATTGCCAAGGTCATTAGTAGCAAGTGTGACGAATCATATCAAATAATGAGAACGTTACCGGCGGGGGGGGGGGGGCGGACACGGATCAATATCAAATCCTGTTTTAGTCATAATCCTGCAGGGTGGAGAGGCTCGGCGGGGCTTAGCTGCTCGCAGATGGCGCCGTTTAACAATTTACTTGAATGCTCATGTGAATAAACGTAATAAGAAACACGTGCTCCGAGATAACGCTTTCCTTGTCTGCCCGCGGGCAACTGATGCGCTAAAAATACACCTGATGAATGATGGAAAAGCTTGGACCGAGAACGCAAATACGATCACGGCCGCCACCGGAATTTGAAATCGACTCCGTAAATATTTGCACGTCGGCTATTTTTAAGAGGATTTGGACGCTGCTATCGTTCACCCTCTTAACAAACACTAACTTCAGATCGCAGATTCGGATGACACATTTAATGAAGTCTTTCTCACACGTCAACTTAGAAATGCGATGATTGTTTTTCTGCCTAGATCAGGATTGACATTTGACACGGCCAGCAACATTATTAAAAAAAAACGGTGGGTGTTGCAACGCCTTCGGCACCGACAACTAGTACTCATACGTGGTGTTTCAATATGGCTTTTTCTTGATATACAAAAGTGCACTGTGTCTTTCTTCTTAAAAACAGCCTCTTGCCAATGCTGCAGTGGTAAATGTTCCTTGAATCCTACGTGCAGTAACAATTGAAACTAAAATAGTGGTAATATTTCTCTTTATAACGGTAACTTTAATGATCACAGGCAAAAATGCTTTCCACTGGTGTCAAACATAAGGCCCGACCGGGGGCCAGATCTGGTCCGCCAGGTCATTTTATACGGTCGCTGAAGCAAGTTGCCGCTACAACGTGGCCTGCAATATAAACGAGTGTGACGCTCCCGGCAGCTCGAACGCAACTTTTTCTCCTCCAAACTTACAAAGTTTTACTTTTGATTCTAACGTCTTCGGACAATTAAGCTGTGAGATTGTTTGAAGTCGTCCGAAAGAAGAAAGGCAATAATTTTGGTGAAGGGACGCACCGCAGGGGTCCAGCTTCCCAGAGTCTGTATGTGTAATCCAGTCTAACATGCATGCAAATCTCATCTGTGCCAGCACACAATGGAGCGTCTGTGTGAGAGAAAAGTGGGGGTTGGGCCGAGGGGGGGAGGGGGGGGGGGGGCGTCATCCCCGAGACTGGAACATGGCATGATGGGTCATGGCACTGACAAAGTGGGCTCGCAGACTGTAAGAGTGTTTTGTGTGTTTAAACACCTGCATCATTATTCCAATATTTGTGGAGTTCTTCTGAGTGAAGCGAGTGAGAGAGAGAGAGAGAGCCTCGTCTGTGGAAAAGAGAAAATTGCACATTCCTGCCACTGCGGCTCTTTCCTCTGCTGTGCAAATATTCTCCGGGGAAATTAAAAAATCTTTGTCTTATCCAGCCAATTAAACGGAGGCAAATTTTGTACATGGCGCTGGACCATCGAGTCTATTTATGACTGTGTTGTGGTTATTTCTTCTACAGGATGAAGCCGCAACTTGGTTTTCCCGGCGACCCAGAGAACCAACCAACGTAGTACTTTCCATCTGTCACGAGCTTATACTTTTTATAGGATTAGGCCAAGTGCCGCTTTTAGTCCTCACTTCGTTCATGTGAAACGTTGGATCAAACAGAGAGGATTCTTTTGTGTGGCGTCTCTTTGTCTACTCTTTTACGCTGGTGTTTCTTTCATGGAATTTGATTACATTTGGATACCTTCATACATGTGTATGCGCCTCTGTGCGCTTCTGGGGCCCGTGTGGGAAGACCGCAGCTCAGCAGGGAGTCTTCAGTCCAATTTGCCATCGTTTGTCACCATTTGTCTCTTGCGAGCAGCAAAATGTTGACCCTGGCTGCCCCGTCTGTCAACTGCAAGCACAAGTCACGTGATCAGCGACTCTCTTCCTCTCGTGGTTCTATTTCAGTCATTCCCAACCAGTGTGGCATGAGAGCACATCAAGCGTGTTGCGGGAAATTATCCAAATGGTTATTGACTTCATGATAGCAGGCAAACATATTCAAACTTGGTACTTGAGCAGAAGTACAGAAGATGGAGTGGTGTCTTGAGATATTTTTTTTTTTTAGATACGAGCTGATGTTCGGACGATCTTTTTGCTTTGACTTGGGAGCACAGACAACTTCACCTCAATCTGCAAGCTTCATGCTAACGTCAATGTTGCATTTCAACTGATTGAACGCAGATATGGTGTACCAAAACATGTAGACAGAAAATCTAACAGTAGTCAGAATCGTATCTTGTATCTTCAAGAAAGAGCCGAACAATAGCCATTCAAGTCACAAAAAAATGATCTTTTGAATTATATTTAATGATGTAATTACTGTTTATCTTTAGCGAAAGATTTTTCATATGTGCCATTGCTGAATAATGTTTAGAAACCCCGCCAAACATCTTTTTACCCCAGTCTCATTCTTGATCCTATATTTTTCTTCCACATGCTTGTCGAGACCCTAAAATAGTTTCCCTGTCTAATTACAGTATTTCATCTGCCATTAATATTGTAGAATGCTACTGTTGCATTATGGATGATGTGTTTATTCTGCTGCATGAGATGCTAATTAAAAGATAAACTGGGGCTCTATGACAGAGGCTGAAGGCAACTCGAAGAGCTTTTGAATTCTTCACCTCCCCTTTCAGGGGCTGTATTGTTGACGCCCGCTCTGATGTCATTGCCTACTTTGTTAATATCACTATCACAGGGAACTTCCATTTCAAGGTAATGTGTGATGATAAACGGATGCTGGCTGGACTTCGAAGCCTAGAGAGGCTCGAGCGCTGTGGCCGAGATGGCTTGGGCAGATAACAGCTTGCGTGTTGATCCTGATTTCTAGCCTCCTATCGCCTCTTTCCATCTTCCCTCCCTCGTGCAGCTGAGAAACTCAAACATGGCCAATTTCTCCCTTGCCCATAAAAACACAGGCAGGGCAGGTATTTTAGAGCTTTCCAAAGCTTCCTCAGGGATGACAAGCGCTCTTTGCATCGGTTGCGTATGAACAGGCAATAAACCTGTGGGCGCTGGACCGTGTTGATGGTGGCAAGGAAGGATGTAGAAATACTTGATTATGTTAGAATTTGCAACTTCTGTCACCTTCTCTCATTGAGATATTGAGTGTTTTATAAAGCAGGAAAAACCCAGAGAGAATTCAAGAAAACACCAATGAGCTGGAGAAGCAAGATATTACCCATCCACGGCCTTTGTCGTTGATCTTGACAAGTTTCGACTTCCACTGAAAAATTCTCCATCCAATCTGAAAAAAAAACCCCACATACAGGTAAGGTGTATTATTTTCAGTTGTTATCATGAACTAGTTTTGCATTTTCTAGTTTGTCAGAGCAAAGGTAGGATTTGAAAGGATAATGGTCTACTTAACTCATTCAGAGCCATGGATGGTTATAGACGTCACAGATATGAACTGGGTTAGCAGCGAGTGAGTTAAATACAGCGTGCGAGTACTGTTCTCACCTTTCCGGGCAATAAATCTTGACTGTCAAAGGGTGAGTCCACTCACTGATGTGCTTTTGTCCTTCACTCCTGCCGGAAGCTTGGACTGCCAACGGTGAGACAAGCTGAGCTGACAGTTGGTCATACCATTAGGCAGAGTGAATGGCTGCTGCCCTGGTCAGATACAAATAAGTTGGCGGAAAGAGGCTGCTTGCTTGCTTGCTTGGCACCAAAATCCTAGCGAGGACCCCAAAACAGATGTCTGCTTTCAAGCCGCGGAGAGCTTGTTTAAAGTGAGCCTGGAGGCATCGCTCATTTTCAGCCCTTGTATCATGTCATGCGCATGCATACCTTTCTTCACAGCTTGAAGACTCTCATTATGTCAAACGAAGAATGTCAGGAAATGAGGAAGCCATTAAGGAAAAGCAACGGGCTGGTGGTGGTAAAACTTGAGCTGAGAGGAGGAGATCTCATCATTGTCAGCGTAAATCTTGGCATTCTGACAGATGTGAACCAATTCGCTGTTATTGTAGGGCGGCCACGCGGCCCCACCTAAAACAGTCGAGTCACTTGAGTTGTTTTGCTTGTTGCTGGAATAGACGGAAGAACAAACATACACATCATTTTTTGGAGCGATGAAGTGAAACCGGATCTTTTCCCCAGTCAGACATCACGGTGGTAGAGAATCACCGGTACAGCGTGGCTCCAGACATGACAATGAAGTGCATAGTTGGCTCATTCTGAAATTGGCAGCTGCCAAAAGAATTAGAAGGCAAACGTGTTATTTACTCCCGGGTAAATAATATTTGCTCAAGCGAAAAGTGGCCAACTGATTGAATGAATGTTTTTTCTTAATTAGACTAAAGCTGTGAGACGCGGAGCAGGGAGAGGACTCGAATGCAGAGTTTCCAAAGTCCAAAGATGTGTTGATTTTCTCCAATGGCAGTAGTCACAAAAAGCGCCTCAATATGAGGGAAAAAGGGGGGAAACTAAGGCGCCTCGAACCGAGGGAGGAAAAGGGGAAATCAAAGCGCCTCGATCCGAGGGAAATACTAGAACAAAGATAACGATGTAAGCAAGTTAACATAGGGGATCAAAGTCGTTCAAACAAGGCTTCTACGTGGAACTCGAGGGTTTCGTGATGGCTAGTGTTCTTAGCAAGGCAAGACGCACTGGCACTGGACACGGGGAAAGGCGCGGCTTATATGGACACAGAAGGAGGGGAACACAGGTGAAGACAGTTGCTCGGTCATTGCCCAGGTGCACACACTTGGAATCAGGGAGTCACGTGACCGGACGCACAGGGGAAGGAAGGAAGGACACACCGACTGGAACGACAGGAAAATGACACAATAAAACAGGAAGCGACCGGCCGACAACACATGACAGCATGACAAAAGCTCCGATTTGGACACACGTATCAGACGCTGATTGCGGCAAGAATTAGGAGTGCGGAAGGAAAAGACAAAAGCGGCACCACCGCTCTCTTTTCATATTGCCAGTTAAGGTCATCAGGTATCACATTCATGACATGCTCTCATACGTCGACGACGTCGACACACAAGCCAAATGACTCTTAAATCAGTCAGAACTGATGAAAGCCTTGAATCGGAAACGACCAAATTAGAAACGTCGCAACGCAAAGTCCGGTCACGTTTGCATGCAGCCTGAACTTGAATTTCACTCCATTTTTTGCTCCTGACATTTCCTACATTTACCAATCATTTTGGGATTGAGCCACTCAATGTTCTATCGCACTTCCTATCCAAGTTGTAGATCATTTCAGTCCAAGTCCGAGCTCATTCCTTTTTATTTATGTCCCATAGGATGCTAACATTCTGCCAAACGTAATCCAGTACAGTCCATTTTTGTCGCTTTTAAAAGCAGTAAATGAGTCATTTCTTGGCTCAATTGTGTCCAGATGCAGCATTTAGAGCTAAAAAGGATGAAAACAAATACTTGTTTTCAGTCAAATCCTTTCTATTGCTAATCTTTGACCTATAAAGACTCATCATCACCAAGCCCCCACTGCAGTGCTATTTATTTTATCGATGTTTTTTGGTAATACTACTTCTGTAATGAAACAAAACCTAAGTCCATTTTGGAGCAACTCTGAAGCTGCTAAGTTACATAAAGTCTGCCCATGTTTTGGATGATTAAAAGAGGCATATTTGATGCATTTACCCTTTTTTTAAAGATGAATTATAGATTACAACTGTTAGGGGAGCCTGGAGGCAAACAAATTACTTACTTCTCCTTTAATCATTTTCAAAAAAGCCTAAGCGCGACATCTTTTTTCGCTCATATTCACTCTCCCCTTCCGAGGCAAACAGGCGCACACGAGCTGCGTCGTGTTGAAAATATTATCAAAGGGCATTTTATGAATGTGTTGACCCGTGTTCATCAGCTGTTTTGCATCCTCATTTACATGCAAAATAATAAGGTCACTCCTCTAGTTTCAATTGTACATCTCAAACACTTGCACCACTTTCCATTGAGTTGAGTTTAATATTTGAAAGTGAATAAGTGTCACCTGCCCTCTGCTTTTTGATCATGTGACTTTCACTCGATGAACATCCACCCCAATTCCAAAGCACCAAAATAGCAAGTTGCATATCCAAACATTTAATAATCAGCATCTCTAAAAATAACACGAGGCACTAGAAATATTCTCCACATATGATATTCCTGAACTAGCAATTAGAATGATGCTGAAATAACAACAGCCTGTAGATTTATTTTCTTTGCGAATCATTTTTCATTCTTAATCATGAATTAATTTAACCTCACAGCTGCTCACCTCCATCTTCACTGGGGCACTTGTTCGGGGGGTGCGGGGGGCAGCAATAGACTGACAGCTGCTGCTGCTGCTCTTCTTGATGCAACATGCATCTTATTTTGACTGACGAGCACCTTGCTAAATGTTTGACTGCATTGCTTATGCTCTATTCTCCTGTTAAGTGCAACATTATAGGGTATTCGTTTTCCTTGTTGGAAAAACAAAAAACACTATAATAGATGAATGGCGTATGAAACTCCGATGGCGAGCCGCTGATTTATAAGTGGAAGGACAAAAAACAGACTCTCTGCGGTGTTGTAAAGTGAAGCCGAAGCAATCAGCATCAAAAGGCAATCCACTTCTCTCTTAACCTGAACATTGTGGTTAAATATGTAGCAAAATAGACATATATACGCTCCACTGAGTGTTAGCAGGCAAATGATAGCGATGATGCAAATTCCCATCTCATTAAGCATCAGTCATCCAATTAGGGCTATTGATTTGATGCTCTTGTGATTATCTGCACTTGTAACAAAACGTAAAAGGGATGTGAAAAGAATGTGCCCCAAGAGCTATGGATTTTTTTTTTTTTTTCTTTTTACAACTTCTGTCGTCATTTAGCTGGCAATTCAGTCTGGCAATCCTATTTAGGTTCGAAAAAAAAATATTCTCAATACTTTGCTACGCTTTGCTTGACTTGAACACAACATAAAAGACATGATCTTGTATTACATGAAAAAGGGAAGAAATTCACAAGACTTTTGCCTTCATGTCCAGCCCAGAATGAGGCTTGCAGCGGTTTGCCTTTCTTTTCTTCACAGTGGATCTCGCGTCCTCTCCTGACTTTTCATTATCCTTACAAAATTCCCCGTGCGTGCTAACAAGCCACGACGCTTACCGAGCAAGCAGACAGAAGCTCAGGGGGGAGAAGATGAGGATCAGAGGGACTTGGAGCGCCTCCGTTTTTTTTTTTTCTTTTTAACCCACCAACATGCAGTTGGGGCTCAATGAGTGTCCATTTGACTAATTAAGCACGCATTCTGCCTGTATCAGTGGTGCAAAAAATAATGTTTGTCAAATCATCCGCTTTCTGTAGCTTGCTGCCCCTGAGGTAGCCTACAAGCCCTTCCACTTTTCTCCTTATGTGAAATTGAGAGGCAAAATTAGGCACCCCCAAAAATATTCTTGCATGCAGACAAAATATGGATTGATATGTTTAACAAGTGTGATCCAATCAATGTCATTCCTGCTTCGATGAGTTGTTTTAAAAAGAGTCTCCTTCATCCTAGTCGTTACATTTTGATGTCAGGTGTGAATTTCGGCCAATAGGTTTCATTTGGTCGCAATTCAAAACTTGCACATTGCAAATGTAACCGCGAATCCAAAATACAGAATGAGCTTTCACAAAACAAAACAGACACAAAATGACAATCTGGGTTTTTAAACATAAGCGAGACCAAGCAGCACTAATACAGTATGTTTGATTGTACTACAGCAATCAACTGTAGTTACAATTTCATATTGTACATATACAGTTGAATGAAAGCAAAGCGGGGGGAGTCTCTGTCACTGAAATGCACGTGTAGTCGATGAATAGGTGCGATCAATCATAAACCAAATTTCCACATTCTCTACTTATTCTCACCAATTTCGTCTTTTTTCCTTAAGACATTTCCCATAGTTTTCGCACCAAAAGGCGCACTGGATTATAAGGCGTTGAATTTTTTTATTTTACAAATGATTTCATATATAGGGCACACCGGAGTAAAAGGCGCATAAAATAGAAGCTATACTGCAACAAACTGAGGCGGTCTAGGGTTGCGGTATGCATCCACTAGCCAATAACCAATAAGCCCTCTGTAAACAATCGCGTCTCTCAAACGATCTCCTATAAAATGATCCGAACTGACTAAAGTTCCATCTAACGCATTGGTACCGCTTACCTATGTTTCCCTTCCGTATCGATCCGTAAATTTACTCGAAACATTAACGGGGCAGCCTATTTTGAAATGAAACAACAGCTATTCAGTGACGCCATGCCCCCTGACCACGGTTGCCGTAATGCTGGGAAGCGATGCGACCTTGTAATTTACTAGTCGTACTAAAACGTACTGAAACATTCTGGCAGAGCACTGTGAACAACCAGTATGGATCAACAAATTCATCAGTTGGTCTATATGTAAGGCGCACCTTACATACATGAGAAAATCTTAGGTTTAGGCCTTATCGTCGGGAAAATACGGTGTATTATCATGGAGCCTCAAAACCCCGGATACAATTTTCCCATTCCAGCGTGTCAATGATGCCCAGATGCTAGACGTTTTCACATTTCTGCTGGCATGAATAATGTAATATCTATGTTCATGTAAAAAAAAGACTGCGCATAAATCATGCTTTTTACGTGGCTACGCAATCCACCGCGCCTAATCTCTTGTAACACTCCTGCTCTTTGTTTGCTTTTGTTTACATTTCTTTCTCACCTGCCGCGGGGATCGCGAATGGAAATTAGCTTTGAAACTATCATCTGGCACTCAGCACCTCTCCTCCTCAACGGAATGTTTTCTGTTCACGGCACATCAACGCATAAACTAAAGTGTGCTCAAGCTCAGCCACGACGTTTTTGCGCGAGTGAAGCTTGGGCCGGCCGATAAAGCCCCTGAAGACTTGAGGAAGGAGAGAGAGAGCTACAGTCACGGACATTTACAGTGTGAAATATTGCGGTCTAGTGTCTGAAGTTAAGAGTTTGCAGTACGATACGTGTTAAATTGCTCCCACAGAGAGAATCCAGTCAGTCAGACACTGTCAATCTCTAGGCACCATCTGCGTATGGCATTCATTTTCCAGACACGGACGGACGGGGATGGAAGGGTCGGCCTTCTCCAAAATGATCTGTCAACTCCTTCATCCCCTGTCGCACTCCTATCACGGCTGCACACTCCGCTGTTGCCATGGCGACAGCTCGGCAGGCAGGAGGGGATGAGCGCTATCGAAAGCGCTCTGGAGTTTAGCGACGACTCCTCTCCACTCTTACCTCTGTTGTGTTGCACTAATCCCTTCCTTTTCATCTTCTTTCAGACAGAGGACAACCTGGAAGAATTCCCCTTGAGCTTCACGCTACCACCGTCGGAGCGGGATGATGCAGGCAGGCGTCCACTCTGTTCAGTCGACTCATCCGGTCAGCCGCTCCGTTCGGGCTGCTTCCCTTCAGATACAGCCTCATTATCTACAACGCGGCGGCGCACTGAAGCTCAGCCTCCTTTGAAGCTTCAAGCCAAACAATACAATTCTTTGACTTAAAGCAGTGCCTCTCTCTAGAAGACGCTTGCGCTCAAATGATCACAGTGACATAAGCCCCCTTCAAACTCAAGAACTCACCAAAGCGGGACGGCCGAGCGCAAATGTCCGAATCGCTGGGACCGAACGTGAAAGCCACTTCAAGCTGCGCTGAAGAGTGAGCGGCTGAGCCGGAGTGAGTGTAAACAGTGTCCGGCCGGTCATTGGATGCAAGCTTTAACGGCGCGCTGCCGAGATTTCTAGAATTGGACGGGAAGAAAGAAGAGCAAGGAAAAACACAGGGAAGGAAAGGGCACAATGATGTCCAAAACGAGAAGCATGACGCAGGTTCGCTTGTAGTCCCCGTTTGTGTTGCATCGCATTGTGTCGATCACTTCATTCAACACATTATAGATCTTTTTTTTCGACTTTGTTCAGCATTTGAGGCCTCCTGCGCAGATGAGAATGTATGACACGGGTCATTCTTTTATGAGTCTTTGCTATCGTGCAAAAACAACTACAGTCGAACCTGGGTTTTCGACCACAATCCCTTGGGTTTTCTCGGGTCCTTTCGGCTCATTTCGCGAGGTTCGACCCCAAAAATCTGGAATTTTTTGTTGGAATTTCAATTTGTTCGAGAACCGGGACGTTCGAAAACCCAGGTTTGACTGTACGACCATTTTCACATATTTGTAGCAAAAACTGAAATTATGAATCAATGTTATCAATGCCGCATCGTCCGAAGATTCATCGATCCAATCCAAAAGATGCGAAAAATCTCATCGGGGTGTTTGTGGAGAAGTGATGAGAAAAGATATACGAGCCCCTTCTCCTAATATTTCCTGACACTATTTCTTCATCCCGAGCCCTGTGGCCCTTTATGAGAAGCATCAATATCACCGACAGAGTGAGCGCAACAAATAATGGCAAAATGTGCTCTGTGTGTATCCGTCTATAATTTCTACTTAAGTCGATTTTTAGTTATCTATTGCGGATCCAATCAATTGTTCAATCTGAATTTGCATGGGAGCGAAGGATTCGTGAAGTGAGACCAATTTCACATTTTCTAGGTATCGGTCGTTCACCTGAGCGTGTTTTTTCAATTTGACTCAATCCATACTTCTATTTTGACTTCTATTTAAGTACAGCATGTGAACTGATACGAACAACATCCACTCATTATCATCAACACCATCGCTTAAGTCTCCGCCGCAAAACGATTAACGATAACGATCGACAACGATCGCAAAGGAACCTGCGTTGCACACGGGCAATTTCGGATGCATCCCCATACCCGGACGTGTTTGTGTATTTGTCAACGGCAGGGCCTAAAGGTCGACTATGTGACTTGTTGTGAATATGCTGGAGTTTATACGGCCCGCGTGATGAATAGCCGGTGTCAGGTGTTACCATGGCGATGATTACTCGGAAGCGGCCGAGGCATTATAAGCGTTGGAGATTTCTAGAAAGCCATCAAACGCTTGGCAGGCCATTTATTTCCAATACGCAGGTACTTTCGGCCGATCCCAATCTGTCTGCCTGGGCGTGTTTGTTTTCTTTTCACGGACAAAAGCGGCATCTCAGTCAAACGGCCGTGCTTCCGATTTAATTAGCCAGCAGCAGTGACGCGGATTACTCTCATTTCCGTCGGCCCCCGCCGCGAGAAAGAGCGGCGCAGCGTCTCGTTGCTCTGCGTGGCCAGAACGTGTTACTGTGACTTGTCGCTCTTCATCGCTTTCAAGCAGACTGTAAAAAGCCTGTAGACACGAGTCCCCCCCCACCCCCAAAAGCCAGAAGGCCTTGTCATAAACACGCCCCACCGTCCGCGACAAAAGAGGCCCCCTTCAAAGGTTTGCGTGGCAGCCTCTGATGCTTTGCCCATTTTACAAGGACGGGGGGGAGTTAAGCTAGGATGCGGCGCTCTCTTTTGGTCAGCGCCTCTTTTCTTTGCTGATCCGGGACATCTGTTCATAAAACCGTGGCATGGCACACCCGCAAATGCCATGTTTAGTGAAAAGCCTTAAAGTCCGTGTCTTCCTCCTCCGCCCCTGCTCTCCAGCCTTTCACCTGCCATCGTTGGGATTTGTGATTCAAACTAGGATGAAGGGGATCTAAACCTTTCAATCTCATCAGCAAACATGCTAATGCATAATCTTCTTTTTTTTTTGAAAATCAAGCTATTCAAACGAATGCAAACGATTTCAGGGCCTATTGCGCTGCTGCTTTGAAACTTACTTAGGCTGTCACATGCCATTTAGTGCATTTTTTTGCGTCTTTTGATTTTGGCACTAGAGAATGGAAAAGTTGAACACAAATAGAAATTGAGGCACTATTTGAAAAGTGGATGGCACCAGACCGATTGAATGTTTAGTGTTCAATTAACCGAGCATGCATCATGCATGAAGGCTGATCCGTTTGTGCTTACTCATCGTCTGAGGATGTTCTCAATTTGTTTTCAGAATTGGCACCAAGTAGAGCTGAAACAAAGTTGCTCAAACATCTCATTACAGTTAAACAAAATGACATTTCATCTGCAATCCCCCATGACTGCATTTGAAGGCCTGCCAGTTTATGTTTTGTCCGTGCATTTCGAAGTGTGTGTGTGTGTGTGTGTGTGTGTGTGTGTGTGTGTATATGCGTGCGTGCGTGCATGTGCGACCCTGAGTTCAGCAGCCCTGGAAGCAGAATGAGGGATGGCGGCAGTTTGTCTTCTAGTCTGGGCGCACGGTGCCCTTCATAGCCACCAGGCTCTAGCGACACCCTTGAATCGATGGCCGACGCCTCCGACGCAATTGAAATTCATCAAACAAAGCTGCGTAGAATCATCCTCCTCATCAGCAGCGGCGGCATACAAATGGTAGACAAGGAAGCTAGCGAGCACAAAGCGCACTGTCATGCTAATCGGCAGCCACGAGACACTAAAGTCTCCCGAGAGGGGGGGGAAATAGCGAGCGTGAACAAATCGGGAGAAACGTAGGGGAAAAGACTGTGTTTTCCTTTCGGAAACCTTTTAATTAAAAGGGAACCTGTCTGCAAGGAGACAGGGGGGGAAAAAAAGGATATTAAAGTCAAATACTTGGGGAGACCAGAACATGCGTCGTTATGGATTATCTTCAATAAGATGATCATAAGATGTTTACAAGAAATGGTAAGTGTCGTCCATTAATGTGTCTGAAAAGAGGAAATTATTCCTAAATTTAGATTTTATTAGGAAGATTTTTTCGCGAAAAATTGAAGACTGTACGCTTAACACTTAAAGAAAACCAATATACATAAATTGCACAGCATTCAAGGTCAAAGCAGGGACAAAACGAAGAAAAAAGGCTTTCATATATTTTCATCACCCTCACATGTTCAGTCTCATCATTCTGTGGCTTTTTCCCCGTGTGCCCTATTTGCCACCTTCCCGTCAGTTTTACATATAAATTGTTGCTGAAAAGACTTTGATTTCCATTTGTTCTTGCCATTTCAAGCTTCCGCCCCCAAAAAGTGTACTGGATGGTTGAAAGCCTGATATTTTTGTCTCTGCTCCCTTTTCTGGCTTAGCGCTGGCTGCACACGCTTGATCCATAAAGAGGGTCGTTTTCCATCGATGCGATGGCACGCGCAGCTTCAGCGCAGGCAGCAGCAAATCAAAGACCCTGATGCGTTGCAAACACTCTTGCCAAACCCCCTCCTTGCTCCAAATCTGCCCGTTTGCAGCCCCCCTTGGTAAGGCATTAAACTGGCTTTGGACAGGCTCGTGAAGGAGTTTGGAAGAGAACTGCCTGCTACATTCCGGAAGCTTGTACACGAGTCGCTCAAGCTAAATCTGACAAATCGCTACCAGCAGATTTGTGCGGCCGACACAAGTGTGTGGATTGTGTGCGTGTATACGTATACAGACGCACGTTTGTCTATTTTGTCTCGGGGTTGGTTTGTAGGCAACTGCGCTGCTGCTGCTGCTGCTAGCAAATCCAACGTTAATCTCCAGGGTCTCACTGGTGGCTTTTGGCCCTGAACTACAAAGTGGGTGGCAGGTGACGGACCTGAAAAAGTGTCTGTCATCCTCTCAAGTCTTGCACGTTCCCAGAGCGCTCATTAAAATGTGCGCGATCCGTCAGCACTACCTTAATGAGACGTTTCCTTTTTGCAGCCGTTTTGCATCATCTCTCGGATGCGGCGGCCAGAAATATTACAAAGACGTTTCTGATGAGACGCAAGGAATGTTTTCTCTGGTGAGCAGTCACTCAGACTCTTCACCAGGACACATCCTTTTCCCGTTTCATCCTAGTGTCAGATCTCAGATAGAGTGGGAAACACAGAGCAAACATACGTAGTATATATTTTTCTTTTAGGTTTTAGACTGGGCTCAGTTCAAAGTAAGGCATTCTCAGACTCAGACATTGCTATGAGTTCAAACACTTTGATATTTCTTGTCTGAGGGCCACCAATGGAGTGGCTTTCCTGCAATACACGACAGAGAAACAGAAAATGCATGTGCAGCGATCCCGTCGGACATTTTGGCCAAAGCAGTCGTTTGTCATGCACATCCAATTCTGGAAGCTAAAGGCCACCGCTTGCAGTTGTAGAGACCAAAAAGAATGTGAATTAACCGAACGAATTTAGTCTTGAAATATTTATGCCTTATCCTTTGATTATTTTATCCATTTATTTTTATTTATTCATTTGTATTTACTTGGCTGTATTTTATATTTTTGGTATTATATGTTTTCCTTGGTGCGTTGTGCTGTGTACGCAACGCATTGCATGAGAGCAGTCCAACAATTAAGCCTAGCTGTCCTCTATTTGTATGAGCAGTCAGTGGAGATGATCAGGCAAGAGCACTTCCACCCCTCATCTCTAGCAAATACGCACATAAGTGTTCTTCCCACTCGATAAAAACCAGAGGTGACAACTTGGCTCACCTTCTGTGAGCGTTGTGTCCTGGCTGACGGATGAAAGCGGAACAACACCGGACTAACTTGGTCCCCTCGAGGCTTCTCCGCGAAAAATGCAAAAAATCTTCCCGTTCACTCACGAGGGGGGATGTCATTATTTAGCGAGCGGCACCCATGCACTTTCATTTGAATTCATCTTAAAAAGCGAATGAGTTCATCCCCAACTGTTGCGATATTCCAACTGTGGAGGTAAAACACATTTGCTATTCCTTTTTTTCATCCCTCGGCCGGCCGGCCGGCCGATAAGGATAAGACCTGGAACTCCAGCCTGCTGAACATGCCGGGAAATCAAAGAGAATACCAGAGATCTGTTTAATAATTTATTTGCATATGATTATCGTAAAAATACTGAAGGAGAAATGCAGATTTTTCTTCTAGCTTTCTGGCGTTCTTTTTGGGATATACAGTATCTACTACACCTTGAATTGCACAGGAAAAAGTCTGCCCTTACAGACGCACATTTTCTTCTTTCATTGTGACATATAGTTTCAGATATGAAATGAGCGTTACACTTTCCATTTTGCCATTGTTTGCTCCTCAACAACAAACAAACAAGCATGTAAACAAAGGTCACGCGGAGGCCAAAGTCAGGTCAGAAAGCAGTCAAATGTCGATTGATCTAAAGAGTTACTGTATGTATTTATATACAGGCAGCCATTTATCGAAATAGGAACTGCAGTGGACAATGTTCACGAGAAACGGACCGCTAAACGGTCGACTTTCAATCCACGTTGTAGGTCAGTTCGATATCAAGGTCACCGTGCTTACATTAGCGTGACCCTATCTTTCTTCTTTTTTTTTTTCAACTCAAACTGTGACATGTTTGCCCAAGCAAGAGCTACATTTCACAGGTTTCGTTCATTAAAAATGGAAAAAAAACAAGATCAAAAGCTGTCGCCATTTTGTCCTTTCAAAGAGATACTCATTCATTCCGGTCTGATTAATCACAGGAAGAAAAAAAACAAAACCAGACAACACGCAAGCGCACAAGCGTTGTAATAAAAAACGTTGAGCCCCCAGTAAAAAAAGCACAAATACACTTCATCAGTCATAAGTTAGCATTCAAAACAATGCGTATATGTTTCAAATAAGAAAACGCGGACCTTAAAGTCCAATAGCAAATGCCACCAAAGCAACATATAAGGTGGAAGATTCCACTTTGGCATGCACGGGACGGACGTGTCCAGCACAGTGTCATGTGCGGTCTTCCTCTGGCAGGAGAGACCGCGTGAAGACTTGGATGCTTTGTACACAATGACAACACGCAAGTGCGCTAGGTACGTGTGTGGAAGACAGAGTATAGGAGGAAGCCGATTCACCTCGAACTTGTCCCCTCTCCCCAAAAAAGGAAGAGAAAAGAACACGATTGCTTAGGTAAAAAAAAAAAATCGAATCAAATTAGAAAGCTCCGTATCATTTGTTCTTTCGCTTTTTAACTGGCAATCGAAATAGAGTGGGGCGGGGGAATCAAAGGATCTCATTATTTAATTTATTGATTTATTATTTTGATTCATTATTATTATATAGTATATATATACATATATTATATAATAAAATATAATAAAAGTATACATATATTATAAAATAATACATAACAAACAGATGAAAATAATGAATAAACAAAATAAAACTAAGATATTTGTAATGGGAAAACATGATTCGGAATTCGAATGATTCACTTCTCCAACAGCCTTCTGGAATGGATTGTGGTCGAAAACCAAGGCTCCACTGTATGTATATATATATATCTATATATCTCCTTTTTGGATTGCCAATTTATAGTGGAAAGAACAAATTGAATAACAAAAAACAAAGAAAAAGACATCTACAAGTCATCTTCGAATCTTGGCACTGTCGGATCCTTGGAGACCCTCATCCGAGTTTGTGTGAGCTTCACTCTCGAAGAGAGAGAAGCCCAACTGGCTCCCAACCAGCAGAAACACATGCAGACATGCAAACACAACCTGAGAGGGCCCATAAGAAGTTTGGCTTCATGCCAACAGTCACAAAACCACAAATGAAGAACACACGCACACACACGCGCGCAAACGTGCACACACACACACACACAGACACACACAGACACACACACAAACCGCAATGGAAGGTCCGCTTTGAACACAAAGTCTCTGAGCGCTCGCACAAACTAATTCGAGCGGTCCTTCCTGTACAGCGGGAGCTTCCCTCTTTTTCTTCTCTTCTTTATTGTACATGGGACTCTCTCTTCTCTCCACATCAGAGTTTTCTAGGTAGTTTCTTTCGGGCTTTCCGTCTCCTCCAGGTTGCTTTTGCGTCAGCTCACACTCTGATTGGGAGCGTTTGGCTCATTTGTTGCCGCACGATTTCCTCACTGCTGTCAGGACTTTTCCTGTTGTGTCCCGGCAGTGTTCCTCCGAGCCTCAGCAGGTCCCTGTCGGTACAAGTCGTACAACGTCAGCGGCCGACCGGGTCCTGAACGATGTGACCCGTAACCATCGTCAATTTCGCCACTTGCTCCCTGGGGTGCCGTACAATTTCTTTCCAAATATTTGTTAAGCCGAGGCACGTATTTTAGAGTGGAAAAATCAATGTCACAATGTCACAGCGCATATATACTATCCTGAAAGAATGATGTGTGGTGGGTGTAATTAATGATTCTACCTGTCTCTATGTTGCTGGCATGCTGGCAATCAATCAACAAAGATGCATTTCTTTGTCGTAAATAAATATAGTGGGAGAGCAAGTATTCAATAAATGCTTCAAAGTGCGTCAGTGACTTTTCTACATGGGAAAAGAGCTGCAGGAATGTCATTTTGAAGTGATAAACAATCCTATTTGATCTTTTATTAGCCTGGAGCTAAGGTGGAGACGAGTCGTCGATTTAGTGCGTTTGTTTTATTGGCGTATCGGCAGTTGCCGTCACAAGGAAACCGTATTTGCCCAAATATGGTCAATTTGATATTGTTCCAAAAACTGATGGGCAACTATTGGTCTGTGCCTGCCTCATCTGTTATTTTGACAATTTGAATAAACGTATTCACTCCTGAAAGCTCAACTGGCTTTTTTTGTCTGGTTAGGGGAATGAGCAGAGAATTGGATGTGGAAGGAAATGCGCTGCAACTTAAATCAATGACAGTGTACGCAATTAAAAATCGGTATTAAATCAGTGAACATGATTTTGGGGTTGTGGTTTTAATGATGGTATATGAGAGCAACATTAGATAATGAGCTCATAGCAAATTAAATGATGCTGGACTGTAAGCGATTTGGAAGGAATGAACTTTAACAAAAAAAAAAAAAAAAAAAGAAAGATACACCATAATTCAACGGCAATTTATTTTGCCGACCACCCAGGGCCCACCGTTTGAGAACAACTGGGCTCGGAAGTGTTGCCTTCATATCCTCTCCCTCCCTCGGGACGCTATCTAGCCAACCATCGTTACGATCGCAGTCGCTCCGACAACGCAATACGTTTCTCCTCCTCGCTATCTCTCGCTGTTGCATACAGATGAGGCCATAAATGAATCATTGGCATGTCATCGGCACACAGCGACACGTAGCGTAACACGCGTAGACGCTCGTCTCGCGCGCATTTTTCCCTCGTTGCCCCAAGACGGCAGCGGGCGGGCGCGCGCTCTCCCTGATGCATTAAAAAGCTCATTAGCTAGCTAATTAAACACATTCCTCTCTTTTAGCGTCTCCTCAATCTCCCTTATTACTCACACTTCATCACAGCCTGCTTTTCCACATCAGCGGCCTTGGCCGCTGTCTGTCCTATCGCCGAGATTCCGAGATCTCGCCCAGCAAGTATTGAGGGAATTAAACCGAGGTCAGCCGTTACATTTCCACACGCAATTAGCTTCACCGAGCCCAAAGCCTGGCATGTATCGCTCGCCCTTGGGGCCTCTGCTGCTCGCCCCAAGCTGTGAGCCGAGGAGCTGGCACACACACACACACACCACCTGGATGCCTGATGTGTCATTGTCACCTTTTGCGCCCATCGCAAGCGGGATAGCATTACAGAGCCGGCCGGAAACAGACGACGTGCGCTTCAGTCGTTACGCGGTCCCAGACAGCGGCACAGTGCAAGCGAGTCAAGCGGTATTTATGCAGCGCATTTCAATGAGCTTCATATCATTAAAAATTGAAAGCGTTTACAAATACAAGTATTTGAGACATTCACAAGCGTATGTATGTAGAAGTAAAAAGTAGCTGAAGGGCGAAAAAGTATACCCTCATTTCTGGACTATAAGCCGCACCAGCTAAAATTAGGGGAACATCTCGTTCTCTTAATTCATAAGCCGCGCTGGACTATCTATCGCCGCGTTCAAAGCTGGTGCAAAAAAGTAGTGGCTTCTAGTCGGGAAAATACAGTATGGGATTCAGTACGTGTGACAGACAATCTGCAAATGGTTGGTAATAAAGCACATATCGGGCTGGCATCCTGAAGATTGGATGCCAGCCCAACATTTTCTGCACAAACGCAGTCCAGATAGTCGTCGTATTCGCTGCGCTCGACACACCGAGAACCGGGCGCACCACTGCCTATGAATAAGTTGACTTCACAGTGGCAGAGAGAGAGAGAGAGAGAGAGAGAGAGACATGCCACAAGAAAAGCCTTCCAGGTCTTGTGGTTTCTTTCTCCAAACAAGCTGAAAGCAGTCAAAGCCTACAAGAAGGAATCTCATTTGCCTCTTTGTCAGGCCGCCATATTTGTCTTAAGCAAGACATCTTATTCCAACAACCCCGGCCGGGGGCATAGCCAACATCTCCATGTAAACAAGGCTTCACCCTCTGCTTCACAGCTGTCATATAAAATAGAGGGCACAACTTCACATGGGGTGAAAGAGCACATATTGCGTCATCCTTCGGTTTTTATTTGCAGAGCTTGGTTTGTGTTGGGGGTGGACTGAAAGAATTACACGCTCATTATCAGTGGTGGCGAATAAACTATATCGACTTTATTATGTTATCTATTGGGGGTGGAACCAAAAGCAATTTGAAATAGAAAAACAAGCTTTGATTCAAAGGATCCCAGTGCACCGAATCGAACCCAATGAATCAAATCATAATATTCCTGTATATTGACTAGAGATTTAAAACTTTAAAGAAAATGCCGCGTTAACAGTACTGAGAAGTTCGTTCGTACGTATGTAGTATGTGGAGGAAAAAAAAAAAAAAGAAACTTATTGCATCACACCCACTTGAATTTAGCCGTAGTCCTCTTCATACAGTATGAATTTGTCAGTCAAGAGTGTCAAACCAGTGACATGTCTACCGTTTGGATGAATGTACTATAAATAATTCATATTTTTAATTTCAGAAAAAACGGTCGTATTTTCCAGCCACGTCACATTTCTTTTTTTCTTTTCAGTTGTGTCAAACTATCAACACATCGATGTTGACTTTTTTTTTTGACTTTTCTCCCAAAGTGCATGTACTTCTAGCACTTAAGAAGTAAATCAGCGCGTGTACTTTTCTCAGACTTTTTTCCCCTCCCCAAAAAACTCAAGTATCTCTGCTTCTAAGAACATAAGGAGTTCTTTTGCCACTGCTGCTCATTATTACCGAAGATGATTACTGTACAATAGAACTTTGAGCAGAAATGTGAAAATTTGGTGCTACGATGCTGAGTGCTCGCTCATCCCATCATTAAACCTGACTCTTTGACTTGGGTGGGCAGTCACATGATAAAAAACACACACAGTGGGATTTCACAGCCATCTAAGAGTGAAAAAGGCTCCCTTCACTTCCCACCGAGTTGGTGCACAGCAGGCAGCTGGCTCAAAGCTGCGCTCACACAATGCTCCCCCCCCCTTCAGTGTCATACATTGTCACAAAAAAAGAAAACCAGAAGTTTAGCCGACGTGGAGACTGAAACATTGATGAGCTCACCTCAATTTAATTCACCATTTTACTCAGTCAAGGCAAAAACGGACACAAATTTGACTGTTGATGCAAATGGATGTGGATGTTGATTTCCTAACCATCTTGGATTGCATCTGCCAAAAAGCAGTCATTTTAGGACAGGTGTATGCAAATGAGATGAATATAGCACCATCAATGGGATCGATCTAACCTGAGGCAGATTTGACCATGTGTCTGAAAGCAGCCGGGTAAAAATGAGAGACGTACGGAAGAAACCCGAGCCCTCTTTTAAATAGCCCCTTTGTACTGCACCGACGTTAACAAATAAAGGTGACCATCGTGATTCATGTTTCGGTTCGATACAGTTGAATGTATCTTTTAACAGGCCTACTTGTGTTATTTGCCTCCATTTAAAAACATCAACTCACACATGGGAATCAATGCATCTTGAAGGCCGGCCTGCCTGCCTGCCTGCCTGCCTGCCTGCCTTCTGTTGAAGAATAAATGAGGCTGGCTAATGATTTATTAATTTGCCGACAGTTGAGTGCAATCACGTCTCTAAACACAGCTGACAAAACAATGGCAAATCCTTGAAATGTGTGGTTCTCAACTTTTAGATTAATAATAATCATAATGAAATAATCCAATTGAATACTACTACTACTAATAATAATAATAAATAAATAAATAGATGAATAAATGAGTGATAATAATAAATAATAATAATTTGGAATGTCAATAATACAATCACTTGAGGACTGACCAACTTGAGAAAACCTGTTTAATATGCTTAATTGGCACTAGGATTGAGAAAGTCACTTCCTTGTAACGTCTGAGCGCCCCTGATATACACAAGTTGCATTCAAAAGAGCATTTCAAGCTCGTGCGCACATACCCTGAGTACGTGCTCGTCACCACCTTGAGGCTGCCGGCGTTGCGCAGCAGCTTGTCCAACGTGTTGACGATACGCGAGAACTTGGGCCTCAGGTTGCGCTCCTTCATCCAGCACTCCAACATGAGCTGGTGTAGCACCATGGGGCAGTCCATGGGTGGGGGAAGCCGGTAGTCCTGCTCCACTGCAGTCATCACCTGCAGAACGCATTTGGAAAACTTTATTGATGATGGCAGTGCAGAGGAGCAATTCAGGGAAGCGCCACTGCGGCTTACACAAGTTCATACCAAATAAAGAAGGCCTACAGTGGAGTATATCTACTATATTCCTGAGCTAGTAGCACTTGATATGAATTGATAGTACTTCCTGATTTCGATTTGAATTTTTCAAATGGATATCGGTTCTAGCCATGGGCCTTGAGATGATTTTTGCTTTTAACTCGAGAAAGAGGTGCTGCTGAAAGTCAAACTCGAATTGATTTTTCTATTCATATAAAATCCAATAACAATTTGTTGTAGACCTCTGTTGAATTGGAGTGATTTTTTTTTGTGTATGCAAAGTGAAAAGCTGCATTGTCAAAAGCAGCTTTGCTGAAGACATTTGGGAGCGATACAATTTAAGGGAGAAATCCAATCCAACATGTTCCGAAGCTTAATCTTATCAGATAAGATTCTTAGTACATTGAACTTTCTTGAAGCCAGAGGGAATTCAGGCCTGGGATTAAAGTTCTTTTTAACGATGACAATTCGACACGTTTTCTCACTGAGCCTTGGCGATTGATTTTTTGTTTGTTATGGAAGTATGAAAATAATCTACAGATGCTTCTTTTTATGAGCGGCAATAAACCTCACTATCGTATATTACCTGTTGTACTTTTTCCATACGCTTTTAAACCCCCCCCCCGACAATAAAAAAAAAAACCCATTGCCATCGAGGACTACAGTCTGTTTTTTTCCATCGCCCTCCTCTTCTCCTTCAGCGTGGAATTTCATTTTTATGTTAGGCTTGCGGCAGACGAGAACCTCTCTACATCTTCTGTTTGTCGACTGTTGCTTATTGAGCAAAGACTGCGGCACAAAAGCGAGTGGGAACAACGGAGGCCCTTGACTCTGACACTTTCATTACGGCACGTGGCTTTTGTTGGTGGCAATTTGCATCGCCTCTTTATTTTGCTCCGTTCTTATCGGCACGACAAGCGCGCCTTTGAATCGCAGCGCCGAGCAGATATTCCACTGAGAATCGCGAAGCCGATCCAGTGTGTGTGATGGAGGGAGGGACACACTTTGCTGCGAGCTCACCACTGGAGTTGCTACGTCTGTGTGTTGCAGATAGCCCGAGGGCAACAAGGGCCCATGTCAAAGAGTGTATGCGTGGATGTGTCACGGGGGAGCTTTGCGGTCTGCATATTTGGGAGCGTTGCAAGGCGAGCAGACTAAAGTTGTAAAATAGGGTCAAATAAAGCACAACACAGACGCACTGCTGCAGCGAGGAGATAAAGAGTGCGGCCGAGTCAGACGGTGGATTGGAAACACGGCCAGAAATGTAAAGCTGCGCATGCCTTGCATCTCCGATTGTACCTCAAATATTTCTGCTTGACTTGGGTGCGGTTGGGCACTTTTTAGCAAGGTTCATGATTTGTTCCGCATCCATATCACGTCTTTTTAAGCAATCGTGTTTGAACAGGAACACGGATAAGATCAACGTTAGAGTTGTGCGCATTTAGTCTCGTACTATGTTGCGCCACAATGTGGGGGCAGCACTGAGAAGACCTACTGGAAGAGAAGCGGCATAATTGAGAGCAAGAAGATGAGACCGATAAGGAATAGGAACATTGGAAGATACTGCATCCGTGTAGTTTGACATCATATGTGAGCATTACTTTGTACTGTTGATGGGACAATAGCGTCGACTCACGTCTTGGTTGCTCATGTCCCAGTATGGCCTTTCTCCATATGACACCACCTCCCACATCACGATGCCATAACTCCACACGTCACTCGCAGAGGTGAACTTTCTGAAAGCGATGGCCTCTGGCGCTGTCCACCGGATGGGGATTTTCCCTCCCTGCTCACACACACAAATACGGAAGAATGGTCACAAAGTGAGGAATACTAAGTCATGAGAAATAGGCAGTTGGCGCACATTCAGCGTACGTTCAGAAACAAATGTTCATTTTTGCCTTACAAATGACCTTCTTTGAATCATTCAATTGTTTTCCATCCATCCAGCCATCCATCCATCCATCCATCCATCCATCCATTCAGCCATCCATCCATCTTCTTCCGCTTATCCGGGGTCGGGTCGCGGGGGCAGCAGCTTCAGGAGGGACTCCCAGGCTTCCCTCTCCCTAGCCACTTCATCCAGCTCATCCCGGGGGATCCCAAGGCGTTCCCAGGCCAGCTGAGAGACATAGTCTCCCAATCACGCCCTTCCAGGTCTCACTGTCATTGCCCACATGAGCATTGAAGTCACCCAGGACAACAATGGAGTCCCCAGAAGGAGCGCTTTCCAGCACTTCCGCCAGGGATCCCAAGAAGGGTGGGTACTCTGAGCTGCCGTTTGGTGCATAGACACAAACAACAGTCAGGACCCGTCCCCCCACCCGAAGGCGGAGGGAGGCTACCCTCTCGTTCACCGGGGCGAACGCCAATGTGCAGGCGCCAGGACGGGGGGCAATAAGCATGCCCACACCTGCTCGACGCCTCTCACCGTGGGCAACTCCAGAGTGGAAGAGAGTCCAGCCCCTCTCGAGAGGGCTAGTACCGGAACCCAAACTGTGCGTGGAGGCAAGTCGAGTCGGAACTTTTCTGCCTCGCACACCGGTTCGGGCTCCTTTCCAGCCAGAGAGGTGACATTCCATGTCCCAAGAGCCAGCTTCTGCAGCCGGCCGGGGATCGGACCGCCAAGGCCTTTGGCCGCCGCCCAGCTCACGTTGCAACCGACCCCTTTGGCCCCTCCCACAGGTAGTGAGCCCATGGGAAGTTAGTTTTTCTTTGTGTTTTAAAAAAGAAGTTGACATAAAATCCACAAATTTCAAACAAAAAAGAACAGAGAGAAGAATAAATCTCATACTATATTCGGCACATTTTTTTTACAGGAAATATTTAAATTTCACAAGTAATTTTCACTTCTAGCATCTCTATATAAATAAATTGGCCATAAATTTCTTTTTTTTCCCGCCCTTGGTTTTGACCACTATCTTAATTTCCCAAATGACAGATTTGATGGCCTTGTTAAACGAATGAATTGACCTTTTGTTTCTCATTAAGCAATATATTTCTTCTTTCACTATCATATGGGGAAAATTTCTTAGCATTTGAAAGTAATAGACAAAATACTCACCAGCGAGCTTGTATAAGTGGGGTCAGCCGAAGTGTCATCCAGGAAGCGAGACAAACCAAAGTCTGAGACCTTGCACACCAAGTTGCTGTTGACCAGGATATTGCGGGCGGCGAGGTCTCTGTGGACGTAGTTCATGTCCGACAGGTACTTCATTCCCGAAGCGATGCCACGCAGCATCCCCACCAGCTGAGTGACTGTGAAGCGGCCGTCGTTCAGCTGAGGGCACAAAAGCGTGGATGGTGCTTGATTAGAGAGGCAAGCAAAACAAAGAGAAACGTGGCCAAAGGATATGTCACGAAAAGAAAATAGTATATGAGGCCAGCAATCAGTCAGTCAGTCAGTCAGTCAGTCACTGAAGGCACGTCACCACAACAGCTGCCTGACAGTTACTGACAGCTGACCTTTTATGTGCATTCTGCCCAGTCAGATCTCCAATTAGACAAAAACAAGAAAACAGAGGTGAATATTGCACTCTGCCATTAACGATTGTGTTCTCTTGCTATATTGTTCATCATTGGCAGCTGTTTTTGGTTGGTTAAAAGGACTTTTTATCACTTAGCAAATTTCGACCTCAATACGGTACAGCGTTTCCATTTTCTTCTCTTTCCGCTGGAGAAGCCTGACACAAAACTCTATTCATTTCGTTTGAACCCAAATGGGACTCAATATTCATCACTCATTGGAGTGCCATGTTTGAAAATGGACGTCGAATTAATAACAAAAAACGTCAAGACACAATTGAGGTAAAAATTGCATTCTTCAAGGCTGAAACAGAACATTTCCATTCGTCGAGCATTTCATCCAAGTCCAATGCAACAGTGCTGGTTTGAACGTTTTGAAATCAGAGAATACATTGAAATTGCGTTTGTTTCTCGTCTTTTCGAATCCTCGTTCGTGTGACCAGGGGACGACACGCACGCTTCGTCGTTTTGTTTGTGTCATTGTTTTATGGCGTAGGACAACTCGCTGGAAACAATGGCCTTAGGGAGGAGCAGACTCTGAGTGGACATTCATTTCTCTATAAACAGCACCATTTCTATCGAATGAAGACAATTATGTTTACTTCTCCAGAGGCATTTTGGGAACATGAATGCATTTGAAACAGAAGCGAGAGGAAAAATGCCATTTTGTTCAGATCCTGAAAAACATTCATTGGATTCTTTCTATCAGTGATTATAATGAGTAATGACCACAGCAACACTTAAAAGTGCATTTGCTATTATGTTGACATGCCATTTCAGGCGCTGCGGCTGATTAATCATACAGCTCGCCAATTGATGGAGGGGCTTGTGGCTGCAATAAATGTCTGGTGGATTTCAAAGTCGTAAACTGATGTTGACAGTCTCCTCTTGCACAACTTATATCTTATTCAATTCTAGAAGTGCAGGATGTTGGATAAGCAGTCCTTACATAGCAAAAGAAATCGTGGAACAAATTTGACTTCTAATAAAAGGTGAGGGCGTTAAAACCAAAACAATTTGAAACATATTTTTATAGGATACTCCAATGATTTGGATGGGATTTGTTTATAATTATTTGTTTCGATTATTATTATTTGGTTCTTTTCTATATATGCCTTTTTGCATACCATCATTATTAATATGATTGTATCTCATATTATCATTATTATGATTATAATCCCCCCAGATCGTGTGTGACACATGATTAGTGGATATACTATGTAACCAGAAAAACGGTCACTGAAGGTCAGATCATTGATTCACCAAAAACATTAAAAAAAAAAAGATTTGCCTAACAATCTTCTTTCAGAGCAACCATGTGTTTTTGTCAGATGTAAACGAAACGTAATAGCCCTCCCCCCCCCCGCACAGTTGTAAACGTACTGTACGACGCCTCATTCCCCACCCTGTCTTTGTTCGGCACACATTCAAACGCAACACTTTCTTCCCACCTGGAGTTTACGCGTTGAAAAAGAGTGTCAGCATCAGTTTGGAGCGTCAAGCCGAGAGACTGCGCGCGTCTACAAACGTTAGATTGCGCATTTAATCTCGATCACTCAGCAAGTCGACACCTCGGGCTGTTTTATGGAGCGGAAAACATGCCGATAACCCGGGGGTGTTGTGAGCGCCTGCCTGCCTGCCTGCCACTGTCTATGTGCCGTTCTGGCAGGCATATTTTGAGAGCGTGTTCCTCAACAGGTCAAATCACATTTCGCTCCCATATCGTTCAAGAAAACACGCGCGCACGCACACGCACACTACAACTCACATGGCGAGTTACTTGTTTCCAGGCTTACCCGCAGAAAGGAGTCAAGCGCGCCATTCTCCATGAATTCCGTGATAATCAGGACCGGACAGCTCCGCGTCAGCACGCCCTCCAGCCGGATGACGTTGGGATGGTCGAACTGGCCCATGATGGACGCCTCGGCCAGGAAGTCCCGCCTCTGGCGCTCTGTGTAGCCCGCTTTCAGGGTCTTGATGGCCACCACCATTTCCCTGCGGCCGGCCTGCTTTAGTCGCCCGCGACACACCTCGCCGAACTCGCCTGAGGTGATACAAGGGGTGTGGCCAAACAAGGGTGTGGGGGAGGGAGGTGAGGTGAGGTGAGGTGAGGTGAGGGTGATGAGGGAAAAGGAAGGGTCAAGTGAGTCGAGGAGAGAAAAGGAGGGCAAGCTGGAGAGTGTACACTACGATGGCAAAAGGGAAACTGCTTTCATCGGAATGAGGTCAGTGCCAAATTGTGTGTGTTGGGGGTAAAAAATAGCAGCGATGGATGGGCCAGTCAGATTTCAAATGTGTCCTCTGCCTGGTCGGTCGGAGCAAAACTTATTAAATGACATCCAATTTTGACGAGCAAAATACGCAAGCACAAATGAATTAGCTCATTCACTGATGTGGACGGACGTCAGCTGGAATCCAAACTTACTCTCGAGTACATTTTCTCAATGGCATTGGGCATCAAAGAAGGTCTCGCCCAAATTTTCCGAGAAATTCAACTTTGTAAAGCGCTGTAATGACTAACGCGTGCCTAGAAATGGCAACGTTGCATTGCTTTGGGTTGGAAATTAGCACAGCTTTTGCGTCAAACAAAGAATACGTAGAGGTGGTGAATTTAGGAGGGGTGTCTCGTCAATTATCAGGAAGAGAAATGCCGATGTGTTGGAAGTCGGATGAATTTAGGCGAACGTCTCGTCAAAAAGTCACCGACGTTGAATTCAAGTTGATTGTTTTTTTTCTCTTTTTGTCATGTTATTGGATACATCCCAACTTTAAATGGCTCCAGATGATCAAAATGGCCAAGTTGTATGTTGTCATCTTTTTTGTGCAATTTCAACTGGATACTGGGTAAAAGGCCACTAAAGGCAACCGGGCAGATCAAAGGGTAAAGATGCCAGGAAGCGAAGGGCTGAGTGGCTGTGAGCGAGTGTGCAGTCTGGGAGTAGTGTAGGAACAACGTGGACGGGTGAGGAACTTGGGTGTTGTGCATGTGCTGCCTGATTCCAAACATTCACAAGGAAAACAGACAGACAGAAGAAGAAGAAGAAGAAGAGGTCAAGAATAGGAAGGGATCATTGTCTAAGGAGAAAACCCAAAACAGATTGAGAGGGAGGGAAAGGTTTTCACCTCAATCCGTCCCTTTCCACCCAGATATCGCACACATGCATGCTCTGAATCTCAAGCCATTTCTCTGCCCTCAAGCCCCATGACAAACGTGAGGGCTTGATGGCGTACTCCTGTTCGGATAAATCATGAATGAGCGTACTCGTCGAGCCGTGGCTTTCGGACAAAAGCGGCGGAGCGATTCACCTGCACCGATGACTTCTTCAATCTTTATGCACGAGATGTCGATTTCCTTGGCAAACTCGTGAATAGCGTCATTGGGGTCCTCGTAGGTGAAAGGGTCAATATACACTTTTACCCCTGGAGAAACTGAGATAGATAGAGATGAGAGAACATTGAAACATTGAAACGAGAATACATGTCTTGTAAATTTTTTTTTGTTTTTTTTTTCCTGCTTTTTATAAAATTCTGACAGATAGCCAGCCTCCTTCTATTTTATGGCCAAAAAACATTTTAGAATGAATATGCTGAACAGGGCCCGATACGCACTTGACATACAAACGGTAGACTATACCATTAAGATCCAATGCGGAAATTGAAATTCCAATACAGCTTGGAATGACACTGTGAGAGAGGTATTCATGTAGCAATACGTTCATCATCGTTGTTTGAGTATTTCTTGCTCTTATCGAGCAACACCAGAAGCTCTGATGACGAATGCCGCAGTGTACAGCCGTAACAAATGAATCATAATAAAACGATTAGACCTCCGACATTGACACTTTCCATTTGATTAAATTGCCATTTGTTATAATTAATCTCCCCACTTTTTTTGTCCTACAAAAACAACCCTCCGGACACTCCGGCAAAGAGAGGGGCGGAGCTGTCAACTGATCACCACCTGGTGGCGGGTTGGCTCCGATGGTAGGGGAAGATGCCGGTCCGACCTGGCAGACCCAAACGCTCTGTGAGGGTCTGCTGGGAACGTCTGGTAGAATCCCCTGTCAGGAAGAACTGACAGAGGTATGAGACCCCCGGGACGACCCAGGACGCGCTGGAGAGACTATGTCGCTCAGCTGGCCTGGGAACGCCTTGGGATCCCCCGGGATGAGCTGGATGAAGTGGCTGGGGAGAGGGAAGTCTGGGAGTCCCTCCTAAAGCTGCTGCCCCCGCGACCCGACCCCGGATAAGCGGAAGAAGACGGATGGATGGA
Source organism: Syngnathus floridae (assembly GCF_059516105.1). Taxonomy (NCBI): domain Eukaryota; kingdom Metazoa; phylum Chordata; class Actinopteri; order Syngnathiformes; family Syngnathidae; genus Syngnathus; species Syngnathus floridae. The sequence goes on from NC_142426.1 coordinate 14,100,785, forward strand.
TGGATGGATGGAAAAACAACCAGATTTTTCCACCAGTTCATACCATTCCAAAGTCAAAATGTTCAACTCGCACAGAACCTCTTTGAAAGGTTCCCACTTTGTTAGTTTCCATATTTTGCTAATTGGTCAACAGATTCACATGGCAAAAAATTTGGAACGTCCACATTTGCATTCATTCAATGCAACAGTATGACATTTTGACCTGAAAGCACCTCAAAGTTGTACTATGACAAACATTAGCCCACGATCAGTGAAAAAAAAAGAAACGAGTTGTGCTGTGGTCATGTCAGCGTCACAATTTGTTGTCTTTGTGCAAATGTTTTAACGGCACACGAACAGCGTATTTAACTCGGTTAATTCACGTAGGAAGGGAAAAAAAATAAACAGAGCAAAACATTGTCCTGATTGAAGAGGGGGGATTGTGCAAAGGCAAAACTTATTTCCTCCCTGGGCCAGGTGACTTTATTGAATCAGGTGCTTAACGGAACAGGCATGAACAATAAAGCCGGCTTACTGTATTGCTGTAGTTTCTCGGTGTACTCGAGCTCAGAGCCACTGCGCTGCTTCCTATGAACAAAAGTCACATTAACATTCATCAGTCTTGACTTTTTCCAGGTCAACGTATTTCCGCCATCAGATGAATCCCCTGAACAACTTTGTTTATTTGCTGCAAGATTGGCTTCATTTTGAAAGTGAAGTACACTCACTTTATGAAAGCATGCGCTGCATGGAAGTCGCGGTCGAGAAGGTATTTTAGGTATCGGTACTTGGGGATTTATTTTCTATCCATCTTCAGCCCCTGCATTTAAAAACAGTTGTCTATACATCAAAATTCTTTGTGAAAGTGGGCTTGCTACCTTTTAAACATCTGCAGAAAAGACGTAAATAAGCATGGAAATGGAGAGTTTCCTGAAGAACGCCCCCCACACACACACACACATATTTGCTGCTTTGCTGAAACTACGGTGGAATATCCATCTCTGGTTCACGAGTTAAAAAGAAGGAATTGGAAGCATACCAAAATACAACAAGAGAAACGTAGGAGATGCCAGGCCACAGCCAGCCGAGAGGATGCAGACATGATTGCGCGTTGGAAAAAACCAATCTTGCCCTATGTTCAAGGGCAGCGACGCAGCTGATTTTCATATTATATTTTGGCGCTCTCCAAGCGCACACTTCATGGAGCAAATGTTGAGACAACAGTATGCGAGCAGAGCACGGGCTTGAGAATGAAAGGAGTCGTTTTGATTGGCCGGTGTATCACTCGCGTTGCGCATGGTCATACTAGGAACGTAGCAACCGTGGCAAACGTCGTCGGCGTGTTTACACTGCACGTTGAGTACAGTTCCCATCTTCCTAAGCGTTTTAAACAGCACCCCCCCATCCCCGGGACATTTTTGACATTCGTATCAGTACTTCAACTTGTGTATTCTTTCCACCTCTGAAGGCACGTAAACATTGAATCAGCCCCTTTGTTCCGACTCGAATTAGCCAATGAAGCGTTAGCCCACGTTGTCAGAGCTGCCGTGCACTTACTTGAGGCAGACAACAGCAATTACCACCATGGCAACAATGACCACCAACCCTGCAAAGGCGGAGCCTATGATGAGAGTCAGCTGGTCCTGCACAGACTTCTGCGGATCACCTGGACCGAATCACACAAAAAGGCACAAATGAGTACCTGGCAAAGCGTGGCTGGAGGAATGAGAGTGTCGTGTACCACCTGGATAGCAGAAGAAATTCAAACTGTAAAGCATAGCAACAGATCAGCCCGGCGATAAACAGAGGTCTTACTGTGCAGGCTGGTGCTGATGTCCATGGGGTTGCTGTAGCGACCATATCCTGCCACCGTGCGAGCTCTGACCTGCACCACATAGGGCGTGGCAGCTCGGAGCCCCTCCACCTTGGCTGAGCTGTGCTGGGATGTTACTGTGTGTGACATAGCCTGGCCCTGGAAGACGTTGACAGCGTATCAGGATTTACAGATGGCTTTGCATCCTCACAAATAACGACATTTTTCTCACTTCTGCCGTGTGCAAGCAGGACCCGGCGGCTGAATTGATCAAAGGTTAGACGACGGAGCCTCGGTTTCCGACCACCGTCCGTTCCGCAAGGCGGTTCGAGAAGCGAATCGGTCCAACGACCAATCATATTTTCCCGTTACAAATAATGGGAAGAGAAAATCGAGCTCATTTTAGAACACTCCTGCGGGCGACTCATGCGGTCCTGACGGGCGACCTGGTGCCCGCCGCGGGCACCGTGTCGCTGACCCCTGAATGAATGAGACCAGCTCTTTCATTTGACTTCGGAATATTGGAATTACTTTAGGACAGGACTGGAACATTTACAGCGGCAATTTAAAGTATGACTAATGTGAAAATAAAACTCTCTGCTTCCTAAACAGTCATCATCATGTAAGCGTACACTCCCACCGAGCATCTTTCTGCAATATGAAGGTCGTTGGACTGTCGGAGGTCATAAAAGAAACACATTAAACCTTACGGGCTCTTGCCGGGAATTTGATCAATAGCAACGATTCAACATTGCAAGAGCTGCTGAGGCCCTCCATCAATAGAAATGACTCCCTCGTACGCACCACTTTAATATTGTATTTCCCAGCATATGGAAAGGATGAAAACTCCAACTCACCCTTTCATGGTATTTAATCTCGTAGTCCAGAATGACCCCATTAGGTTTCTCCGGGGGCAGCCATGATAGACTCAGGGTGTCTGCGGTGGAACGCATCAGATGGACTGTTGGAACTGCGGAGGGGGCTGGAGGAAGAGGGGGAAAGAAAAAAAAAAAAAAAAAGGCTCATACAAAACTCTTCTGTCTGTGTCTGTGTGGTTTTGTTTTATTTGTTTGCTTCTTGGTTTAGTTCATCTTAAGATGCTTTGACCCTTCCGAACGTGTCTGCCAGTCAAGGACCAAAATGTGGCTATTGCTCACCTGCCTTCAAAGCAAAGCTTCCAGTAAGATCTTCCAAATTAAATCAAAGTATAGATTTAATCGGCTCAACAGTCCAGATGGAATGGTTGAAGAAATGGTGCATGTTTCACATTTCCTGCATGGATTGGTGAATCCTGGAAGTGACTCCTCTCACAGCCATTGTTTACGTTCCATTAACCGCAGTAAAGTGGATTAAGTGTGGGTTGACTTAAGTGATTACAGTGCGTGAAAGGTGCTGAAAACTTTGCTTGGCCAAGACATATGTATGAAGGTCACATTGGTTTACACGAGTGCTTCTTTAAATGTAATCCATGTCATCAGTGTTTACGCTTGCTAGTAAGTCACATATCGTTGCTGTCGTCAAATCTCATATTTCCAAATATGGTCAGTCGCCCGTCTAGTCATCCATCCGCACACCCGTCCGGTATTTTCATGTTTATCCAAGGTTGGGTCACAGGGACAGTTGCGAGTGATGATCCGTATGTGAAAGTTGTACGGAAATCACATGTCCCTTAATAAAGCAAGTGGAGTCCCAAGTCCTGCAACTGTCAACTGATTCAAGTTATAAAGAAATCTCATGTGCTTCAATAAAGCAAGTGGAGTCTCAAATTCCGCAACTGCCAATTGACTAAAGTTGAGGCGTGTGTTGCAAAGTCGCTCATTAAGACAATCGTTGACATTGACTAAGCGTGAGATCCGATTAAAAGTCTCTTTCATTGTGCTTGTAAGTGATATTGATTGGGGCAGGACTATGGATTCACTTGGTTTGTGAACACACATGTCGCATCATTGACGAGTCTACTAACCAGCCTGGTTGGTGGTGATGTTGACTGTGGAGTAACGGGGGGAGGCGGGGTTCTTCCCGGAGACACCGTTAACCGCCTGCACCTCGAAGCTGTAGCGGGTGTGAGCCTGCAGGTTCCTCACCACCACCTTCCTCTGCCTCAACCCAAGCCTTCTTGGGGAGATGTCCACGTTGTCGTCGCAGCGCGTGCACGGGCTGCGGTCTCGCAGGCATTTCTTACACACCACGTTATACACGAGGTCACTCCTCCCACCCGTGTCTTCAGGTTCCTCCCATTCCAGGGAAAGTGAGGTCTCATTTACGCTGGAGATTACATTGCAAGGGGCTGATGGGATAGCTGCAAGGTGTTCAAAACGGAAGTCAATCATTCCTAATATAGTAGAAATAGAATATAATCATAACAATAGTAATAGTAATAAAAATCATCATCGTCATCATAATTATGATGATGTCGGGCTTTTCCTGACATTTTTGGAGTCTTTTCTTACAGCACAAGTTATATAGTCAGCACGGGGGTTTCACAGCATCAGAGGGATCTCATTGTTCAAAAATATCAGTCAGGAAAAGTTTAGAAATCATTTCCAAGGGTTTCAATATATCATTTGAACACAGGGAAGACAGCCATCGTTTCGGCGAGAACCCTCGTCCAAACCGGCCAGCCGCTAACTTTGCCCTCAACCACGTACGATCCCCCTCGCCCTGTCCTTTCTAATTAGAAAGGGACAGTTGAGAGTGGAGCCTCTTCCAACTGGATGCCCGACGACTAAAACGCACGCTGAGCCCAAGCTGCCGACGGGTTCCATCCAACTTGTGCAACACCACCCAAAGAACAGGCTGGCACGCAAGCTCGGACACAAGTGTCAAGCCTGCCTGTGTGTTTGTACGTTTAGTTGGTGGTGCTCCTTGAGTTCCTGCCTGCCTGTGTGTGCGCGCGCGTGCTCTGGTCAGCGTCAGAGTGCACACTGTTCCCGCGACAGCGATCTGCGGAGGCCGTGTGTGTCATTGAACGTGTGGAAGGCCCCCCCAGGAATGATTTGACACAGTCGAGGCAGCTCATGTCACTCTCCATCAGGACCGAGGCTGGGCTAAGAGCTTTGTCCATCCACAACTGATATGGACTCTATCCGATCATATTAGTCTCAGCAAGCCAGCACTTTGCTACTGTCATAGCAAACACTTGTTTACTGATTGTCGGATGGCAACTGCGTATATCAGGTTGTATTTGAATGCAGCAGTATTAACTGCTGTTGACAACCATAGATTGACATTTTTGCGAAATTCTCACTGTCTGTGGAATTCTATGTTTATGTGAAACCTGTCTGTGGCGCAAAGAAAGGTTGAGGACTGCTGTAATGTGCTGAAAAAAATATGAATGAAATGATTTTGAGCATTGCTCTGTTCTTGTTAAACGCCATAAAGCCCAGGCGAGATTTATTTGAGCATTTGCGTTGCAGGACGGACGACTCACTTGTGCAGACCGTGTCGGGCGAGTCGCTATCAGAGCGGTAAAAGCCACTTTGGCAGGGACAAACGCTGGCCCCTCGGGCTCCGGTGCGACTGTTGGACGGGCAGGCCACACAGGAACCGTCGCCAAATTTGGATTTGAAAGTCCCGGGGATGCAGGCTGGAAGAGAGAAGAGAAGAAATCTGTGTTGGGATTGGAAGTAACCGTGTACAAATATTTTGTCAAGGTACTGATGTAGATTGATTTGATTTATTTAGATGGATGATGATTTTTCCCCTCCGTGAGTCGTCACCTTACCGTGGTGGAAGGGTTTGCATGTTCCAATGATCCGAGGAGCCATGTTGTCTGGGGCTTAATGCCCCTGGTAGGGTCACCCATGGCAAAAGGGTCCTAGGTGAGGGGCCAGACAAAGCATGGCTCGCACAAGCCCCTTATGACGAATAACATAAATGGATTTCGTTTTCCCTCGCCTGGACGCCGGTCGCCGGGGCCCCCCTCTGGAGCCAGGCCTGGAGGCGGGGCTCGAAGGCGAGCGTCCGGTGGCCGGGCCTTCGCCCATAGGGCCCGGCCGGGCACAGCCCGAAAAGGAAACGTGGGTCCCCCTTTCCATGGGCTCACCACCTGTGGGAGGGGCCAAAGGGGTCGGTTGCAACGTGAGCTGGGCGGCGGCCAAAGGCCTTGGCGGTCCGATCCCCGGCCGGCTGCAGAAGCTGGCTCTTGGGACATGGAATGTCACCTCTCTGGCTGGAAAGGAGCCCAAGCCGGTGTGCGAGGCAGAAAAGTTCCGACTAGACATAGTCGGACTTGCCTCCACGCACAGTTTGGGTTCCGGTACTAGCCCTCTCGACAAGGGCTGGACTCTCTTCCACTCTGGAGTTGCCCACGGTGAGAGGCGTCGAGCAGGTGTGGGCATGCTTATTGCCCCCCGGCCTGGCGCCTGCACATTGGCGTTCGCCCCGGTGAACGAGAGGGTAGCCTCCCTCCGCCTTCGGGTGGGGGGACGGGTCCTGACTGTTGTTTGTGTCTATGCACCAAACGGCAGCTCAGAGTACCCACCCTTCTTGGAGTCCCTGGAGGAAGTGCTGGAGAGCGCTCCTTCTGGGGACTCCATTGTTCTACCGGGTGACTTCAATGCTCATGTGGGCAATGACGGTGAGACCTGGAAGGGCGTGGATGGATTTATTTTTTGTTTGTTTTTCTTTCAATTAAATCTTAGCATTGGTTGGCGCTTAAGTGCTTTTGCCGCTTCCGGAAGATATAAAGCAAACAAGAAAAAGGAGTGGTGTCACAGTAAGACAAGTGGCCACCACGCCTGTCCACAAACAAAAAAAAGTGCACTGATGAAGCTCACTATTTATGGAGACGTCAGTACCCGAGTGAGAAATGCACCACATTTAAGAAACCATTATCTTTATATTTGCATCTGGTCTCCCTCTTTTTCCAGGTGACATTCATCTCTGGAAGCTTGGATGACAGTGTCGTTTCATGCCGAAGAGGTGGAAACATGGCATAAAGATGACGATGGAGCGCTGACAGGAGATTGCTGTTTCCACACAAACAGAGTTGCAGAATGCCTTCCAGGGGACAGATACACCCTAAACCTATCCATCAGCAGGCAGCCTTCAGGATACCATCAAGCCTCCAAATGCATACAGAGCTCTCTCATAATTAGCCAATAAATCAACTCTGGCTTTGAAGGAATGTCAACAAGACACAGATTAGCTAGGAAGAGTTAATCGGAAAAATAGATAGTGTTTGTTAACAATTGGTAAAGATAAAAAAAAAAAAATGGTGAAAAGTGACTGATGTGAAATGGCAAGTTTGCAATTAAAAAAAAATCTCTTTGTCTCTTGTTTACTCATGATTCCGTCAGAGTCTTTTGCCATCCGGAAGTACGTGTGACATCATGGTGAAAAGATCCACTGGATTATTCTTGATGTTAAATCTAGCTAAAATTGAAATGTAAATCATATTAAGCAGAGACTAAAGAAGGATTCTGATAAATGGGATTAGTGGTAAAAGATGCGGACGTACGACTGTCTCCGGCCCCATTTGGCACATTCCAAAGCGCGGGCGTAAAAGTGGCAAACATCTGTCATGTCAGCATGAGGGCTCATAAAACCCCACCGGTGAGGGAGTGAATGATTAACTGGTCGGCTCAAGTGCTTTTTCAGTTTGAACTCAAGTTGCAGGCTAATTCTCAACAATGGCACTTTTAGAAGTTATCCTCGCAGACGTTCAGTGTACCTGAAAAATGACGCAATAAAAAAAAAAAGAAAAAAGCTAAACCCTAAATGATGACAGGGCAACATTTCAGGCCGATTTCTGTTTCTCGGTTATTTGTTTTCATTTCTCGTGGCCTCTTTTGAGAAGTTGTTGCTTCAATCCGTTAACTTCTCCAGAGCTACGATGATTCAACGTTTTTTGATACTGACATTTCTGACGTCGAGAACATCACCTGCACTGAGGCAACAAGTCAAACGTCTGAGTGATTCATGTTGGCGCGGCGGCCAAGTTGGCTCATGTTGCTCCGAATGGTGTTAATGAGCACGACCGCCTGTAGATGAACTAACAGGAGGCCGCGGAGGAAATGACACTTCCTCATCGCAAAGCCAGGCTGAGGCCCTGGAGAGCTTTTCATCAGGCAGCGGCGGCGGCGGCAAGCTTTTAACCTTGAGCCGCCAAATGTCCACGACCAATATCTCCGCCGCGTGTTCCACACCATTCTTCAGCCCAGGTGAGACAGACGGTAATGCTCGTCTATCCCACAGCATTTACCCCGATCCTCCTTGCCCGCCACCCTCCATTTTTCATTTGTTCACTCTTGGCTCTCTTCCCGTGTTTGGCAATTCGCACATTTCCTCTTCTGCTCGTCTATGGACTCGAAAGGTCTTGTTTATTTGCCGCTATCTGTATTTCCCCTCTATTGGCTCTCCTATCTTTGGCTTCACTTCCCTCTTACTGTATTTGTACGCCGCTCCTTTCGGCAACATCTCATTAATTCCTGCTCTCCTCCACCCTCCTTCACCTCCATTCAGGAGCCACACAATACGTACGTGCCGAGAGGGCAAAAACCGGGGTGAAATATGAAATAGCTTTGGTTCAATAATGGTTGAAATGTCACATGAGATACTAAGGAGGCGCATGATCATCGACGAGTCGATCATGAAGAAGTCAGTGGATTTTGTGTAATTACTTTTTGGTTAATCATGTCTTGAAGCAATTGAAACTCTCCCATTCATTTAGACTAATTCCCAACTAATGTGCCACGGTGGGAAATGATCCAATTTCACTTACTACAACGAAAATATCTTTTTTTTTTTTATTCTATCTACACCGGCAACGTAGGAAAGTAAATCCAAACTCTTGATCTTGATGGTATTTTGACTGCTGCCTAATGTCAAAGCAGGTCAAACACAAGTCCTTACATACCTTGGCACTGGGTGCGATCTGCGGAGGGTTCATAACCAGCAACGCAGGTGCACGCGCCCACCGGCACCATCCACTCTCCGTCACCGTTGCAGTAGAGCTTCAGCGGGACAGACATCTCCATGGCGTTTGTCACACAAGCCCCCGGCGCGATGACTAAGGAAGTGGCTTCCGCCCCCGTGGCGGTCTCAGGGAAGACGGCAAAATTAGCAATGGTGGTGGAGCACTTTTTGAAGAACACCCGGACCGAGATCAACGACATGCAGGCTCCCAGGTCCTGGAAGGCCAAGAAGAAGCCTGACTTGGACAGGGGGCCAAAGCTGCGCACTTTAGTGTTGATCCTGCCGGCTTCCAGGAGAGAGAAACTCTCGTCGGGGGCAATGGTGTCCACTTTGACATAAGGGTTCTCCCTCCACAGGGGGCTACTGTCCGTGGCCGTGTCGCCGTCCGATTCGTAGTAAAACAGATTAAAGGTCTCCTTGCAGGAGCCGGGGATGTTGGGGATGCTGGCACAGTCGCGCACGGAGAATTTGAGCTCCACGTAGACGCGGAGCACACCCCTGCGGGGGATATAGTCCGTCCTGAGCCAATTGTTCTGGTTGGGCTGTCGGACATTACACACCTGGTAGGTTCTGATGGGGCTCATGGAGTCATCATAGCCGCTCACTTCCTCCCACTGTGGGATTGCAAAAAAAAAACACATATACTGTGACAAAGGAAGGCAGGGAGACGTTCGATGATGACACGCTTTTTTTTTCTTAATTGGACGACGGGTCTATTTCTCATTTGGCGACAGCAGATAGGCCCTTATCTGCTACGTTTTAATTAATACCGAGTCGTCTTAAACATAGACGCGGCAAATACAAAGCAGTGAAGCAGGAGTGCATTCAAAAGTGAGAAATGACATCTGATATAAAAAAGGCACATCCCACATGATGTCGGGTACGGACTGTGAGGAATAATTGGCAGCCGGGAAAGATGTGAATTGCAAGAATCAGTCTGCAAATTCCATTCATTACATGCAGGCTATTCATAGAAAACACATTTTCTCATTAAAAGACATTTCCACGCATGAAGGCTATTTGACAAACATGTCTGGGGCAGATCATTAATTGTAAAAACAAGGTTGTTTTGCATTTATCATGCAAATTTGGTGTCTACTCTTGTTGGAGCATTTGCGTATTACGCAGTGTGTCCACAAAGTCCCTTCACAAGTAAAAACGTCTTTCTTTCTTTTTCAATTTTTCTGTTCATTTGCTTCGAAAAGAAATGGTGTTGACGCCCTACAGATATTCAATCACGGGGGCAGTTTAAAATAAACGACACTGTATATTTGGAATATACTGTGTGTACACTTCCATACTCATATTACAGAATCATCTGCGCAGCTAAAGTATTTCTATGTGTTTATCGCTTTCTGATTCAGACTGTCAATATCATCTCAAGTAGATGAATAGCTTCGTGCATATGTTGCTCTTCAGCATATGAATGCATGGTAACCGACATTAGAGTCTGATTAATGGCCCAGTTAGTCAATAAATGTATAGTCCATTAAGCAAGCACCTTGTGGCAGTCCATCTATTATTTATTTATTTGGATGTTCTCCCCCAATTCCCTGTTGGACTAAATGCTTAATTTCCAGAACAAATGAGCTCGCAGAAGTTGATTATTTCCACAGCGAGAACATCCTGCGTAAGTCATCTCACGTCTTTGAACCGCCGTGCAATTTATTTCGACGCCATGAGCCCAGAAGTCAGCATTAGGCGTCATAAATCAACAGCCACATTGATGCACTACCTGACAAATATGATAATTGCTGCTCCCTCAACGGACGGACGGACGGACGGACGGCCTTGGAGGCCGAGCGGACGTTGCTGCTGCTGACGTACGCACGACTTTACAGATACAGGGATGCGCTCAAACTCTGGCCTTTTTCCGCCAAAAAAGGAGAGGAGCCGGTGCTGCCGGAGATGGTTTCCATGGAAACCCAGCTTTTCTATTGACTGACTTTGCGCTCACGTAGCGAAGACAAATGACACTGGCCAGGAGTGGGGGGGAGGTCTGTCAGGCTGTTAGCCCTTGGGTCAAATTCACGTGGCTTCATTTTCCCACGACTCATACAGGGCGTATCAACACAACAACTTTCTCGGGTTTCAATTAGCAGGCACTCTTCAAAACTGTGCTTTGGCTGATTTCCATGTTTGCGCTTTGCCTTGTTTGGAGCAGTGCTATTTCAACTGGCTCTAGCTTGGGTGGGGCAGCACAAAATAATTGCCAATAAATGATCATTTCAAATTGGATTTACGGGCATACATTTGGAAGGAAGGTCACTTAAAAGTGACTACGTTGAAACATGCATGGCCACTTGTGACGTACTTAATGCCACAACACAATATTCGTTTTCTTCACATGAGACATTTTTCTATTTGTTTTAATCATGATTATTTTATTATTGTGTGTTTCAAATAATACTGCCTTTGTTGAAGGATGACCATACCGTAAACGGGAAAGATTTGATGAAATAGCAGCATAGAGTATTTTGAAGGTTGCATTGGGCAGGGTGTTGATTTTGAATTTTTTTTTTTTTTTTTTTGAGTCAACAATAATTCATTCATTAAAGAAAAACAATCACACAGTTCTAATTTTAGTATTTAGTCCTAAACTATTGTAAATAATCTTCAACATTTTTCATTCCTATACCATTTAAAGGTACTCACTGTAATGTAGTTTAAAGTACATTAGGACCACAGGGGGATCTTTGGAAAAACAAAATTCGGACAGTTTTTACACACTGGGGATTTGCTCTAGTTTATCTGCATGTTTGCACATTGGTTTGTTGAGAGAATACGATGCACAGATTGCGTGTGGCTCATCGAGCTTTTCACTTCTTTTTCTTCAATAGCCCCCCCCCACCCCTCAATGTCACTCTGTTTTGCGTTTTTACTATCCCAGAAACGCATACGCATACTGTGAAAACAAAGCAATAAAACTGTGTGCCAGGGGTCTCAAACGGCAGTCCTCGAGGGCCGCATCCCTCCATGTTTTCCTAGTTTCCCTCCCTCGTTCAACACACCTGATTCAATGGTCAGGCTCCTGCAGAACGTGAGGATGAACCGATCCTTTGAATCGGGCGTGTTTAACGAGGGAGGGAAACTTGCAAAACATGGAGGAATGCGGCCCCGAGGACTGCGGTTTGAGACCCCTGCTGCTGCTCAAGACACATGGGGCTCTATTAATGAGCAAATGTTGTTAAAGGAGGAAATAAAACGAGTGGGTGGGGCCACAAAATACAGGCAAATAAATATATGCTCACCCCACTTTCTGGGAATGTCGTCCAGGCCAGCTCTGTTGTAGCCCACCGACTGTCCATAAGAGTTTCTGCAAAGTCAGGAAAAACCCATTAGATTGAATGATGAGCAACTTCAATTAATTCACAAAAAGACACATGTATGAAGCAGATACTGTAGATAGCTTCATGTGTCGGATTTGAGATATTTACGATTGAAAATGTTGCATTGAAGGAACAAAACCTGCCTCACTTCTGAAGCCTCTCAATTGAGGTTTTATCAAAGAGTTCTCAGTTGATGCCACTCCCCCACTGTATTTACAACTTTGCACAGAGGTGAGAAGAGGAAGGTAGACACAAAGAATAAACAACAGATCAATAGGCACTATTGTCCAGATGTCAATCAGTTCTCAGCCGGTCCAGTGGGCTTATTACACCTCTCCCGATTCCCACTATGGACGAGAGGCCTCCCAAAGTGATGTTATTGTTAGCGCATAATTACTGAAACAATTACACTTTCTTCCCAGAGACTCAATGGCACGCCGCCTGCCTGCCTGCGTGGCTGCCTGCCTGCCTGCCTGCCTGCCTGCCTGCCTGCTGGGCACCATTTGCTCACAAGTTGTTGATAGTGCTGTCCAAGGAGAGTGAGATGGTGCTGGCAAACACACACGCGCACACGCACTCGCACACGCACTCGCATGGCCTTGGTAGAGCACATAAGACAAGCCACACTCTTCCCGATGTGGTTCCATACTGTTGTGCTTCAAAAAACAAAGGCATGTTGTGTCCCTGACTTGCCTGTTTACATCAGGGGTCACCAACACGTTGCCCGCGGCGGGCACCAGGTCGCCCGTGAGGACCGCATGAGTCGCCCGCAGGACTGTTCGAAAATGAGCTCAAATAGCGGCACTTGTCAGTGAGCTGCATCCATTGATTTTACAGTCAAACATCGGTTTTCGAACGTCCCGGTTGTCGAACTAATCGGAATTCGACCGATTGGCTTGTCGAACCGCCTTCTGGAACAGATTGTGGTCAAAAACCCAGGTTTGACTGTATTTTTGCTATTCTTGTTAAAATCACACTTGCATGTGAACTGGAAACGGCAATAACAACACATCGTGAAAGCCAAATTGAGCAAATTGACTATTTCACAAGTGTGTGTCAAACTGGTAGCCCTTTGCCTTAATCAGTACCCAGGAAGTAGCTCACGGTTTAAGAAAGGTTGGTGACCCCTGGTTTACACTGATTAACCTTCATTATTAAAGCCATAATGGCCTCTCTCCTCTTTTGAATACATGTTTGCGGTTTGCTATTTGACTTCATCTATTAACAGAGAAACAATCCAGACCCAATAGCGATACATTGATGTTAACTGTGTATAGAGAGAATATTAGCTGCTGAACATGAGCATGTACGTACGTATGTCGTTTGAAATCGTGTTAAACTATTTCGGAACGCACTTTGGGGTATACGGTATTTACGACAATTACCGTATTTGCCGGTGTATAAGTCGACTCGGTGTATAAGTCGACCCCCTAAAATTCGACGGAAATTTACGATTTTATGATATATCCTTTGTATAAGTCGAGCTCAATTGTTGCATTATATCAAACTTCAAAATTCAATCAGAAATATGCTAAATTTATTGACGAAATGTGTTCAAATTCCGGGAGGCCGTGCGCATGCGCAGTGGCCGGAAATAGCTCCGGCCGAGCGGATCGGCTGTTTATAAGCACCGCAGAGGAGATCGCGGAGCCTCATTCGACTTCCAGCAGCCGGCGAGCTCGCGCACGGCGCCCGGCACAGCCGGGAGGCCGTGCGCACGCGCCGGGTGGCCGAAAATAGCTCCGGACGAGCGGATCGGCACTTTATAACTAAGCACCGCGGATGAAATCCCGGAGCCTCATTCGACTTCCAGCGGGCCGCGCACTCGCGCACGCCGCCCGGTTCAAATTTTCTAAGTGCCAACGGCTCTTGCGCCATAAAGAGTCCCTCTCGGTTGGTTCCCCATGTCGGCCAGAACAAGTGAAAATTCGGCCTCTTCCCCTGGAAGTCTGGCCAAGTTCGGCGAATATTTTCTAAGTGCCAACAACTCAACTGCCTAAAAGTGTCCCCCTCGGCTGGTTCCCCGTGTCGGCCACCGCAAGTGAAAATTCGGCCTCTTCCCCTGGAAGTCCGGCCAAGTTTGGCGAATATTTTCAAAGTGCGAACGACTCAACCGCCGTAAAGTGTCCGCCTCGGCTGGTTCCCCGTGTCGGCCACCGCAAGTGAAAATTCGGCCTCTTCCCCTGGAAGTCCGGCCAAGTTTGGCAAATATTTTCTAAGTGCCAACGACTCAACCGTCGTAAAGTATCCGCCTCGGCTGGTTCCCCGTGTCGGCCACCAGAAGTGAAAATTCGGCCTCTTCCCCTGGAAGTCCGGCCAAGTTTGGGGAATATTTTCAAAGTGCGAACGACTCAACCGCCGTAAAGTGTCCGCCTCGGCTGGTTCCCCGTGTCGGCCACCGCAAGTGAAAATTCGGCCTCTTCCCCTGGAAGTCCGGCCAAGTTTGGCGAATATTTTCCAAGTGCCAACGACTCAACCGTCGTAAAGTGTCCGCCTCGGCTGGTTCCCCGTGTCGGCCACCACAAGTGAAAATTCGGCCTCTTCCCCTAGAAGTCCGGCCAAGTTTGGCGAATATTTTCAAAGTGCGAACGACTCAACCGCCGTAAAGTGTCCGCCTCGGCTGGTTCCCCGTGTCGGCCACCGCAAGTGAAAATTCGGCCTCTTCCCCTGGAAGTCCGGCCAAGTTTGGCGAATATTTTCTAAGTGCCAACGACTCAACCACCGTAAAGTGTCCGCCTCGGCTGGTTCCTCCGGTCGGCCAGAACAAGTGAAAATTCGGCCTCTTCCCCTGGAAGTCTGGCCAAGTTTGGCGAATATTTTCTAAGTGCCAACGACATTCATTTAGACATGGCGATTGAATGTTTACGTACCGGTAGTTATTGTAGTTGCTTGACGCGCGATGACTCGCACATTCGCTCAATAGCCAGTACTTCCCCCTAGCAGTCATCGTCGCTGTCTGGCTTTCGATGTCCGTTATTGAGGTGAGAATATTTTAAATTGTTGCTGAGGATGCGTGTTAATGCGACGAACGCTTTATAATGATTCGGTTTCTCGCTGTTTGATGAGCCTGACGGACGCACACCCACGCACAATGAGATGCATGAGAAACGCCCTTGGTTACCATCACATTTGACGCAATGAATACGAAGTTAAATTTTATGACTCGGTGTATAAGTCGAGGTCGATTTTTTTCGGTCGATTTTGGATCGAAAAAGGTCGACTAATGCACCGGCAAATACGGTAATAAAAATAAAACGGGGCGCTTTCAGTGACTTGCGTTTTATTGCTAGTCACAAGATGTGTATTCATCTCTTGAAAAGACTCAAATCTGTGTTAAAAACGAAACATGCTTGTCGTCTCATTTTCGCTTTCACTCCAGTTGGGTGCCAGGAGCAAACGAGGAGCAAAAACAGTTGTAAGACTTTCTTGTTACAATGCAAATGAGCTTTTCCTTTTCGCATGTAGTATGTGTGTGTGTGTGTGTAAATGGAGGTGAGACCTGACAACTGGTATAACGCTAAAAAACTTGAACAAGTGAATAAATGCAGCCCAATTTGTAACGAATGAATGCGGATCCAGCAGAAATTCCTGGTGCGCTTGAATCAATTACCACTGAGACGTGCAGGAACATCCAAGTTCATATCTTGATCTAACAGCCTAATTCATAGACTCTATGGAGCCTTTTCTCATAAGTAAGTAATGCTCTGTAATAACCTTGAAAGTGGAACAAACAACCCTTCATTCGTAATTCAACCTGACGTTTTTCCCGTGTGTTTATATTCATTAATCCAAACGTTTTCTGCTACCGACGTACATCGGTTTTTCAATGGGCAGGATTTGGCCAACGTAGCAAAACATGGCAGCTAAGGACTACTTTTGTCTAAATGGTGCCAAGATGACATGAAGTGGGACAAAAGCAATGCATTTAATGCACTGGCCTGAGCACAGAAGTAATGATTTTTTTTTTTTGTGAGTAGCTAATAGAGGATATTTTCCCCCAAAATTGCAAACTTGCAACTCATGATTGCCTATACTTTGAAGGTGATTTGGTGCTCACCGTTTTGCTCTATAAGGGAGGATCTTCACAGGAGTGTATCACAACGGGCTGCCTCCATTCCCTTTGATTAGGTTGCCACATGCATTTTTCAGCAAACCTTAATAGATGATTTATGTTGCTGGGACTATTTTCCGTAAACTCCATTATTTTTTCATGGTTCACAACAAGAATTCGAGAAAGGGTACGCATTTAAATATCAAGTTGAATAGTTGGATCAGTCGGTCAAAGGAGCGTGATAAAAAGTCGAGTTGAGCTCGGTTAAAGGAACAATCGCACGTTGTAGAAACTAAACTCAAAGCGGGATGATATAGTCTTTTTTTAAATTGGGAAAATAACATGCTATATTATTGTACTTGATCAAAGCATATGCAAATGACGCTACTGGTAACTAGATATGCTAGTGAGCATTATCAAATGATCTGTCTACATGTGTTGCTACACACAATGTGATCAAGTATCTGTTTCGTAAACAGTTCTGAGACGGCCACAGAAATGACGAGTTAGTCGAAGCTATGTGGCGTTTTTTAAATGGAAAAACTGGAATATTTTTTGTTTTATTTTCAGTTTGACAGTCACTTTCAAATGGGAGCAGCAATAAGCAGCTTGAGGCTTCTTTTTGATGAACTGTTCACTAATTCTATCTGTCAAACTGCTGCTTATTATGCAGTTGAGTTGAGTTTACTGTCACCAGATAATAATATATGCTGAATTTCATTACTTTTGCCATGTTTTTCAAACTCAGCTTTTGCAGTGTCGTCAGTTTTTGCCTTGTGTGTGTGTGTGTGTGTGCGCGCACATGTGTGTGTGTGCACCTTAGCACCTCAGTTCTAACGCACCCAAGAATGAACAAACACCTTTGTTTTTATCATTAGTCGTGGGAGCGACGGGTGGGGAGCAACCAATCACAGCTGTGTTTGTTTGACTACTCTCGGGCCTTGGGTAGCACACACAGCTGGCTGAGCTACGGATCCCGCTCGGCCCCTCGGGAGTCTGATCCAGCTCACCCGCTCTTGGTCCTGGTGCTAAAGGGCAGCTCGAGCAGCAGTTCTCTAACGCGAGCTGTCACTTGGGGTCCGCAAAATAATGAGCAATAAATTAATGTGCTGTGACATTTCTAAGTGTTCGGAACTACATACGGGGACCAGTATGCCAATGAAACGATTTTTTTCTTTAAAATATACAACTTTGGTCTCATAGCTTCACATATTTTTCTCCCCCCAAATGTTTTATTTTTATTTTAAAGATTCGGACTTGTGAATTTGAGACTAACAAGCCCATTTTTTAGGCAGTTTTTCATTGATTTACTCTCGGAAATAAAACCACTATTAAAAGAAAATATGGAACTACGTATGTTTTTATGCACACATTATGACGAGCACATTTAGTACACATACTAGTTGTTTGCAGCACCAGCACCAGCACCAGCTTTGAAAGAATTGATCTACATTTTCATGCAAAAAATGCCTTGTTTTTATCTCCAACAAAGAAGTTTGATATCATACTACTATATCCACTCTTAACACATTTCCTTCATTTGTTCCAGAAACTGGTTCAGATCGTAAAAGATCCCATTTGTTCCAGAAAGCCTCCAACCAGCCTTGTTAAATTTACTACACCTTTGGCATAACTGGCACTATTACTCATAGCCCAAATCTCCCCCCCTCACCAGCCCCAGCCCATAGAACTACAGCAGCAGCAGTGGAGGTGCCCTGAGGTAAAAAAATAAAAAACAATGCTGCAGAGAGAGGCTAAGAGCATTTCCACTAGTAGCATTTACTGTCTCTTTTTTAAGTTATGATCACCAAAGTCCAAATGGCACACATCTACGAGTTCCACGCTCACTTTGGGAGCTAGCTCACACATGTTTTATTCACTTTGAGAATGCGCGAGAGCATCATGAAAGGGAGGCCTCATCTTACAAAGCGTGGCTTGCTTGCCAACAAGCAAACATATGAAATATTAACCAGCAAATATTAGCATAAGTGATAAGAGCATGATCAGCTATACAGCCATTCAAAAGGTAGATTGCATATATGGTTTTTCACTGCAGAGATGTGAAAACACGAGCATCAACAAGTTGAAGCTTGCCAAGCTAAAAAAAAGAGAAAAAGAAAATTCAAGCTCTAATGTACACCGAATGCTAATTTGTGACAACAAAATCGGTATGACGTGTGCACCAAATGCAAATGTGTTTATTTAATATCATTCCTGTCAACAACTTGGATGTAGGAGAAAGCAAACATAGCGCTGGATTTTTTCCTGGATCGATGGCTTCTACCTTCTCACACTACGCTTGCTTACCCAGCTGAAGCAACGACTACATATTTCATCCGCACGTCGGCCATCCTCCGCTCAAAGTTAAGCATATACATTAGCATACTGGCCCAACTTCAAAACAAATGTCTAATGATGTTCTTGCGTTATTTGGTAGGCTTTTATTTTCAAGTTGGCCCTCACAGCGCTTTGGCAGCTTGTTACCATAAATGGATAGTACGAGCAAACCATGATGACCGGCCGTCAATATTCAATAGAAAAACCATGAGAGTGCGTTGTTCTGAATGACGAGACGGAGAGGAGTATTTATGAACTGACATACGTAGTATGTCTCATCCTCCTCAATTTGCATACTTGCAAGACTGAAAAGATGTAAAAATGCAAGCCTGCATCTTAGAGTGTTATGCCATGTTTTAATTGTATTTTGTAGATTGGATTATAAATCATCAGATAAAAAAGAAAGAATCGAACCACCTTCTGGGGTTTAGTTCCACGTTACATTTTGTCTGGGGCAGCATAGAAATAGCGCTGAATAATGACAAAGCAGAAAAAGACCTGACTCACTTTGAAATCCCCTCTGATGAGCTTCCCTTCATGTTTATCCCCAGAGGAACAAACACGAGTTAACCCCTGAGCCTTGAGTAAAAATCTGCTGCCACCTTGGGAGAAAATGGTCCTATCATCTTGGCACGAAAGCCCAGCGGGACTCGGGAGGGCCGTTGTGCCCGCTGCATTGATTTACTCGCTGACACCAGAATTGATGAGGAATGGCACTGGCTGCGCTCCAACGGAGGCACAACGGCTGGGGAGACAAAACCCGGGAAAGGAGGAGCTCTCGCGGCTACGGCGATGAAGGCGAGGCTGGACTTGACTTCCGCTCCAGACCCACAACACCACTCGTGCGGTGAAGACAACTCAACGGGCTGCGGTGTACTTGTTAAACCGCTGACCTTTAATTCACCATTGTCACCTATCATGTTTCACGGGCTGGCTTTGAGACACGAATAGTGAGGGCGGGGTTTGGGGGGGGGGGTCGCCATTGATCCAGTCTGATCTGTGGTTTAAAACTATGTAAGCACCTTTCGACTTCACAGGCGTCAATTCACACTCTGAAATCACCTTGAGAAATCTGGTGAGCTGTGATTGGTTGTGACCTGAGAGCTGGCAACTGTGAGGTCATTTTCAGTCGACAGCAAGTGGCAAAATGGCCTTCCTGACTTCCTCAGTCAATATGCATGGACAAAAATTTCATTCAGCGTAAATATTAGTATATCGCATCGATGAGTAGAAGAGCTAGATCAACCACTATCATTTGAGAACACATCATCTTTAAAATGGCTTGATTGGTGCAAGGATGTCAAATTTACGTTTCCATCTATTACAATCGCGGCGGATTGATATGAAGGAAAGGTAGGGAAAAGGAATTGGTTTAAGATGGTCACCATGGGTATTATGCAATAAATAAACAAACGGATTGCGATCCATTTTGCAGACCCTCAAAGTTACGGCTTGTCAATAACCCTCGGACCCCGGTTTGCGAACCGCTGTGCTAGTGGGTGTGACAACAACAGGGACAATAGCAACAGGGCAGCCCTTGAGCCGCAATGCACATAGCAAATCCACAGCAGAATCATACATGGACATGTATTTTCTTTTGGCGGCCTTAAACGAGTCAAAAGGTGACTTTTTCACACAATCTACTTTTCGTCTCTCGGGATGCCGTAGAACCAAATTCCAACATATGCATTGTTCTCGTGTGGGAGACAAAAGTGGCAAAAAGGGTGGGGGGGAAAAAAAAAAAAAAAATCAAGCTTACCTTCAACAGCCAACACCATTGGCACGAGGAGGCTGCACACCCACAGCAAGTATTCCATTGTCAGGAGCCAGGCTTTTGTAACATGAATAGAGACCCTCAGGATGGCTGTTGGCTGGCTGGCTGGCTGGCTGGCTGGCCGGCTGGATGGATGGATGGTGATCACCGCTGCGGAGCTTTGTGTTCCTCACTCATACCACGGAGGGCTCCTGTCGCCCCATTCCGGCATCATCCAAGTGTCTTTTGTTGTTTTTGCTTCTGTTTTTGAAGCCCTTGTTACTCAGTCACGTCCCAACATTCCAGTGACTGTACGCCGTCTCGTTCCCGTGATTTGACTTCAGCAGCATCTCACCACGGACGGGCGCATCTCTCTCTCTTTCTCGACCTCTCTCTGGGGCTGCTGTTCTCCCAGCAGACGCGCACAGTATTGGGATGGCAGGTGGGAGGAACCCGTATCCGAAGATGTGCGTACTAGACCAGAGGTTCTGTCCACTTGGGCAACTCCGCTTGGGCAAGTCCTTTGCTGTTGCGCCACCGTCGGGGGCTGTGCGTCGGAATGCCAACACCGGGACGGACAGACGGGGCGGGCGGGCGGGCGGGGGGAATGGGGAGAAGACAAAGGGTTACTTTGCACAGGCTCGTAAACAAGTAGCATCCGGTCATGCCTTTCAAAATAATAGATGCAGAGACGCAAAAATAATCAATTCATATTAAAAATATATTGGAGTTGTCACTTTGTTCTGCCCACCCCGTTTTTTTTTTTACAAAAACGTTTTCTTTACAAAAAATGCTGTTGACAAGAAAATGTGTGTGTTTTTATGCGCCTTTTATGTGTTAAAGCATTTGTTTATTTGTGAGTGTCATGTAACTATATGCTTGAAATACCATGGCCGGGAAATGCAGGTTTAGATGTTTAACTCAAATCAAAGTTGTCCGGGACTGCTTTTGCTCTAACAAGCTGATCAGAGCGCAAGCAGTGAGCGCATAAAAAAAGTGACAAATGACATCTGATATAAAAAGGCACATCCGGCATATTGTGTCGGGTACAGACCGTGAGGAATAATTTGCAGTGAGAAACGGTGTGAATTGCAGCAATCAGTCTACAAATTCTATTCATTACATGCAGACTATTCATAGAGAACTCTTTTTCTCATTAAAAGACGTTTCCACGAATGAAGGCTATTTGACAAACATGCCTGGGGCAGATCATGAATCGTAAAAACAAAGTTGTTTTGCATGCCATTTGTTCTTAATACCTCTCCTGGTAATGACATGATAAAATTGCAGCATCTCAGATTTTATTTTTAAAATACCATATTTCAGCACGTATGTATAAAGAATGCCATTGAAAGATGTATTGGCCTTTAACTTACCTCTCTATCAATCAGTAGAAATCATTAAGCAAATTAGTTTTAGGCTTAAAAGGCATATAGATGGCAGGTTAACAGTGTTTTTAAACAAAGTGATTTCACATTCATAAAACATTTTTGTTATTGTAAATATTTAAATTAAAATATTTGCCACCGGTTTAAACAAAGGAAAGATAAAATGCAAAATATACGTATATTTTTTGATTGGTTACTCATTAGAAAAAGGCACTTATTTACACATTACAGTGACTGTAAATATTTGTCAGTTACTTTGTTCCATTAATTGTGAGCTGTTTCTAGGTAATTGTTCTTCCTAGACTGGGGCAATTAAAAATGAGTCACAAGGAAGCAGCTGCCTGAAAATGACCTCAAGCAGTGATGTCAGACTCACCCAAATCTGACGTCATCTCTTCATTGGTGACATGTCAGGGCAGCAGAGGCTATCGTCACTGTGTCGTTCCATCAGCTCTTTTATTTTGGAGTCAAAGTGGCTATACGAAGCCTGCAAGTGTGCACTGCTCTTGACAGAGGTGGTCGCTCGTGCTGAAGAAGAAAGAGGTTGAGCAGCTTTTGGAGCAGGCTGAGCACGGCCAACATCCCTTGCAGCATTTGTCCATTCAAACAGCAGGCGGCGGCGTGTCGATCAATTGCGGTATTAAATGGACTTTGGAGAGTGTCAATGTAAGCCTAGATAACAATAGATAGGCAGCACCTCCCGTGGCTTATTGAGTGGCCTTTGAGACTGATGCCGCACAACAAAAACCCCATGTGCTCCACTCGCTCATTTGGGTGTAAATACAAATTAATCACAACAAAAAGTCCAAGCCTCGCACGGTTGAGGCTGCATCGTTAGATTAGGTTTGAACTTTACAGTGTCTGTCATCTTCTAACACAGTCTTTTCAGTGGTATAGCACAGCACAGCACAGCACAGCAACAGCAACAGCAACAGCAACAGCAACAGCAACAGCAACAGCAACAGCAACAGCACAGCAGAGTGTGTTGATGTAGGTGGAACTCTAAAAGCTCGAAGCACAAGGCTCCCTTTCAGACTACCTATTCATCAGTCTGTACTTCCCACTGCTTTTTCAGTCCCACCAGTCCACCCCACTAGATCCTCGTGCCCCGACACACACACACACACACACACACACACACACACACACACACAGACAGACACACACAATATCCTAAACTTAAGATAGGCCATTTCTTCATCCCCCTCTCCCGCTTCTTTTATCCCACCCAACCTCAGCAATCCTTTTGGCTTTAGCAATCGGACCACCCTTATCCCCACCGCCTTCCAACTCTCTTTTGTCCCCTCAGCTTTGTGCACTAATTAACTACAGTTCAGTTCCCAGCAGGCTTGGGTCAGCCCGCACTGTCGGGGATGTGATTGACAGCTCCCTTTAGCAAGCTGTCCAGAGAGTGAGAAAATGCTATCCTTCTCGGACAGTTAGCCCATCGCTCAGTAAGAGCAGGTGAAAAACAAAACATTACATGGGAATAAGCCGCACACCAACAAAACGATGATGAGTTCACCCGAACGGTGTCTCCGGCTATCGTATTTGACTCCTGTTACTGTAATAAAGTATTGGAAGCGCGAATGCAAGCAGAGGAAATTAAAAGTAGTGTCATGGATCGGAGGGAGCAGGGCGACCAAATGCAGCTTGGACCAGCTTGGTCTATTGGAGAACACAAACTAACACACTCGGCAAACTGACACGACATGACAAAACAATAACTTGACTGACCGGGACGTGAAACAAGACGACAGCAAGACAGTACGACAGCAAGACAGTACGACAGCAAGACAGTACGACAACAAACGTGACGACAGACGAGACGAGAACAATCCGGCAGGGGTGCGACACGCAGACAGGACTTATATACGCCACAGGTAACGAGAGAGAGAGAGAGAGAGAGAGAGAGGCAGGTGACTGTGATTAGTACATAGATTGGGAGTGGACACAGGAAGGGAGGGGCAAGCACACAGACACTGACAAGTAGATCTGTGGGGTGTTCGTGTTAAGCCGACAAGAAGGGGTTGACAGAATATCTCCCAAAAACTGCAAACTGCAAACCACTTGTGAATTACGGAGTCGGCCCTGCACCCCGCCACGCACCGAGACTCAACAACACATGAGCACCGACGTGCATGTTGTGCTTGTGCAGCTGCAAGTCTGTCATTCATGTTCAATGAGTGTTCCTCCTCATGTTTTACACAGGGATTCCATGTGTTTCTAATCTGCATGCAAAAATAAAACATCAACCAATGTGTAGTCATACGGCCGCATAACCATAAAATACTTTGGAGGAAAACCAAAGGACTAAATAAGCCTTTTTTTTTATGGAGGTAAGCCAAATGAGAACAGATTGTGAGAGAATGAAGAAGTCAATAAAAATGGCTGGAACAGAGAACGTGATTAGTGTTAAGCATGGTGAACAGTGACGATCAGTTCAAAAGAAATTCTGGACATTTCTGTAGTTCAAAAATGTCTGAAAAAAGTATTGGCCTCCGGCCGGGCCCCTTCATTTGATCAAATCTGGCCCTCCTTGCAAAAAGTGTGGACACCCCTGATCTAGATGGTGAACTAGCGGACACCAGGTTGTACAGGGAAATGATTTGAAGCTTGATTGATGTTATGACTAAGCCAGCAACCAAGTTCAAGTTAGACAAGTTTGAGAGGTTTTTGTTTGGGCTGTTAAACAAAACTAAACACATTGTTTTATGATGAGAGCAAGCGGGGGTGTTAACATTATAGAAATGGTTGTGGTCGCATAGTGGTGTTATGTCTCCCCCTGCTGTTTGTTTTGGGAGTCACAGGGTCCCTGTCGATTTTCTATGTGGGCGTGTTCTGAATAAATCTCCAACTCTTCCGGGGCAAATTGAGCAAAGACGAAGACGTGTGTGATTCTTCCTCCGTAACAAACGTCAAGTTTACCGGTGATCCTGCCCTATGATGACT
Organism: Syngnathus floridae; assembly: GCF_059516105.1. NCBI lineage: Eukaryota > Metazoa > Chordata > Actinopteri > Syngnathiformes > Syngnathidae > Syngnathus > Syngnathus floridae. The sequence continues at coordinate 14,125,305 of NC_142426.1, forward strand.
ATGTCAACGACTATTTGAATTCAAATCTCATAGCAGCAGTCTTCACGCATAAAAACACTCAATAAAGCACATGAAATCAAAAACGAAGTCCCGTTGTCCGAATCAAACCTTTTAACTCCGGAGTTGGTCTTCCTTTATTGATGACCTCCTGCTTCGACCGAAAATCCATAGTTGAAAATCGTTTGGATATGTAATCCTCCATTGTAAAACGAAATGTAAAAACAGGGGGGGGGGGAAGCCGAATGTAAAACAAAACAAATGGACGACTGCTCCTCAGTTGTTCACTGTCAATTTGAACTGGAGATCTCTTATTCCCTGCCATAAGGCCGAAGAACCTTTTTTCGTAGCCTCCGCCAAATCTCTTTTCAAAGCCGTTTTGTTCATCTAAAGCAGGGGTGTCCAAGTCCAGTCCTCGAGGGCCGCGTTCCTCCATGTTTTCCAAGTTTCCCTCGTTAAACACACCTGACTCAATGATCGGGCTCATGCACAGGTGTGTTTAACGAGGGAAACTTGGAAAACATGGAGGAATGCGGCCCTCGAGGACTGGACTTGGACACCCCTGATAAAGAAACACGACGTTACAGACAGATGACAAAAAACACAAGATATTATACTATACACCAGCTTAACTACGGAAATTAATTCATATAGCCACAGGAGGAAGTGAGAAAAATCTCAATGCACCACAGTGTCAAAAAAAGATGAATAGAAGAATAGTGATCTTGTAAACACAGAAAGAACGTCATCTACTGGACGAGCATTTCATTGTTCTGTTCAGGCAAAAGTGCAAGGTCAAATTCGACAGGGTGCAATTTTTACTCTTGGGCACTTTTCATACAAAACACCTGGTCCAGCTCCGTTCATAAGCAAGCCAAGGTGGGCCCCCGAAGCGCACAAACACTGCAATTCGTCAACCTGATGGAGGCTGGCTATTGTTCCAGCAAAAGTGGGATTAGTTTTATGATTTTTTTTTTTTTTTTCTTTCAGGTCTAACAAAGGCTATCATTTTGGGAACGCAGTAGAAAAAAAGCCAGAGCAGTTATCTCCTGAAATGGGATTTTCAAAAGGCAAAGAAACGTCGTCTATTAGTGACTGTAAGTTGAGGAACTGTAATCATGTCGGTCATACGACATATACTGTAGCCTCAAACTCGATCTGAGGATTACTAGACCCAGCAGGGAGACTTTTCATTGTGAAAAAATTATAATACAGTTACTAATATTATTGACAGTAATTAAGTGTGCACAGTAATTCAAGTGAGAACTTGCTAACAACTTGCTATTTCAATCCAAGTGATTTCAAAAATTCACCAGTGTGTTTTTTTCTTTTATTGTACAATTTTGGAAGTGAAGGTCACTGTCTTTATATACTTGCTTCTTCAGACAAGAAGTTTCTTTCCACTTTCAATCCCCTTTATTCGACATGCTCTCTTCGCGCTCTCTTCCAGGCTGTCACTTAGCTTTTATTATCTTTTGTATGTGGAGCCAGAGCCTCTCCTGTCTCATTCTTCGTTCGATTACTTTTACCCGTGAAAGACCACAGCGGTGCAGCAGTGTGGAAAAAGAGGTCCTAGATTGCTTTGACCTCGAAAACCTCCGGCCATAGCAACGAAACACCATTTTTCCCAACTATGAACGATAAAAGACATTTTTTTTTTTTCCACAATTTCCAACAGTTCTGTGATATGTATTCAACAAATTCATGCAAGGATCAAGAATATTACTTATATTGCCTTTTTTTTTTTTTTTTTTAAAGAATTAGCATTAGCCAAAGTTTCGTTTACTCCGGTCACACGACCATATTTAAGTGGTTGGTTTTTGGGTTGTGATTGTTAGCTCCATCTGAGACCATCTTCAACTGTGAATGTGCGTGCGTGAGAGAGAGAGAGAGAGAGCGAGAGAGAGAGAGAGAGAGAGAGAGAGAGAGAGAGAATATATACTACAATCTGAGGATTTTAGGTAGTCATGACACACTGAGTCACCAAGAGCACAGCATTCTACATTCTGACCCGACAGCATTTCCGATATTTGAACTTTTGTCCCTTGCCTTCAAGTTGGGTTCATTTCCTTGAGGATTACAATCTGCAGGTGTGTTTTCCTTTTCTTCTGCTTTAAATCAAGTTGATCACTATCAATGCTGCATGTGTAAATAAATGGGCACCCGTGCAAAAAGTCGTTATGAATTGTTCGATTAGATGTTGAGATTTTTATTTCTGTTCTAGGAAGGGATGTATATTATTGACGATGATATAGTAATTGACGATTTAAAATAGACACAGTGAATATTTGGCCTTGAGATAATGAAATGTGTTCAAATGTGTTTGTTTGCTTGTTTGTTTTATTTAGGATCCCCATTAGCTCTGGCAAAGCCAGCGCTACTCTTCCTGGGGTCCTATGAATGCATGTTTATATTGTTAATCACATTAAAGTGTAGTTTAATGAGAGGGCAACGACGTTTGAATGTGTTAATGACACTGACAAATGTTTACATTTGGATTCCACAATTCAGTATCAGTTGCCATGGATGAGTTGCTAGGTGTCCAAATGTTTAATTCTAGCCCACTTTGCAGTGAGTGGTCTTTGGTTTCCTACAATGATCTAATCCTCTTAAGAACATGCCATTTTGTCATTTAAGACTAATTCTCTGTAGGGACTACAGATTATGTACACATACACATTATGTACATATGACGACCATGTATGATTTAGAGCTGACGGATATTTTTCACCTACTCATTGTCATGCTTGTATTGTTTCCAGGTTCAAATGAAACGTTTGAACAACTTGAACGATCTCGCAATACGAGATCAACAGTGTGAAAATAGCTAGCTGGCTCGATCGAGCTATCTATCGATCGATGAATAAATAAATACATCAATAACAAATAAATAAATAATAATAAATCCTATTTTTCTTTAGCGACTCATTTGAGAAACCGTCTCCTCTTCATACTCTTTGTTGGAATACAAGGACCAACCTGAGGACAATGGCGGAATCAATCTGCACCCACGCAAGTGCTAACGCCTCCACCGATGTCGGCTGCCCCACCGCTGCTCTGCTGTGTGGTATAAACATCTCCTGGTTCCCGGAGAACACCACAAAGCAGGACATGGATCAAATGTGCGTGAGCGAAGAGGAATACATGTCTTTGCAACTGGGGCCACCGAGGTCCCCGGTGTTCCTTCCCGTCTGCTTCGCCTACCTGACCATCTTCACGGTGGGCGTCCTGGGCAATGCCCTCACCTGCGTGGTCATTTTGCGCTACAAAGTGATGCAGACACCGACCAACTATTACCTTCTGAGCCTGGCCGTGTCTGACCTCCTGCTTCTGCTTCTGGGCATGCCGCTGGAACTCTACGAGATGTGGCAGAACTATCCGTTTCTATTCGGGGAGGGCGGCTGCTACTTTCGAACCTTCCTGTTTGAGACCGTCTGCTTCGCCTCCATCCTCAATGTCACGGCCGTGAGCGTGGAGCGCTACTTTGCCGTGGTGCACCCCCTCAAGGTCAAACACATGGCCACGTCGGCTCACGTCAAGAAGGTGCTCTTCACGCTTTGGTTGCTCTCCATGCTCTGCTCCGTGCCCAACACCAGCCTGCACGGGATTGCGGTGCTACCTCCAAGGTTTGGACGAACCTTCCCCCGGTCTGCTATCTGCCGTACGTACATGCTGTTTTTCTGTTTAAACATCAGCAAGTTGGGCAACAATGATTGATTCCATCACTCGTTGCGACATTTCACTCCTCAGAGTTGGTCAAGCCCAAATGGATGTACAAGCTGATCATCTTGATTTCCACGCTGGTCTTCTTCATGCTCCCCATGCTGATCATCAGCGTCCTCTACCTTCTCATCGGATTGCAGCTACACAGGGAGAAGATGTTGACCACGGTGGAGGACAGGTGCAGCTTTGGACCAGAAAGCCTCAGCAGATCCCACAAGCAGAAAGTGAACAAACGCAATCTTCAAGTCACCAAAATGTTGTGTAAGTGGCCACATCCTGAAACTACTTTTGCCTTTAACCAGGAAGCAGACATTTAACTCCTTTCCATTTGAAATATTTTGTAGAAAAACAATGGATGGCCCCAATCTGACAACCCCTGGAACATTATGTTTCCAGGTGTGCTGGTGATAGTTTTCGGTCTGTGCTGGGCTCCCTTCCACGTGGACCGTCTTATGTGGAGTCTCATGGACACGTCGGTGGAGCAGCATCTCCAGATCTTTGAGCACATCCACGTTGTCTCGGGAGTTTTCTTCTACCTGAGCGCCGCCGTCAACCCCATCCTCTACAACCTCATGTCCACGCGCTTCCGAGAAACGTTCCGCCGTATCTCGTGCAACGCTGACGCCTGGTCGCTACGTTCCAGCAAAGAGACGACCCTGCGCAGCAGCTTGAGCCAGAAAACACGGAGAAGCACCAAATGGACTCCGATGTCCGTCAAGCAAAATACATTGGATGGCTAAATTATTCAGAGCTTGGGTGATACATCAAAAGAGCATATTATGAGCAGAAAAAGAAGATTTTGCTCGTTGGCTATGATTTTTTTTCGTTCCAGGGAGTCCTCACAGGGAACACCTCATAGTTCTTGAGAGGACCTCTAATACGAGAAGATTCTTATGAAATTAATAGTTTCATGTGTTTGTTGTACATACGTAAACCTCATTTCGAGTTCTCTTATTGTGGTTGTGTAGCCTTTCCACTTACCACTTCTCAAAAATGTCTAGTGACGTCTTCTTTATTGATTTGGTGTGTAGGTATAATGATATGCTTAAATTGTTTCTTTTACTGATTTAATATGTGAATATACTTCTCTGCTTATGTACTTTATTCAATGAGCTTTGAGCATATCTGTTTTTGTAGCTAGGCAGGACTTTTTGTATTTCGACCCCATTCCTTCAGCACTTTGAGTAAAAATCGGCACTGCTTCCCCCACTCTCCCCTAAAAATGTCTAGTGACGTCTTCTTTATTGATTTGGTGTGTAGGTATAATGATATGCTTAAATTGTTTCTTTTACTGATTTAATATGTGAATATACTTGTCTGCTTATGTACTTTATTCAATGAGCTTTGAGCATATCTGTTTTTGTAGCTAGGCAGGACTTTTTGTATTTCGACCCCATTCCTTCAGCACTTTGAGTAAAAATCGGCACTGCTTCCCCCACTCTCCCCTAAAAGCTGTTGTTAAAAGAATCATTTGTTGTTATAAGAACAATTTTCATAGTCCTCTTGCAGCCAGCCATTGTCCTTTGTGGAATGCAGATGTTTTCTTTATATCTGAAGCATGTACATTTTTAAAATGTTTTCCGACGAGTACAATTGCATGACATGTGTGCTCATGCAAAATAGCTTGAATGCAGTTCCTGTGCAACATACGAATTTATAATCAGCTCTTGTTTCAATGAATGAAAGCACGCTCTCTTGCCTTCGATTTATGATTTCATGACCTGGCCTCTAACCACTGGTGCATCTGGTGGGATAAAACGGAAGGTGCGGAAAGCAGTCCTGCCTTAATGAGCGTTTGGAACTCATTTTTAGATTCACAGTGCAACCTACTCCAGGATGAAAATGCCTGCCTCACAAAGCTGTAGAAACGCGACTGGCGAAGAGACTTAATTAAAAGTACAATCTTTTCACCAGGCAGTTTCTCTGCAACTTAGTCAAAGTTTAGCAAATGTTGGAATTATAATGTACAAAAACGGAAAGGGCTTGAAGAAGCTTGAAGACATGAAAATGAGTTTGTGTCGGTCAATAGCAATCAGTACGCGCATATCAACAAATGGACCCAATAGGCCACCTATCGCAGAACCCATCATGTCTTAATGGGCTTGCAATTGGACTCAATCACATTGCTACATAAAAATCCCAATTGCCAATATGCCTTTAGCAATTCTGATGGGGAAATTGTGGGACTGATTGTATCATTTGATGCTGGCAAAATACGCTTTTCAAATCAAATAGCGCCAAATTAGCCTCTGAAAAAGTTTGCAAGTTGAAAATATAAAATGAATCTGAACACATACATTTCTGTTTCGAGATGAGCATGATAAATAATATACTGTTATTGATTAGCATAATTGATGCGTTCGCAGTATTGCACAAAGTTGTCTCGGCGAGCAAAGCGATTTTTTTTTTGGTTGACGCACTTGAGGACTCAAGCATTGGGTTTTGATGAATGCAAGCACACCAATAAACAATGGCCATTCAAAAACCAAAAACAGCGTTAATCAAAGCATACCCCAATCGAGCGTTGTCCAGCATTGACGAGTCCCTCCCGGTGTGACGACGCTGCCTCTGTGGCTTACGCTGCTCCAGTCTTCAACAACCCCAAACATTTGCCCTCCTCATATCCGGGATTTCCAAACGCACAATAATCCAAAATGATTCCTGATCAAGCAATTTTCGTGCTAATGACTAAAGCCTGTATAGTCCATTTCTGTGTGTTCAAACGTGTGCCTTTGAACTTGAAAGTACGAAAATAATCAGACAGAGTTTGAAAACACTGATAGGTAGTCTGAAAGCATTTGAAAACGGTTGAGTTCCGGTCAACACCTGCCATGTTCAAGTTCACCATGGCTTTTATAGGCTTCCTAGTACAATGCATGACATTTTTCAACATATGATTTAAAAACATTGCACATTTATATTTGTGATGGTTGGATAATGTTTAAAAAAATGATTTATTTAGGTTCAATTATCATTTTGGTTCATTTTAACATCAAAAGGTGTATTTATATCTGCAGGTAATATAAATATGACTGTTACTGAAACCTATTTCTGTATTAAAAAACGTCAATTTTCACACCCTGGACCATCACTAATCAAATGCATTTTCACAACATCCTGGAACTACACAAAGGTAACCGGTTCACCGGTTAAATGTGTTGAAGAGAACCTCAATGTTGAATAGATGTGTCGATGTTCAAACGATTACGAGCTATTAGCGCGATTAGCCATCATTCAAACATCTACTCAATAAACGTCTAAAAAAAAACTTTCACATATAGATGTCTAACAGACGTCTAATTGACGTCTATCCCGTAGACGTCTAAAAGACGTCTTTTAGACGTCTATTAGACGTCATTTAGATGTCTAAACGACGTCTATAGTATAGACGTCTAATAGACGTCTTTTAGACATCTATGCTCTAGACGTCTATGGCATAGACGTCTATATTTGTTAGACGACTTTTAGACGTATTTTAGCTGAGACGTCTGGTTAGCATATAAACGTCTAATAGACGTCTATTAGACGTCTATTAGACGTCTATTAGACGTCAAAATGCCCATACATAAGTATGGAGAGAAGAATTTAATCCTAATATCGTTTAACAGATTACTGCCATTGCTGGCTGGAACAGCTCAAGCGGGATTTCTGAGAGTGCTGGAGTTTCTAGTAGTGGTATTACTTGAAGTTTAAAATAAGTTTGTAATATTCTTATAATACTCAAGTCCCTTTTACTGCAGCAAAGGCCTGCAGTGTATAGATCCTTTCCTGCTAATTAGTGCAAAACAAGATCGAGTTGCTTTATGATTCAAAAATTACAAACAGCCCAGAGTAGATTCATACTGGTGATATAGCTCTTTGTGAAATATGTGCAATCATGATGCAACTCATATTGCAGACATTGGGAGTCAGTGAGGAATGAGTTAATATGGACGTGAGAAATCCCTTCAATTAACAAACCGTCCGATGATTATATTCCAAGTGTTCTTTTTTTCAGTCCTTTTTTCACAAATACTTCAAATTTTTGGGAAACACATTTTTATTCTTAAAAACAAACAGTCTGAAAAATAATGTAAAGGTTATGCAGTCCTTCACAAATCTATTCGCCATCAGAAATGACCAAAAACATATTTTGTGTTTAAGATAAGGTTAATACACAAGCAAAGGGTTTTCAATTATAATTCAAGTTTAAATAATGCAAAATATTGTTCTAATTAACTTTTCTAATTTACGACAGTTTTTCAAAGAAATGAGCAAATATTTAAGTAGTGTGATGCTTTAAGATACCAGATGGATTTGTTCCGTGACCACGCTTGTCATTCCAAATATTTGTATCTCAAATCACGTTTTCCCATGGAAGTGTCATTTGACAGGTGGTCTAAGAAATGTGTAAAGCATTGTTCATATACATTTATGGAGGAGAAAAAAAAGTCTAATGATCCAGATATGGACACTTCCAATCTAAGAACAAAGGTTTTGACCTACATGTCACAAGACGTCTCTGTAATCTCCAGGCCCAAACCGCCAACAAACAGAGGAAACAGGTCTCTCAAAGACCTTTGGGACAGTATTTTTTCTCAAACCTGGGTACGTCAAACTTGCGAAGACAGCCTTTGTAGTTCATGTAGCGGATCTTCCCAAAAACCTCTCTCTCTGCCCATCCTTGGTCGTGGATGCCACAGATGGACCACATACAACCTAAACGGGAAGACCAAAGAGTGCAATCAGTCAAGGAAACGCCAATTGGCTTAACGTGACATGTATGAAGACAAAGGTCCTGTGGCGTACCCACAAATCCGTTGGGGTCTTGGCCATCCAGCTCGTAGCGATCGTTGAGATACAGAGCGATGGCGAGCGCCTCCTCCGGTGAAGAAGTCCACTCGAGAATCTTTTTGGCCCAGTACATTCGCAGGAAACCATGCATTTTGCCCTCGGAGATCATCTGATACTAAAAAAAAGGAGGCAACAGTCGGTCAGCGACAATAGCGCATCTCCGACTTACATTCTTATGTCAACGCTGGCCAGAAAAGAAAAAGATGAAAAGGTGTTGATGACAGAGACATTTTGTAACAGCGGCTGCTCACAAATAAATGTCTGTCTGTTCATTTCGCACCGGATGGCTTGGCAGGTGCCCCGGAGACACAATTATTTGTAAACGAGCAATTCAAAGGTTTTCCACCATTTCCATCCATTCAACTTCTGTCCTCATTAAGGTTGCGGGTGTGCTGGAGTCTGGACTTTTGGTGAGAGGCCGCCGGGTATAGCCTCAACCGGTTGTATTCACCTTCCGCAATTTATTGTACCAGCTGTATTCCAAAATGGATTCCATTCATTTTAGCCCACAAAATGAGAGCTTTAAAAGCCAGAACTGCTCAATTGCATCATATTCTCCCTCAAATTTGAGTCAAATGTCATACCTGAGCTGCATTCCACAGTTTGTCATGCGTCTTGGCTTTCTCCAGTTGCTCTCGGGTGTACCGATATGGCCGTTTATCCTTGGCGTGATCGCTCAAGCTCTTTTGAGCCCATTCGTAAGCACCTGGATCAAAGAAATAATGTTGACAGGTTAAAAAAATAAACCGGTTCATCCCTTAACATTCACTTTTATTCCATCCTTAAATGAAGCAAGAATGTCAATTTTGTTGTTTTAATTGCCACCAGACATTGGTTAAGTCCAGTGACGCGCAGTGAGGGGAGTCACTGACGTCGTCGTCGCCCCCCGGTAAAATTTGTCCGGAACCTAACTCGCGCAAAGTTCTTCTTTCAGCCCGTAATTGGCAACAAGACTTAAAAGATCTCAACTGACCCTTCACACTGTCATAATTCTCGTTGTAAAAGCAGAAGTTGTCCGCCAGTTCTCTGCGCACCACCAGCTCTTCGATGAAGGGTGCGACTGATTGACTGGCGTCCTTCCCGCCACGCTGGACTTGCAGTGCCACACGCTGGGCAGACACGTGTCCTGATGGCATCAATCACAAAAAAAAAAAATCGGAACATCAGAAAGCCGCAGCGAACGACCCTTTATGCTATATCACAGATTGAAACCCGATTCGATGTGTTCTGCCACGGTTGGTCTGGAACATATTGCCCGCGATAAAAAAAGGGTTCAACGGTAGAACTGAACCGTGCTTATGGCACGTGGAGGATGCAAGAGACAAGCACTTATGCCTCTTTGTGATACACCGCTGAGACCATTGGCTCTCTGGAGAAATCAATAGAAGAGCACTGTGACAAAAGCAATCCGGTGGTTTGAGGAGAAGAGACAAGCTGCATGACGGCGCGGGAAATTGCCGCACAGTCAGTCGCATTATGGATAGAGGCGGCGTAGAGTGACGGACGGCATCGTCAGGCTCGCTAGAGATCCATTTACGCAGAATTTCTTTTTATCGAGTCAGCCCCATTCCGCACTTTAAAGCTGTTGGACAGCCGTTCCATTTTTTGGGGGGCATTCTGAGGGAGCAAAAACAGACTTTGGGTTTTCAAAGTTCACTCCGTTTCTTGATTGACCGTAAGTAGATGCTGCATTTTGTACAGTAGGAGTTTGACTCACAAGTCGATCGATTTATCGTTTTTTTCTTAAGATACCGACCGTCATTTGGATGATTTCTCGTCTCGAGTTCCGAGCACCAATGCGGGTTTTAGGAAGCACGGTGAAGCATCGAATATGGTATAAGTGTTGAACTCGTGTTTCTTCTGGGTTTCTACTAACCAAAGCGGATCCAAGGAGAGAGTTGGCTGAGCGCAGCAACGTTGGGGTCATTACGGTGAGCGCCGAACAGTTTGAGGCGAACGTCGATGAAGGATTCCAACATGGCCATTCCCGACACGGTGCCCGGCTGGGCCCACTCCGGCTCGTCCACAGTTCTGTCCACCTGCAGTGAAGCCACTGTTTTGGCCCAATCTACTCGCTGCGGGGAAGAGGGGGGGAAATGTGATTACATCGGTTCAGTCAGGAGTAGATTAACATCCTAATCATTGAAGAAAAACAAAAGATGTAATCTTGTTACATTTGTGATTAATCATATTTTACAGAGGGAAGATAGTCATCATTTTTCAATCAATAACGTTAACCTTAAACCAACGGTTCTTCACCTGGGTCGGATCGAACCCTAGGGGTTCGGTGTGTCAGTCTCAGGGGTTTGGCGGAGGCTCCACTGTGGAGGTCCGAACACACCCATCTATCATGTCAATTTCCGATGACGCGTATCTGAACTGGTCTCGCAAAAGGCAACAGCAGAAGTCACACAGGTGTGTCATTTGTTGTGAGTTCATGCACTATGTTGCTTTTGTTCTTTGAACAAGGTGATGTTCATGCATGGCTCATTTTGTGCACCAGTAAAAAACATTGTCGTCTTGAATTTGAAAAAAATCATTGTATTTTTCAGCAAAGAGGGGTCCAGTGAACGCGCATATGAAACTGCCGGGGTTGGATACCTCCAAGAAGGTTACGAACCACTGCCCTAAACCTAAGACATTTCTGAAATAATCCCACACAAGAGAACAGTGTTTGAACTTACTTGAGTGGTTTTTGTTGCCGCGTGGGGGTGCTTCTCAACCACAGGGAAATCAGTAAGGAACTCTGGTAAAAGTTTTGTAATTTTCCCCCGGATTGTCCTGGCAGCATATTCAAGTTTAGGAGATGCTAGCCAGCACGGAACAATATTGTGGGCATCAACCTGGAGAAGAAAATCAAGTGCCCAATTAAAAATGAAAATATTCAGGGAATTTCAGAGAAGCCAAATCCAGTTACCTGAATGAGTGGAACACCATCTGGAAGAGCCTTTTTGACATCATCCAACCACTTGAGAGGCTCCCTGAGAGGTGAAAAGTCCGTCACGACTGCCCCAAAGCCGCGCTCGGACACAAAGCCGGACAGCAATTTGGCCGCAGAGCCGTGCAGCAAATGGAACTGGATGTCGAGAGATTTGCATTCCTGCGTGATGACAACGGCAATGAAATATACTCAAATGATTCATGTGGACAGATTGCAACAGGTTTGGCTATGCTTGACATGTACTGTTCTGAATGACGCAGTGCTAAATATAGATGTGGTTTTTGTACCTTTTCAACTTCTTCCAGACCTTTCAGCATGAAACCGTAATGTCTCAGGGTGGACAACTCTGATTTGGGGACAAACAAGCAGACACAAACGTGCAGAGGCAGCTTCTTTTTCATGGCAAGGTGTTGGGCGTAGATCAATGCCCAGTTATCTAAAGAAAAGGAAATATCCATGTGTTATTCAAATGACTAAAAGGAGGAGCCGAATGCTTTTGGTTCTCAGCGCATGCCATCATGTGTTAGTTCACCTTGTACTCTCTGGTCCCTTAGCATCCAATAGAGGACCCCTTCTGAGTCCTGCTTTGCCTCTTGCGCGTCTGATATGAATCGCACACGTTTCTTGTTGACTTTCATGTCCTTGTTGTCATCTCTCTGTTGTTTGACAAGGTCTTGCAGCCACCCTGATGCTTTCACCTTATTACCTTCCTTAGTGGAGGCCAACTTCAGCTGCTTAGCACTGCACTCAGCAGCAGCGGCGGCGGCGGCGGCCCCAGCTGCTTTGCGCTTTTGGCCTGACATGATGGTAGTGAATGACTTGGTAAGGAAAGCAAAAAATGAGCTGTGAAATGAGAAAATAGAATACAACATGACAAAACAATACAACGCATTATAAGAAAAAATAAAAACACAGCAGAACGCGCAACACTAAAAACGGACAATAAAATCGTAACAACTATTCCTATGTAAAAGACATTCATTGAAGCAGTGAGCGTTTACTCGTGTTCCAACTTACGTCCTTGTAACACGATGCCTCATGCACGGTGAAAATGAAGTAAAAAAAGACCAAGTTCAAATCGAGAACACAGTATTTTCGAATGAAGTGCAATGTGCATTCGTTTGTGTTTTCTAACGTTCAAAATGAAGCGGCGAGTGGCTTGCGTTTAAACAACAACTTACGATTGAGTAACGACGTGAATATTTGGTAACACTCTGGGTTGCGTTCTATTTGGCGAGACGCGGCTACTCGCCTCCAGCCGGATCGAGCGAAGTCCCGCATAAAAAAAAGCTATAGTGTGCGGCAGTATGAAAAAAATGAAGTGTACTACATCGCTTAACGACCTCTCATTTTGCTGTGAAATTAGAGTGACTACTGAAAACGAATTCCTTCAGCATGTTTGGCCCATATATTCTGCCATGATGCGGTTTATTTTGGGTTTTAGTTGTTCTGTACTTTCTTTTTTTTTTTTTGAATCTATCTCGCTACCTAGCCTGTTCTTAGCTATGACGGACTAAATGGGACGCAGCCGAACCCACTTCCGGGTTACCTTCTAAACTTCATTGTCCACAATGCAACACTACTTTTCGCGCATGCGTAGCGCAGTTTACGTTCGGGCGGTGGGGAGGGTCTTGGACAAGATTTCAGCTTGAAAGGGTTCACAGAATCAAACATCACGATTGATTTTTATTTATTTTACGCGTTTGTTCGCGCCTCCCTTCGGGATGAATGAAGGCAATTTTAAAAAGCCGTTGGTTCGCGATAAAGTGGACATGTCATTAGGTAAGGTCCTCAGCATGGATGCCTACAAATGGATCCCTCCCTCGCTGTTGCTGTCAGTCAACTGGGTTCAGTTCATTTATTTCACTTAGTCGTACGCCGTTTTACTCACACATGCAATGATATTAGACTGGAAGAAAACAAACAAGTCATATACATTTTGTTGATGATTAGATACATTGCAAAGGAAGGCCACTTCTATGACTTTCTGTGACTCTACCAGTCTCTGTTAACATTGCTCTTCTGATTGATTTTTGGCAGATGACATAATTCGGCTGAATAAAAAAGAGCAGCACACAAAAAGGAAACAACCCTACAAAAGTCAACAAACCCGTCGTCGGCAAAGGACTCCTGTAACGCAAGGAAACATGAAAACTTGGGCCATAAACAGCAATGGTATATTTCTTCTTAATATTGCCTCGTCGGCAGCACATCCATACCTACGATTACGTTGCAGGCGGCGTGTTAGGAGGTGGAGGAGGAGCAGCAACTAAATTAAGAACTCCTCGGGTCATGCCGGGTGCGCAGAGAGGTCAGGGGGTCGTCAGCCGTCCGGCAGCTCGGAAGAACACGACCCTCCTCAGGCGACCCAGTCAGGTGACAGGACGTAACCCTATTCACACCCTTTCATGTCATAATGACCACCAAGTCTGGGTGATCAATTATTCACTTTGAGTAACGTGACGTGGACAATTGGCTTTTGGGTTATTTGGTCATGTGACCAAACATACGTACAAGAATTCGATAATTAAATAGAATGTGAATTATTAAACGTTTGCATCATTATTTCTTCATGTGTAAGCCCTAAATACACAAAGGCATTACAACCGTTCAATAAACGGCAGTATTATTCGTTGTTTTTCATGGAAAAAGTGCAAAGTGTTTTGTTTCTTTTTAGAAAACAAGGCAAAAGAGCCAAGCTTTTTTTCAATACAATCGCTGCATTGAAAGAAATGTTGGGATTTGTGCTTTGTACACAAATGCCACCAACAAGGACTCCAGCGGAACGCTAGTCAACGGAGCATTTCAAGTGCGGCGACGGTGAGAAAACCTTTGCTACTCATCTACCAAAGCTGATTGGAGTGGACCTCTTATTGGTTGTTTTTCCAAAAATCAAATACCGTATATGGAACGGCATTCATTTTTCTGTCTTCCTTTCATGAAGACATCTTCCTTCCGTGGATCGGACGGATGCACGCCAGGCAACATTTCTTCATCACAGAGGACTCCAAGTAATAGGATGAGTGTTTCTGATGATGGATCCAAACATATTGTGTCAGAAGCGGTTATTGAACATGCTGTTTTGTACTCCACATCAGGTGCAAACTTTGGCGCAGGAGCCAAATTCTCACACTCTTAACATCAGAACTCGACCGTGAGTTGTTGTTGTTGTTGTTCAATATCATTGCTGTCCGGCAAAATCCATCTCATACATCTCCAAACTGACAACTGATTAGGAAATCCAAAAGCATCGATTGTATTTATCCACTAGGTGGCGGGCATCAACAAGTAGCACTGGATTCTTGACTGTTTCCATAGACAATCCCAGGGCCATGACTCAGCCTGAGTAAGTCAGACTCATGCAACACTGACCAATTCTGACACACACAAGGCTCATGACTCGTTTGACCTGGTTTCTCTCCGTAGGCCTCCTTCTGCTTGGACTCTGCACGCCATGACGGCTCGCTTGGCCATCAGTAACGTGGAAACGTCAGAGACGAAAATTCCAAAGGGAGTTCCTCTCAAATTTGACATCAATAGTGTGGGGAAACCAGTAAGTTCTATAACTTACACGTTGACCTGAGGCTGACAGTTTTAGGGTGAGCCTAAAATTCACTTGATGGGCTAACGCAGCACACTTGTTTTCTTTTCATCCTCCCAAAAGCAAACGTCAATGACTTTGAATGAAAGATTCCGCATCTTCAAAGAACGACGTTCACAAATAAGTAAAGGCAAAAGATTTGTTATAGTGGACTAGGCTTCAGGAAGAACGAAAGCCCACAGAAGCCCAACGCTTCTCCATGTGCGGACTCATTTACTCCCCCCCCCCCCCGCGGAAACCGGAGTGCCCGGAGAAAACCCACGCGGGCACGGGGAGAACATGCAAACTGAACCGCAATGTATTTTTCTTGTTTGAACAATTTCGTCAATTCAATGACATTCCTCGTCACATTTTCATTTGACTCGGTTCAGCTTTATACAACAAACTGGAGCTGAAGCAAAGCACAATACATAAACTGATCAAATATGACAAAAGCTAAAAGTGGCTCAAATAGATGAAATAAAAATATACTTTGAAAGCCAAACAAATCCAATTGACACTGCAGCTCCTTTTACTGTCGCAGTCTATGTAAGCTGCCTGCTTTGCTGCAAATAAAATGACATCTGAAATTAAATTTTGCCAATCTTATATTTGACATTTACATGGTGCAGTAGAGATTATTGTGTGGCCTTTGTATGTTTTGTAAAATGACATTATGTGTCTGTTAAAAATCCAATCAGCACACATTTTCACTTTTGTAAACTATTAGTCAAAGTGGTTACTAACCCAAAAGCAAACTTGTCTAGAATTTGAATATTGCTTTTATTTAAATACAATAACATTTGCAATGTAACAAAACTATTGGCATATGAAATGCAAACACTATTTCAATGAACAAAACATGGCTCACTTAATTTTGTGTGACTAGCGTCAGTTAACACTAGTTTTCGTTTTTTTTTTCTTTTCACTGCTGGCGTCAACTCTGTGATTGAATCCCCCCCACCCCCCTTCTCCACTTACACTGTTCACAGACTGTCTTACAATAAGAGTGCTGAATAAAAATGAGGTAAGAAAGTGGTTTGAAGGTTACACAACATGCTGAATGGCAACGAATATATTTTGTGATGGGTCACAGGTAAAACAACAAAGAATATACACTACTAGGAAAAAAAAGTTAGGGATTTGGGCTTTGGGTGATATTTCTCGATGAAGCTAACAATTAACTGGATCATTTCCAGGTGAATTTAATTTGAAGTTTATTTTTGAATGCACTCAGTCTGCTTCTGTGCATTTCTGAGCCCGGAAGAGCCACAGAAAGGCACCAACGTACGAGTCATCAAGACCAGGTCTTGTTTTGTGAAACAAGTGAGTGACCAACAAAGAGTGGAAGAGTCACAGAAAGGCCATTTTTGATTCAACCGGAAATTTCAACCCAAATGCCAAGAGTTCTCCGAGTAGTGTACATGGGTGTATAAAAAATAAATAAAAAATGATTTCAATTGACACAGCTTTGCATCTTTGGTTACAAAGTAGGTTGAATTATTTCACAGCTTTCCCTCCACTCAAGTGAAGGTGTGGCAATACCAATTCACAACTTCAGCATCAGGTTGGGCACCGGATCAGATTTGATATCAGCAGGTGAGGAGTCACCCATCAAGGCTTTTTAGGATTTAAGAACATACATTCATACTGAGTCTGGTTAACTCAAAATTGGCAAGGGTTCTCAAACTTTCTGGGGTCAGGGGGAAAAAAAAAAACAAGGATTACGTCATAATTATAATCGTAACGGCAATTAAATGCAAATACTATGTGTACCGCTAAATTAGTGATTTTCTGTGCCAGTGTCATATAACGACAGGCAGAACAATTGAAGGCTCTTCAACTGAAAGGCGGAAAATACCAAACCCATGAATCTGCTTTTTGTTTGTTTGTCGCTGTGTCTTCATTTTCCTTGGCCCACTGAAGGGCTGGCAAAACAACTAAATGCCATAAGGGTTGCCTATATCTGAGAAAACAGCCATAACCAACATAAATACTTAACATTATTTTGTTGACCCAGACTCCAGTTTGAGAACCCCTGTTGTAAAGCATTGCCTACCTGGGAGGGTTGGCCCATTTTTTTACCAAACACTGTTTAAAAAAAAAAAAAAAAAAAAAAGTAGAGAGGGCTATTGTTTCATTCAATTAATTTATGAATGTAGCAGCCCCTGTAATAAATAAAACACTTGACAGCAGAAGACTGATGGAAGGGTTGATCCACAAGTAAGGACAGATGTGGCGGCATTCCGTAGACGCGACTCTTTCTTTACAAGAATTCAGCAAGGCCAAAATGGATCCTGTCACAGGGAAGTGGCGTACGGGCTTAGTATCATCAACAGGTTGGTTGGAGCAGACAAACTGCAAAAGCCACAAAAAGGCAGAGAAATGAATGCCCCTGAAATGTTTGCTTCAAACTCCTATTATGAATTCAACCGTCGTGTTCCTTGCTTGTGAGCCTGCTATCCCTCATTTTGTTTGTTTGTTTGTTTTGTGTGTAGTACGTTGACGTGATGCTATGCTTCGCTTGGGTTGTTAGTGGAGAGTCTTGCTTGAGCTAACAGATGCTCTCCAGTTACGTCAAAGCACTTTAAAAGAAGTTATTTATATGACGTCTGTTGCATTTTCTGTAAATCAAAGAACCTGTAAACTTTTTACTTTTATGGGCAATCATGAGTTTCAAGTGAGATTCGAGGTTGTGGTTTGGCATCACAATTGTTGGCAGGGCTCCATCGTGATTCCAGCGGGCGTTGACCGTAATTGTAACGTGTCTTGTGGTTGTCCACAACCGTAGCGCGGGTTTTCAAGCAGAGGTGACGTTGGGTTGCTGTTGGCTTGCGTCGAGCTGAGGATGAGTCTGCGGGACCATGGGTGGTAGTTGTTGCTGCTGCTGCTGCTGCTGCTGGAGCGGAGGCTGGAGCGCAGGCTGGAGCGCAGGCTGGAGCGCAGGCTGGAGCGGAGGCTGCGCTTGAGGCGGAGGCCCGGGCGCAGGCTGCTGGGGCGGCTGCGCAGCCGGGCCGGTCGAAGAGCCCGCCGACTGGGCGGGAAGCTGCGAGAGCTGCTCGCTGTTGGCCAAAGATTTCAACACGGCATTCTCGCGCTCCAGCACAGAGTTCCTCTCGAAGAGCTCTTTGATCTGCTCCTTTAAGACCTCCACCTCCTCCCGCACGGCGTACATCAGATGGCTTTTCACCAGGTCCTGGTGGCATTTAGGAGACACAGAGCGTCTGATATAGTGCCACCTTGACTTAGAATGTGATTTTGATCCATGATCAATCTTACAACTTCATTTACTCCGATATATTATGAAATAAATACTTCAATATCACTTATAAAGCAAGTACTCACCATGGCCTGTTCTATTTTATTATCAATGGCAACAATATTAGTTCCAGAGGCACTGTAACAAAGAAGAGGAAGAGAACTTAGTTTGGATTCACAAAACACAAATATCTTGTTTTGAAATCTGGATTTCAACAATCCACATATCACATGACACATCTAGGTCACATGCTACTCCCAATCAAATGCGGGTCAGGTCTTAAGGAAAACAACAATAACGCACATGGCCCTTTTGTTGTGAGAGCCAAACTAACCCACCGCATCGAAAACCAGCACGTTTCAATCCGTTTGGAAACTCTTTGAAGCCGTTCGCTTCGCAGCCGTGCAGCCGGCATCAAATTACCTGCAAGGCGGACGAGGGGAGAGCGGCGGGCTCGTCCCGCCCCGGGCCGGGCCGGCGGGACAGCAGTGGACCTTGTAGGAAAATCTACACGGCATGCTTTGTGAGCCGGCACCGACCGCTTCGTGGGCAGGCGGTTGCGGAAAAGAAAGCCACGGTGGCAGACGGGAGGCATTTAGTGTCACCGCATTTAGAAGAAAGAAACATGAGCCCACTGCTCGGGAGAGAAGGAGTGAGAGTGGCTGTGGTCAAAATCGCTCCCTCATCACTAGTACCCCTACATAGTAAGTTAGATATTTTGTAGTTCACATTTTACACCACCTAAAACATTACTGAGCTTGCCAAATACCAGCATCGTGAACGACATGATGTGTTCATCAAATAGTGTGACAGCTTTTACACCTACAGGAAAGTACATTGAATAATATTATAAGGCGCTTTAACACGATGCAGAGTTGGAACACTAACATCCATCCATCTTTCCATTTTCTATACCGCTTGTCCCCACGGGGGTCGCGGGCGTGCTGGAGCTAATTAATTCATCTAACTAATTCGATGTGTTGATTTGATTGAAGAGTTTGTCCTCAATGACTTGAGACATCAGCAGTCATCGGGCAGTAGGCTGGGGACACCCTGAACCGGTTGCCAGCCAATCGCAGGGCACACAGACAGAGACGAACAACCATTCACACTCGCGCTCGCACCCAGGGCCAATTTGGAGTGCTCGATCGGCCTACCGAGCATGTTTTGGGGACGTGGCAGGAAACCGGAGTGCCCGGAGAAAACCCACACGGGCACGGGGATAAACACGAACAGTGAAGCCTAAAAAAAAAAAAAAATTCAAACAAGTGTTTTGGTAATTCTTTTCAGCCATGAAAATACCCATTCACCATGTAAAAAATCCACTTGAAGGAATCGGCCAAAATAGGATTACTTGAAGAGCTTGACAGTTCATCGATTTGAATGCAGATTTTACATTGAGAGAAAGGATTTTTAATTCCACAATACAAGGACACTTTTCCCCCCAATGGAAAATAACTCAGGCCGTGACTGCCCTCTGCTGGCCGGAAAAAGAAGAGTAAAATTGCATGTTGCTATTTGTTGACAAATGGGAATACTAATGTACATTAGGCTCTTTCCTACATGCACAATTTGCAAGTAGCCACCTCTTACGAATTTCCAACCGCCTCCATAATATTGGGCTAAATATGGTGTCATTTTAAGTGCTAGTGAGGTATTAGGCCACAGATTTTCCCCCCTCATTTTAACTGCCTCATGCTATTACCAGAAAACAAAAAGCTTGAGGAAAAAAAAAAAACATTTTGTATTCAGCCAGCAGCATAGAAAAGAAAGCCTTTGCTAAAAAAAAAAAAAAAAAAAAGCCCAATTATTCTCCTTTTCAGGACAAGATGTTCTGTTCCTTAATGCCCTTCATTTTATGGGAGTGAGGTCAGTAGTGCTTTCAGTTGGCAGTAGTCAAAAGGCTGGGCTGAGGGAGGATACACGACGCGCTCCCGTCAAACTGTCACATCATTTATCCGATACCCCCGATTTCATTGGGGACGACAGACGTGGGTTACGTGCATTGCGCTTGTGCAAAAGACTGAGACGTTTACTGACTCAAAAGACAAACACACACACACACACCTCACATAACTCACATGCAGGAATGTACACTATAGGAGCCACAAGTTCCTAAGCCAGACCCATATTTCACATAAAGATGACCCCCCCTCAAGGCCCCCCAAAGTAGTTACACAACCATATGTTACATAAACCACAATGAATGTATCTTAAATCATCTTTCCCCAATGAAATGAAAACACAGCAAAAAGCCAATGTGTATTTTAACAAGAAAAAGAGCCCTCGGCAGTATGAGCTTCGAAAGACTAGCGTTCATAGAAAATGGAATCAAATGTCAAGAATTAAACACTGAGCACTCTTTCGCCACTCGGGGGCGCTACAATAAACACATGACAAGAATAATGTCACCATTTCTCAGTTTGCTGCGATAATAATAATAACAATATCTAGAACAGGGTCCCAAATGAAGCCTTTTGAGGTGGTGGCACTGCCTAAAGCAGCAGTGGCCCAAACAATCAAGCAAGTTGACATGGCCATCAAGCCAAACCCATATTTGGACAGCATCTGGAACTGAGAGAACTTCCAAGAAGAGCTGGCACAAGGCAAAGACTTTTGAGGCAACAGAGTGAATGACTTGTGTTTTGTTGTGCAGAAGAGAGAAAACGTCTGAGAAAGCTTGGCAAGACTGCATCCCCTGACACACATGATCTTGTTTAAGCCTGCAGATTGCAGGTCAAACCAACAAAGAACTTGTTTGTGCGGCTGACTTTCAAAACAAAACGTGCAGTGTCGTTCGTCGGGTCGGGAGAGTGTACAAAGTAAACGGTGGAAATGTATGAGAGGTCAATCACCCGAAAGGGGCTACTGGGATAAGACGCCTGAGGATGAGGATGGGAACTGCTTCTCTTATAGTTGACCTTTTCATCTGAGAATGTAAAATATGTACAAATATATAACATGTCAGGAGGGGGAAAAGGCAAACATATTGGTCAGTGTTTTCCAAATTTTATATTGCTTCAACACAAAATCGCTTCGTTTTCATGGAAGACTACAAAAATTGGATTCTGACTTCTGAGAAGCGGACGCATTAGGACAATTTGAAATGAAAGCGATATGAAAGGATTCAGCGAAAAAATAATGAGCAATTTGATCATCGATTCATTGTCGATGAATCAAGGTACGTACCTCTAGTGCTGTAAATTTAAAATGCAACTATGAGAAGCAGACTACTGAACTTAGCTCAAGTTGAGCATTTTGTTGAGAAGTTACAGGTGGAAGGGAACCTGAAGAATAAAATTCATTCACGCCACATGAGCTGTAATATGACCAGCGCGGTTATAAAGGGTTGCAGCAGCTTGCTTACCGGGAAGTGAAACTTGATGCGAAGGCTAAAAGTGTACGAGTGTTTTACACGTCGCCATTCGGAGCTGCTTCCTAAACTAATCCCCCCCCCCCACTCAATGAGATTAGCCATGCCAACTTGTCTTGGAAACAACTTTTTGTGAGGATGTCAGCATTTTTGTGGTGGTGTTGATGCAGCGTTCTGTTCTGGATTTTTTTTTTTTTAGAGCTTGCACTATGCAACAGTGTGTCAGAGAAAGTGCAAGAGGGAGAAGAGGGAGAATATCGGAGAGAGAGAGAGAGAGAGACAAAGATCTCATTGAGAAGTATTGTCCAATTGCTGCCAAGCTTTACCCCCCCCCCCCGAACTCATTTCATGCATGACGAAAAGAGCAAAAGCGCCGGGCTACCCAAGGAAACACTGCACACACATTGCTGCGCTGCGCTGCACTGCACTGCACTCGTGCAAGGCCCCGGGGGTCAGTCCATTCCAGTATCGTACTGTACCTATCACTGTGGGCCTTTGAGTCCCTTAATCTGGTGCCAGACTGGAAGGCCTTGTAGAAAGCCTTGGAGGGGTTCCTGTGTCAGCCAGATTCAGGAAAAGGGAAAAGAAAAAGAAATAAGGACAGATGAATTAGGGGAAACAAGATGATTGTGTGATGGCATAAGATTGTTTTTAGAAATAGCAATTCCTCTCATGACAATTTGTGGGAAAAAACAACGGGACGTGGATTACGTGCAACAAAGTGGCACCACAAAGTGGCACCACAAAGAAACACAAAGGAAGGGCAGTTCCATCAAGGCTTCAAGATTTTCACCACTAGTAGGCTTGACTGAAGATCACCTTTCTCCATTTTTCGGCTCTCGCAATATGTAGCGTGGTCAACCCAGCACAAACACAATCTGGATAAAAATGAGACTACAATTTAGGCAAAGCCGACTAGAACATGGCAAACTTCGATCCATGGCCAAGCATATTTCTTTACTGACCGTTCCTGTTTCTAGCAGTAAGCACAAAATGATTTTGTGAAATTTACATCTATTCAAAGTCATGTTTACGGGCTACCTAATGAAGTGACCAATGTGCAGATATTCCTGATATCTGGCTACGGGAACACTGTGTCCTACAGTAACGGATGTGTGCTGGAAAAGGGAAAGGAAATTCCCCCACACTGTCCCCCCCCCCCCCCTCAGACATTTGCATACTTTTTAAAATTATTTTATAAACCACAAGTGAGCAAATCCAAGCAAACTGAAGTGAGTGAGCAAAAGGACACACATGAGCGCAACACATCACACACACAAATAAGGAGTTGATTTACAGCATGTGTGCAAGCACAAACAGAGCTCTTTTCCTAGAAACCCAACACACACACACACACACACACACACACCCAGACTCCCTTCCTCACATTACCTCATGACTAAACACAGTCACAAACCTCCCCTATGCTTCTGCACACTTTTACTTTGTGGGCAACCATACTTAAGACCCTAAACACGCACATACGTGCAATTCCTCAGCACTCCCCCTGAGACAAACTCTCCCTTCACAGTTTAAATCCTCAAAGCTCAGCGAAAGCCAGCAATGGGCTGAAATGATCAAGGTCAGATGACTTGGAATGAGTCATCGTTTCTTGTTTTCAAGCAACAAACAATCTGCTGAAACTCTGGGTAGGATGATACAGGTAACCCATGGCTCAGTTTCTCTTCACAGTTTGCTACGTGCCTCTCGTTGTGTGCCTAAATGTATACAGGTGACAGTAGTATAAAAGATGGATATAGCAACACACAAGCATCCAAAATACCACCCAAAAAAAAGTCAAAAATAAGTAGTACTTGGGTTTATGTCAACTGTTAGATTTACGTGACAGAAAGACAATGAGACATCTGCACATTTTTAGCAATAGATGCTCCCATTCCAGCGGATATTTTTGGTTTCTTTTCAAGTATGTGCCATGAACTCTTGCAGTGCGTAAAATGCCTGTCAACATTTTTCTCTTCTTCGTCACAATCCGCAGCAAAGATTTGAACGAAGTCAAATCACTCGCTCGTATGAGCGGTTTTACTGCGTCCGAGAAAAAGTAGGTCAGACCTTGAATCGGTTCCGTTGCCTTGTTTCAGTTCCCTGGATTCTAAGAGAGGGAGAGAGCACGGCAAAACCCAGGCTTAAAACTTTCCTCATCCCATTCACTTCCGAGGCTAATTCTCTGTTGACGTGATGAGTGCAAGGGCCGACTGACGGTAGTTTCTAATTCCAAGAAGTTGCACACCAGTTCCAAACTTGTGAGCGTGAGCGTGAGCGCAGGGCGCATTCCAACAGAGAGCAAGAGCTAAACATATGAAGTCATTCAGACAAAAGGAGGATACATTGCCAACACGAGGCCAAACACTGACCGACAGAACACTGGCTTGGCTTGGCATGGACTGTAAATTAAATGCGCCTGCTTTTTGCTACAGCAGAATGTCGCTTTAGTGCTCTGCATCTAAGTTTGGAAAACAAAACGCTTTCAGGCGTTCTTATTGCTGCTATTAGGCTGCTGTGTATCGAATTAGCTAACATACTTGGCGTTGGCGGCCATGTTGCTGTGGTACATTACTTCTGCTTTGCACTAGACACATTGCACTTTATCTTCTGACACTTTTGACACTGAATATACCAGGCTAGTCCAGTTCCGACAAGGCCACCGCAACTTGGCTCATGCATTATTACCATCACCATCAAAAAATACTTCATGTTGGACAATAAACAAGTCAACAAAGAGCGGCTAATAGTATTTCTTGCGACCCCGTTGCAATGTTGTATATTGTGCTTTACGTTTGACACCTTGGGTTGCCAAAAGAAACAAAGCGCAGTCAATCGTATTCCGAGCATGAAAGCAGCATCTTGGTTGTCGTGCCTTTGGTATCACTGCTATTTCGTTTGAAGGACTGCAGTGGCAAGGTGAAGCAGGCAATTTTATCTACAGTGATTCTAAGTAACCTTAAACTGTGTTATTAGGAGTGTGCGCTTTGCTTTGCTTTGCTTTGCTTTGCTCATTCATCGCCTTTTTTTACGTCCACCGCATGAATCAAGCTGGAAGGATGTAAAAGGAGTGCTTTGTGTTACATGAGGTAGAAAAAGAAATAGGCCAGAGGAAATGTAGAAATAGAGCAGAGTGTGTGACTAAAAGCATCGCTCAAGTGCCTGTCCAAGTAGCACACAACAAGTTTCCCTCCCTCCTCTGTGGAGTATTGCACGCTTTCTGCATCAAAAAGGAATGTCATTCAGCACCTCTTCAACTCGCCTGTCAAGCGCTGGTCCGTGGCTTGCGATAAGGCCGCAGCCGCTTGTTACACGTGACCAGCAGATACAGTACGTCATGTTTGAGCATTTCAGGAGGGCCCTGAAAGGGAATGTATAGAAAATGCATATGACAAGTGCAGCTGGCCGCCACACCCCACTGTGAAAGCTCTTATCAGCAAAAGAGTATCATAGTGGAAAGAGTGCTGCTTCATGTCCCTGTACGATAGGGATTTGCTGAGGTAAGGGGACCCCCCTGCTCTTATCAAGTTAGGGAGCTGGGTTTTCTCAGAGACAAACAATTCAGAGGGAAGAAAATACAAGTTCTCCAGAATTTTAAAGTGCAGACATTGAGAACAATAAAGGGTGCTCACACACCACATTTGGGTTTCATGGTGCCAACCGGCCGCCGAGGCGACGTTGGCAAAGTGCAAGCTTGCCCTTATGTGGCAACGGTGCGTAAAGTAGCAGCTCGGCGATACGTACAGTGTATTTGTCATTGTTTCAAGAGAAAGCCCTGGCTTTGCTAATAACAAGGAGGAGGGAGGAGGAGAGCAGCTAAAAGGAGGGGATGAGTTTCATCTGATTGTAACGTGATTAGCACGATTAGCACTGGTTTGTAGCATCATTTCTTCGGGCAACAACGTAATAACACGAAAAGGTCCGCCGTGTTCCACATTGAATGATTTTCTGCAGAATGATAACTCAAACAGTTGACATGAACACAAAAGACCACTTCAAATGTGAAAATCATGCGCATGATTGTGTTTTTGAGTAAGTGCCGAGGAGGTGCTGGTTGGCTTCCATGCGTTGCCCTACATCCATTTTTTTAGCACAAGTGAGAAACATCTGATATACGTACAGTATTTCCTTCCTCTTATCACTTCCTCCGAAACATTGTCATCCCCTGAACATCTCACTGAGACTGACAGGAAGTCCTTGTATTTTTATTTTAAATTATTACTATTATGATATTATCACTTGGAGGAAAATCTTGGTATATAAGGTAAACCCACAATAAGAGAACATTTACATACCCGAGTCAGTATCACTAGTAGGTGACTTTCGCCATAAACAGTTGAGGTTTCCTATTGAACTTCATACTAAATGTATAAAGTCCATGTTGTGCTTTTGTAACTCACACTGGTGAAGCGCTCACTTTTTTTTTTTTTTTTTGCAAACTACCACACCATAACCACTAAACAATTACACTAAGGTTAGCATAGCACAGTGTGGGACCATTTTAATGAAGACCAACTAATTCTGATAAGAAGGCACTTTATAGTGATACTGACCCACACCAATTCTGCAACAACACAGTGTTGACTGTGTAAATCTCACCATGGGTGTGAGCTTTATAACAATACACAAGGGGCAAAAAAAAAGAAGTGACTGAGTAGAAAGTTACCTCTCCTCATCCCCGTCGACAGGTATGTGGATTCCAAACAGGCTGTTGACAGTTGGAGTGGCGAGCTGCAGGGTCTCGGGCATGAGGGGCTTCACCAGATCTTTCCTAAATGACTGGGCATTGACAACCCCATCCAATTTCTTCACACCACCTCCCTCTACCTGTCCAAATCCGGTTGCGAGGAGGCTGTGACCCGCCAAAGCACCTGCTGCTTTGCCTTGGCTCACCTGACCTGGAGTCAAACTAGCGTCTGTCACCTTTGGCACGGCTGCGGCCGAGGCACTGGGCACAGCAGTAGGCACAGCAGGGGCCAGGCTGGAGCTCACTGCAGTGACAGGCACATTTTGTACACCATCAGCTGCGGGGTGGACGGCGTGGGCTTTGGGCTGTCCGGCGGCAGCGTACTGACCGTGAGCAGATCCGCCAGCCGGTGCCGAGCCCGCGACGCTCGCCGTTCCACCCGTCTGGCTCGGAGCTATCTGTCCAGGTATTCCCTTTCCTCCGCCAGCGACGTCCCCAAAATGACCGAGGGTGGAAACTCCCGCCGAGCCCTGCGGCGTAGCGGGAGACGTTGCTTGTCCCATCGACTGCGGCGCTGCTGACAGTGACTGCCCGCAAGCGAGTCCTGACTGCTGTTGATAGAACTCATTCGGTTTCTGGACAGGTACGTCGTGTCCCACGGAAAGTTGATAAGTATGCGTCTGGGTTGACGGAGGCAAGACGGGGGACTTCTGCAAGTGAGGCAACCCGTTGCCGACACTCTGGGGAGCGGCAGGCTGCACGCTCCCCACCGCAGGCTGGACTGGGACAGATGTGGGCTTGCTGCTGGCGAGGGCAATCTGCGGGACACACCCGCTGACTGCGTGTTGCCGGGTGATGAAGTTCTGCTGCGCCGACGTCTCCGCCGGATGCATGCGGGTGAGCCCCGGTGAAGCACCGGAGGCCTGATTTGTGTGCGTTACCGGGGCAACCGCAGAGCCACCAGCCTGCCCCAGCCCACCGTCTTTGTCCACAGCAACCTCAGATGTCACGCTGGCGTCTCGCTTCATGCCATCAACAGTTCGATTCACGACAGAACCGTCTGAGTCTTTCTCGTAAAACTCCGTACATATCCAACGGCCTCTTCGGAAGGGTTCGCCGGTACTGTGGTCAAGTTTGATGACCCTGAAACGGGAAGTACAAGTCACTGTGGAGGCGGCAGGGGCAGGAGGACCTGGACTGGCCACTGTAGCGGGTTGAGGTACATTTACAGACACAACGACGGGACCGGGACTGGATGTCGGGGCAGCCTGTTGTTGCGTGCCAAGAGCCAGCACCGGCGCTTTCCGAAACTCCCCCAAGGGACTGACCGACACCACGGAGAAGTGAGGTAAATGCGACGACGCCACGACTCCCGTGGCTTCTGGCTCCCCGACATTATTCAGCACTTCTTCAGCCAAGCTCCTGTCACATGCAGCCTCGTACTCAGTCCGGGAAACGTCATACATCTCCGACGACACATCCTCGGCGCGGGACTCGTCCGGGTCCTCGAGGCTCTCTGTGTCGTCCGCGGCACCGATAGCAGCCACCTGTGCCTGAGTCACACTTGTGATCTGGAAACAGCTCTTCTTCTTGGCTGGCATTTTCGACATAGTGGCAGGCCGATTCCTCGAGTGTGCCTCTATCCTGCTCCACCAGAAAAGGAGAGGCTGACAATTACTCCGCAGGCAAATTTACGTCCTGTCCATCAGGCGGTGGGGTGGTTTTCTGGGGTCACAATTGATCAAAGAGTTACCAAACGCCACACTGTGATGCATTGTTAAGGTTAAGAGTAACTGAGGTGAATCTGCGCCATACCGTTCAGGTCCCCGGCCGGATGCGGTTCACGACGCAGACGATGTCCAAACGCCGGACGGAGTTGTTTCAAAGTCCGGGGACGGGCTGGCTGGCTGCCTTGCCTCGCCTTGCCTGCTAGTGTCCCCCGGTCGGTGCCTTTGTGGCCGAATGGGAACCACCGCTACGGGAGGGACCTACTTGAGGGCTGAGGAGGGCCCCGCAGCCCTCGCAAAAAGCTAGCGAGTCAAGCCAACTGGCTGCAGCACACTCCCCCCTACGTCGGAACAAGTAAGCGAGACATCTCCACCAAAGCACTCCCCAGCGCACCGTCCAATGACTTTACCGCTCCCTTACCATAAACGCAATTACGGTCGTGGGAAGGGGAGAAATAAACGTCGCAGTGTCACTGTTTTAGGATAACGCGGATATACCGACGAGAGCCGCACTGTTATTACTTCCCTGACTCGGTGACAAGATGGCTATGTTCGTATGCTAGCGCGGTGCATGACGGGTAGACAAGTGCGGTTGCTGCTGCCTTCAAGTACCAAGCAGAAAAGTCGGACACCGTATAGCGCAAAAATGAGGACGGATAATGACATAGTCACAGAGCCTTCATTTGAGACCGGGGGTGGGGGACTTACTCGAGAGACACAACGAAACCGTAGTTTGCTATGCATGTTTTGATCATTAATGAATTTTTATAGTTCATGTTGAAATGAGCGAGGGTGCCCATACTTGACTTTATGGCGTCGTCTGCGGTACTCGCATAAGCCCTATACTGCCCCAAGTGGCGAAAGATAATTTATGAACTTGAGAAATTGTAAAATACATAGGTGAAGTATTTTGATTTAAAAATCGTTACTGACATTTTTCTTCTTTCATCATTCTCTGAAGCCTCTAGAAATAAAATCATATATTCAATATATTTTTAGGTAGTGAAGCAAAGGAGGAAATCAAACTCTTAAACAGCACGTGATAGTCAATATAATAATAAGAATGATAATAATAATAATAATAATGATAATAATAATAATAATGTAATTCGATATTTATGTCATGCTAAGTTATAATGAGAACTATGAGTTAAAATATTTTTAGTATTTTGATTGTTTAGCTACATCGCATTCCACTGACTGGCATATTTCTAATATTACCCAAAGATATTCCATACACTGCATGACACGGCATCATCTAGTTATTTACTAGCACAATGCAAACTGCTGCTACAGTAATAAACAATAATAGTCCAAATTGAGTATGATAACATTAAAAATGGGGGAGGGGGGTAGAAATCTGTGGTTACATGTAAAATGTATGCATTAATTGTAAATCGTGTCATGGAAAATATGGATTACAAATATGTGACTTCAAAGAATATCGAAAAAAAATAGTTCCCTATATGTCCTGTTTGAACCGAAAGCTTCGAAATTGTAATGAATTGATCCTGTAGAATGTGAATTTGTGGAGCAAAGAAGCAATTTGGGCAAAATAGTCCCCCGATGTCCTGATTGAGGTGAAAAGTTGGAAAAAAGGCGAAAATTAGCTAACGGATAATAAGGGGTGGGGTGGGGCAGAAAACTTCCTCATTTGCACAATAAATGAGCAGCGTTTTTGTGCACCCTAAACCAGTATTCTCCCCAGACATTTGGCTAATTCCCTCTTCCTCATCTTCTTTCCTTCTCTTTCTTTCTTCCGCCGCCTGCTGCCATCAAAACGCCGGTGGTGGTGGTGGAGGCTCATTGTGCGGAGTGATCTGAAATCCGGACTACACCCAGCCGCAGCCACAGCCGCATTCGCACCCACACTCGAGCCCCGGCTTTCTTTGCCGCCCCAGCGCGTCCGAGTATTGGTGGCTTGTATCCGAGGCTCCCGAATCTCTCTCTTTTCGGCCTTGGTCGCTCTCTCACTCCTCCTTAGCCATTTTGTACCCCTGCTTTGTCTTTCTTGAACATGTCTTGGCAAAACTACGTAGAAAACCTGATGGCCGATGGCAGCTGTCAGGACAGCGCCATTGTTGGCTATTTGGACGCCAAATACGTTTGGGCAGCACATGACGGTGGGACTTTCAACAATATCACGGTAAGAATATGAAATGGAAGCGGAAGGTAGGTGGAAAGTGTTGATGAAGAATCTCAGCGAGTGGCTCGGAAGGCAAAGTACGAGGAGGTCGGGGAAAAATCCGTTATCTATGCAAATGACTAACCAACTAGCGGCTATGGTAAGCTAACGCATCGCTGGCCTTTCCTGGCTAGGGAAACGCCGCAGGATTATTTAGCCGCCTCGTGTACGGCGAGACACATTGGAAACGGGCGTGGACCCCTACACAAAAGCTCTCCTTCACAGCCAAGGTCCATTTTAGACAACAATAAATCACCTCTTATGGTTTATTTTTTTCAAACTATCAAGGAAATTGGGTTCGGCTTTGAAGCAATAGGGGCATTCTTTGTGTGCCGTGGCAATGATGATTAGCTAACGTTAAGCCGCCGATCTGCCGGTTGGTTACCTGTGGACGCGCACACACAAAAGCTTATACTGGCAGACTTTTGATCAATCTGTCATTAAAAAAAATATCTCTATATATATTTAAGAGTAGCTTTATTGTTATTGTGCCGATGTGGTGGCGTTGCGGTTATCGGTGGAAAGGAGCGATCCGTCCTTTCTAATTGCTTTGATTATGTGGCATCATTGGTATTGTAGATAGGTGGCTGGGTCG
Organism: Syngnathus floridae; assembly: GCF_059516105.1. Taxonomy (NCBI): domain Eukaryota; kingdom Metazoa; phylum Chordata; class Actinopteri; order Syngnathiformes; family Syngnathidae; genus Syngnathus; species Syngnathus floridae. The sequence goes on from NC_142426.1 coordinate 14,156,205, forward strand.
ATACACATGCCACATTTCACGTCTCAATCGTTAGTTACATTTCACGACTCAATTGCTAGTTACATTTCGGAATATGCGTATTTTGCCTACGTTGTGTGCATGTCGAAGCACAGACCAACGTACATATAGTTACAATATGCGGGACATTCGAAAAGAACAACTCTTAACATTCCAGATTGAAAGGGTTCGGCTTATTCATGACATGTATTTGACATCATTCCCCAAATGTCCACGTTTTTCATGACCCCACATATTCCACGACATTTTCAAATGAATGTCTAGGACATGAACAAAAGTATAACATGACCAGCATTCACACATTTTCACCCAAATCCCAGAAAAAGAGAGATCTTTAGGAATCAGTTGACGTGTTTGTATTTTGTTCCTAAATCTGTCCCTTTATATGACATGATACTCATTTAACTTTTTTTTTTTTACATTTTGTGTTAACTAATCAGGCTACAGTCAAGTGAGTCATCAATTCTTGTCAACCCTGTGAAGGCTTTATCACCTGGCACCCACATGGGATGTTGACAGTTGCAGTATCAGCCACAATGGAAATACCACCATGCGCAAAGGCATTCATAATCCATATAAAGTGAAAATGTACCTTTTCGGGCCAACGTCTGTGTCATGCTGAATATTGAAGGCAGATCAGATGTGGATTTCAAATAAATGCATCTGACAATACTCATGGGCGGTTGGTCCTTCATTGGTGATGTAATGAAGTGTTTGGAATTGCTCTGATGTGATTGATTTCTGTGTTTGTATGATTTTTGTTGTTTTTCAGTCCCAAGAAATTGACGTTCTGGTAGGTAAAGACAGAGAGACCTTCTACACCTGCGGTCTGACCCTGGGCTCAAAAAAGTGTTCGGTGCTCCGAGACAGCCTGCAGGACGAGGGCGACTGGACAATGGACATGAGGACAAAGAGCCAAGGAGGAGAACCCACATACAACATCTCTGTGGGACGAGCCGGACAAGGTAAATCGAGAGTTTTACAGCAGTCTTACTATCGGAAGGTAATATTTGCTACGTAAGAATTTCATTTGCATTGTGGAGATTTGTGAAACCAGCTCCTGAATTTCACCACTGGAACGAGTGTAGGTGCTACTTTATGTTTTTTCCAAATAATTTCAGCTTCCCTCATTAAACCTCATGTAGGTTTTGTCCCAAACATTTCCTCCTTTTGGTCTTTTCCATGTCTGGGGTGTTTCAGCCTTTCCCTCATATCAACTTTCTATGTCCAAATCTGGTGGGGAAAGCCAACACAATCAACACGTTGACCTTTTCAGCCTTTTTTCTCCCCCTTTCAGCCTTTTTTCTCCCCTTTTCAGTTCTACGATGCTGGATCGCTTTTTTTTTTTATTTTTATCATAAAGGAATAAAGTTCCTATTGCCTACACAGTTTTTTAGTTCTCGTTTTTATGATTCCTCTTTTAGAGGTGGACGCCTTGTTTAAATACCTGGCTCAGTAAGAATAAGCAGCATGAAAGCTTTTGGTTTAAATGAATTCAAACCCCAGCCACATTTTAAGTTGATAAGTCTTTTGCTTGTGATTGAATGTGTCTGGAAATTAGATAAAGAAAATTGCAAAAGACTCCAGAGATGTGCCATGCAACATTTTTTTGTTTTAAACCCAAATAGTTGCATTTTTGGAGCTTAGGGGCCCGACGAACACAGATAACTGGTACTATGAGCCCAAAGCACTTGATACACAAGCGTCTATCTGGTTCCAATTTTAGCCATGCCCCCCCCACCCCACCCCACGCACATAAACAATCAGGAAGATTAGTACATTTTGTTTACCTAAGAAAACATTGGCTTTGGCAACAATCTCAGTAATGCACTCGCAGTCGAGGTACAGGATACGGCTTGCAAACGTTACTTCAACATATCTTCATGCTTCTCATGAAAGTACTTAACTTTGGGATGCTTTTCTTGGTTTCTTACCTTTTTCCTTAACCCCACCCCCTTTTCTATCTCTTCTCTTTCAGTTTTGGTTCTTGTAATGGGGAAAGAAGGGGTCCATGGAGGCGGATTGAATAAGAAGGCTTACTCAATGGCAAAATACTTGCGGGATTCGGGCTTTTAATGTTTCCCAGGCTCATTTAGGTAAAAATTTGAGGGACATAAAGAAGAGAAAATAAATATTGCTGTTAAGATTTCACCTGCAAGCTGTCAAATGTCATGGAAACCTTTATAGCGTTGAAGAGTGGTAAGATCCTGACATCTGGACCTCCCCCTCAGTCACGTGGGGGCGGGGACAGTTCGGTTTTGTTCATTTTCTCTGTTTTTTTTTTCTCCCCCAACCCCCCCCCCCCCCTATGTGCCCCAGTATTGGTTATAGTCATGGGAAAGGAGGCGATCCATGGTGGAAATCTTAACAAGAAAGCACATGATATGGCGGAATACCTGAGGAAGGTTGGATATTAAGCAACCTCACCATCCATCAACCTTAACAGCTCACTACATACTTCCAGGATTAAAGGGCAATGTTTCTTTCATCCCCTTCTGTTTTATACACAGCCCCAATTTTTTTTCTCCATCCTAATCACATAAGCATTTTTTTGACACGACAGTAATGGCATGGTCACTGAAATTGTTTAAATGTTTATAAACCAAAGGAGTGTACAAACAAAACAACCACAAAGTGTAATAAAAATGGGATTTGCCTCGTATGACATCTGCTTTGCTAGTAGCTGGTTTAAAAGGAGAGAAAGGCATTTCCCCGTTCTATTCATCAGCATGTCTGCATTGTTGCATGCATATTTGCTTTTATTATCGTTCTCTTGGCCCTTCACCCGTCTCCCAGCCAAAGTATCTTCTTACCTGCCTCCAATAAAAACCGTTTACGCTGACTTAAGCTTGTATCTGTGTGTAAATTTGCCACGTGCCCCTCCCTGTACCACGCCCTGCCCTCATTTTGATTTTCGGACCTGCCATCACATGTCCATGTCATGTACCTGGATGCCATGTCATGTACCTGGATGCCATGTCATGTACCTGGACGTGATCTTGAAAAGATGTGCTCCTTCTTGTTCGCGTGTCGTGTAAGGACAGCGTTGTTGTGATACTTCCAACACATTCTTGTGGAGAGCTGTCTGAGCCTTTATTTCATATCCTTGATTTGATGATTGAGTTTTGAGTTGGTATTCTTGGTATCTAGTGCAAGGTCAATGGACCCGTGGACTCACTCGAGGACAGAGTGCATACGTGTAGACGGACTTAAAGATGAATGTCAAGGATATCTTTCGACATTTTTTTTTTCTGTCCCCTGTAGTCTCATGTTGACCTACTCGTATAGAATTACTTCTTACTCCTTGTAATCTACTTTGCTACAGTAGCAATATGACCAGATCCAAATAGAAGGCATGTGTCACACGCACTTGGAACGTTACGCATCATACTTGTAGAACCAAAATGCCCACAAGTATTGTCGTACTATTCTGGAGAAATCGTTCATAGCAAGTCAGTTGTTATGCAAGTGTGCTGAATTAATTGTCTTACTAGTGATTTGCCAGTGGACGAGTTAATCGACTAGTCAACTCGTTTGATATTCTGTTTCAAGAGGTCCATATACTAGTGAAGTCTTTGCCCAGAGTCAGGTATATACTAGTAAAGTCTTTGCCCAGAGTCAGATAAAGCCATTTAAGCATTTTTTTCAACGTTGACATCCAGCCCAAGATCACACTCGAGGGCCAGAAGTCTCACAAGCTGTGGAATGAACATGAGTAGGAAGACTCGATGGTTCTACTGGTCGTCCAATAGTGCATTGAATTGTTCTACTGGTGAGGGCAACGCATGCGAGTACACGGACCTCAAGTTGGCTACTTTCAATACAAGTATATTGAATAAATGCTCAAACGGCTTTGCTCGCATTCTGTCGTCTGCGGTCGTCGCACCTCTGCGACCGCTCACGTTGATCAATCAGCCCCTGCAATTTGTCCAATTGGCTGTTAATTACCACCCCGTTCTCGTCCTCCTTCCCCATTTCTTCCCACCTTGGACCAATCATTGATGTACAAGGATGCCCACCTCCATTCTGATAGATGATTGTCGGCATTACCCGTTGACTGTAATAAATCAAACCTTCGGCGGCTTCGGAAAGTTGTAAAATCGTAACGTCTCCTTTTTTTGTTCTTATTTGAGACTTCGACACTAAATTTGTCAATACTAATAGACGTTGATGTTGATTTTTTTTGACTAACTTCATTAACTACTGAAACTACATGAATGCATACTGACTGTAAACCAAGGGTGTCAACTTCTGACATTATTTGCATTGTGCTTTAGTCATCCAAGATGTATTCACAAATTGTCATCGTATGGTACTTAGAAGTATTATAGCTAAAAAACAAAATGAATAAAAACAATGCTGTGTACACTAAACTTATTGAAAGTGGTGTTGGTTGGAATAAGAACATTTGTAAGTCGTCTTGTGATAAACTTCCGAGAATTGTGTATTCAGTGCCATAAAAATCAACCTCATGTGTTGCTACTAGTTGGATTTTTACCTGCTGCCCTGGCAAGATATAACTTCTTTTAATGGCACTTTCCGAAGGGACATTTTGGCATCAGTTATCTCCAGACTTTGTGGAATATGTACAGAATTAAACGAGAGAGAGAAAAATGTCTTTGTGTCTTTCGTGACATTGGCAACTGCACGTTTTGATTGACTTTTTTTAATCATTGAGCAACACATGTAATAATAAACTTGGACCTACGACCTACGAGTGGACAGGTTAAGCAAACATATATATCAAAATATATATCAAACATTCATGCAACTATATTCTTCACCCAATAGAATATTTTTTTTTTCTGTATCTTATTGGCAAAAATGGATATCCTCCATATTGCTACCTTATTTTGATAAATGATTAGCAATAAAATTCACAATATTAAAATAATGTTTCAATAAATGAATAAAATGGATCACAAATCAAATTTCAGTCACTGGCCCTCGATATAATCATTTTTCAACTGATGGGAAAACTCGACTCTAGCAAAACAATGTGTAAAGGTCTGCTTGCATACTGAAAAAAATCTCTGAGATTGATTTTGTTTTGTAATGTTATTAGATAAATCTATGTGTAGCGCAGTAGAATGATGTTCAGTTATGTGTGTGCTGTTTTATTTCTTCATGCCATATAACCCAAATACGCATACTAAATACATGGCCTGCCACCCACTGTGTTTGTAATTTGTTGTCCCTCCTAGTGAACAGGTTTTGCAAGCCAATAGGAAAGGTTCTAAGCCACACCCACAATTAAACACCTGATTGATAACACCCGGTGCGGCGTGTCTCTCTGTTTCCTCATTAATCCTACCTGTGCAGCCAACTGTCCCTTGAGCGGTCAGCACAGCAGAACTCGACTTTCTCCGTATGCGGTGCCTTCTTTTTTCGTTCCGATGGCGTGTCGAGAGCCAAGGGGCTCTCTGATTTTATTGTATTTTGGACTTTTTCTGCTTGCCGCCAGTACATTTTGCCAATGCTCCCAACTTGCAAGGTTGAAGACATCCGTTCAATTCAGACACAAGTCTCCACTGACTCCAAACAGAAATGCTGCTTCCTACAGTGGAAGGCTGTTGATCTTTCAGCAAGCTGACCCCCCTAACAAAGCCGCAAGTCAGATCACCAATGCTGATTCCAATTACCAAGCGGATATGGGTATGGATTTCCCTCTTTTTACAAAACATTATTTCACATTGGTTGTGAGCACATGCAGTAATCAGAATGTCATGTTTAAACTAGTGCAGGTGCATAGAATATTTTTGTCACTGGAACGTTAGGTTCAAGGTGGAGATAAAATGACACTAAAGCCACCAATGATGGAAGTGATTTCAAATGGTGAATTGTATCTTATGTACATTGCTGTATGTTTTGAATATTTGCATATGAATTGAATCCCCCCAACGAAGGTTGGGATGTTTACAGGCAACCCGATATGGAGGTTGACAGATTTTCAGACGCAGGCACAGCAGTGACGGCGGATCAGCTCATTAAAATGGATCCAAAGGTGGAATGTACAACAGACTCGATGAAACTTCAAGTCCAAGATATTTCATCCACTCCTGGATCTCTGATTTTAGTGGATAGAGGTATGTTTGTACCTTGGTCATAATCTCTTGGTATCTCAAATAGAAAATGATCCAATTTCTCACTTCTATGCGTTGTAAATGACCTGTTCAATTGAAATGGTGTCCCAGGTCATCTGTCTCCGTTGCCTCTCTCCAAGCTCCCACAAAGCTGCGGTTACACCATCAAGTCGACACCAAAAGATATGGTTTTGGTCGCTCCTTATAATGGTTGTTTCGTTGCCCTGGAGGTAAGACAAGTCTGCCAACTTTGTTGCTTGGCTCGGCAATTTTTCACAAGCACCTTGCAACAAATTTTGTTTGGAAAAGTCAGTACAACGCACGTCGGTCAAAAATATGAACAGTTTTTCGTGAGCATCTTTCTGATAACACATTTTTTATTTGATACATTTAAGTACTCTAAATGAAATCATTTTTAAAAAACTCAGCATTTCTTAAGTTTACAAATCAACAGGCGATAAGGCAGTCTAATCTTGACACATTTAATTTCCAATGAATCAAATGATGCCCATGTAAATGGCAATGTCACCATGGAAATAAATTGTTTCTAGGAGGATTCTTATGTACTACCGTTACTTTGGTGGGGCTTACCGGTGACGATGTCATGCCCCCTGATGCGACCGTCTTCATCCAGGTCACCAATGGTCACATGTCATACAGAAGGCATGATTGTGCAAACTGAATGGATCATCCCACTCTCTAAAATTCAAATAAATAGTGAGTATTAAGTAACTTCAAATAGCTTCTTCCATTCTGGGAGCTCTTATTGTTCATTTATGCCAGGGGTACTCGACATATTTTAGGTCTAGGGTGGTATGTGTAGTTAAATTATATGCTGTAAAATATTGAATCATTTTGCAGACCCAAGTTATGGTCCACAGCCCCTTGGGTAACTGGATACTCCAGTTTGAGGACAGAGTACACTAAACTGGAATAAAAATGGACTTTTTTAACTGATTGCATTGTAATTCTCAACAGTGAATGGCAAATGGGAGCTGCTAAATGCTACATTACATAAATGTGGGATCGGCGTAGTGCATCATGCCAAAGGTGTGGTCCTGTCTGTCCGCTATGGCGCCTGTGTGGAGAAGAAGGTAAAGACGACGACGGTGTTGCAACTTAAGTTTTGTTTAAAGAATATTAATGATTGACACCTTCCATTTCAGAATGGAATGTACTCTGTCGAATTGGCCGGTGAAGGAGCAACCAAGATTTCATGTCCGTCAATGGCTCCGAGTCCATCTGAACCAACAAAGTCATTAGCATCCCCAAACATAGGCTTGCATCCCTCACATTCGTTCTCTTATCCACTTTCAAGTCACTACAAACCCGTTTTGCACAACCCTGAGCCTGTTGGAAATCCAATCCAAATGGGATCCTCTCCTGGTCACGCAGAGCAGCCAGTGAACCATCTCCTTCCTGTACTGCCTGAAAATAAACCAGACAAGCCCAAACCTCCTCCACAGTCTTTCCAACCACCAACACCTGAAACTCCGTTTCATCTCTCCCCCTATCCACTTAACCCTACACCTGGCCCCGTCATAGACCCTGTACAAAAGCCCACAGTTGCTCCACATAAAACTGAAGTACCTCCAGGTCATGTGGAGAAGCCACATTATCCCTTCTTACCAAATCTGGAGTCTGAAAATAAACCAAGTGAAGGTTCAAAGACTGTTCCTTCTCGTGACTCCCCCAAGCCACAATCACCCGAAGTTCCTTCTGGTCCCTTCAAGAAACCATATTATCCATTCCTGCCAAACCCACTGTTTGAAAACAAACCAATAAAAGATACTAAGGTTGTTCACGTTTCACAGCAATATCCGGTGCCACCAAGTCGAGGTGCAAAGCCGGCCTCGCCTAAATATCCATTATACCCGCTACGAAGACCTAATGTCAAGCCTACATCTTCTCCACAGCTTCCACAAGCGCACAACCCAGGGGCACGAACGGTTAGCGCTGGTCAACAACCACTGTATCCAAACCTCTATTCATTTTTTCCTGACCCGGAAAACGAACGACGGCTTCCCCAACCACAAGAACCCGAGAAACTCCCAGGTAAAGTTCCCCAGCCAGTCACCACTTATCCTTCACACCTCATGCCAGGATTTGGTTTTAAACCAAACGAGAAGCCCATGCCAGCTCCACAACAGCCTGAAGACCCTCCAATACAAATACAGCAGCAAAAATATCTATTCACCTATCCGCTTTATCCCATGCCAAATCCTAAAAAAACAATTAAAGATTCTAAAATTGTGATCCCTCCAGTTAAAGTGCGGGAGCCAGCCTATCAGTATAGCCACCCATACCCATATCCTCTTTCTTCTTTGCCTAATACTAAAGACTCTGTCAAAAAACCTATTCTTGATCCACAAAACCCCAAAGTCCCTTCCAGTCCAGTGCATCACCACCCACCCAATCCATACCCTTATCTAGTATACCCCATGGGCAGGCCTAAAGAGTCCACCAAAAGGCCAATGCCTAGTCCACAAAAGCCTAAGGTGACTCCAGGTGCGTTAGATAAGCCAATTGATCCATACCTTTATCCCTTTTACCCTATGCCCAGTCCTAACAAACCCCCCAAAAAGCCAATGCCTAATTCACAAAAGCCTGAGGTGACTCCAGGTCAGGTGGATGAGCCAATTAAGCCATACCCCTATCCACTTTATCCCATGCCCAGTCCTGAAGAAACTACCAAAAGGCCAATGCCTAATCCACAAAAGACCGAGGTCACTCCAGGTGATGTAGATGCGCCAATTGATCCCTATGCACTTTACCCTAAACCCAACCCTGAAGACGCAACCAAAATGCCAATGCCTAATCCGAAAAACCCTAAAGCCATTCCAGGTGTTGTGGAGCAGTCAACTGATCCATACTTCAATCCACTATACTCTATGCCCAGTCCGAAAGAACCCACCGATAAACCAATGCCTGATAGACAAATACCTGGAGTCCCTTCAGGTCACGTGGAACAGCCAATTGATCCGTACCCCTATCCACTTAATCCTATGTTCAGTCCTCAAAAACCCACCCAAAAGCCAAAGCCTACTCTACAAGAGCCTGAGGGCCCTCCAAATAAAGTGGAGCCTTCAACCAACGCACACCCCTATCCACTTTATCCTCTGCCCAGTCCCAAAGTATCCGCTAAGAGGCCAGTGCTGCAACTATGGCCATTCAAGCCACAAAAATTGCCAATGCCTCCTGGACCTGTGAAGCCGGCAAGCAATCAATACCAGTATAGTTTTTACCAAAGGCTAGGTCCTAAAGAACAAGCCAATAATCCTATGCCAAATCCATGGCTTGTCAAGCCACAACAGCCTGAGGATCCACACGGGCATGTCAAGCCGCCATCTAATCCATACCCACTTCCACTTGATCCAAGGCCTAGTTCCAAAGACTCAGCCAAACACCAAAAGCCATATCCGTGGCCATTCAAACCACTAGAGCTCGGAGTCCCTCAAGGACAATTGCAGTTATCTGCTCCAACTGTATTTCCACTTTACCCTAGTTCCAAAGAACCAGCCAAAAGAACAATGCTGCGTCCATGGCTATGGAAGCCACAAGAGTCTGAGGCTCCACTGGGCCCTGTGAAGCAGCCATTCAACCACTTCTGGCATGGAAACAAATTATCTGTCAAGCCTACCAAGGCCCCTCAACCACCTGCATTTCCTCAAAGTCTATTCCAGCAGCCATACAATACCTACCTGGTTTACCCTATGCCTGTCCCGGAATTGCCCAAAAAGCCAATACCTTTCCCACAGCCCACAGACTCCAAACAGCCAGAAATCTCGGTTCATGTGCAACCACCATCTAACCCAGTCTATCCATCTAATAATGGCGCAGTTATCAAGAACCCACCTGCTCCACCGAAACCTGAGGTACCTGGCAATGTTTCTTGGCCTCTGGAATCGCAAACACCCATAAGATCAGTCGGCGCAATACATGAAAGTCCCAATCAAAAGCCTAAAGTTGAAAAACCTGAACCCATCCTACCTCCAGATGATAACATGCCTTATCCACAATGGCTGCACTCTTTAACATTACCCTCAGCCAAGGAACCACAGTCCACTAATCGTGCTGTAGTCCCCCATGGTTCAACAAATGATTGCATCAAATTATGCGCTGTTGGTTTTTCAAATTGTTGCCCACAAATTACGTTCCACCAGCATCTCTATCTCTCGTCTCCTGAACAATATGGCAAAGTGGCACGTGTAGTCTCGCAAGAATTTCCATTTGTCGCTTCCATGGCCTATTATAGACCTGGAAGTCGCACAAGTCATACGTTGCCTGCTCAAAAACCAGATGAAGAAAAATATAATCGGAAAAACCCCACAGATTCTATTCCAAATAATCGGCCTTATCACCCCCAACAAGGCGGCCGTTCTGCTTCATTATCAGAAAGTATCGCAGACAGGGTAGGAACTCCTAGAAGACCAATCTATCCTTATTTGGCTCCGAAACACAATTCACAGTATACCAAGCTGCCATTTGAGAATAGTCCAAAGTTACCAAGCCAGTTTTCCCCTCAAGTTATGCCCTTCAGGATTCGCAGTCCATTGTATACCCCTCGAGGTCAAGAGGCACAAAATAAGCAGCCCAAAAATCCTAATGGCCAATTTGCGGTCTTCAATGATCAGCCTGGTCAGAATGCAAAGTCTTCTGTCTCTCATTATCTTCAGCAGCAGAACCCAAATCCTATGCGAGCACCTGGGACATTCTCCCTTGGATCTCATATTTCCCATCTTGGGGTCCAGGAGGAGCTCGGCCCTTTTTTCCACGACTCCATGCTTAATGATGCCGAAGCAACAACTCAGAACGTGCAGCATTCATCACATCGGAATAAGCCCAAACGTGATCAGACTGGGCATTCTTCTAAGCCAAGAGGATATATACTTCTACAGCGTGGTCCACCGGGTAAAGAACCCAAAGGCTCTATGGCGTCAACTAATTTCAGGGTTCTTGACCAAAATATCCCAGTGGGTCACGTGAGCCCTCTGCATCTTCAACATGTTAACACCTGGGATTCAAAACCTCCTCAGCATGATGGACTAATCGGGTATAAGAATGAAGCGAATCCACCACGCGTTCCTGAATCAAAAGAATGAAGTTCAACAGGGATGGTAAATGATTTTAAATGTCATTTTCTCTCCTGAGCTTCATACCGATCCATCTTCTTTCTTTCAGGATTGGACCGTCGCAGTAAAAGAGCGAAGATGACATGCCTTAATTGCAAATAAACTTTTGACTTTACCTTTACGTCTTTTGCCATCGATGAAAGTTGAAAAAGGTACCAAGTCTGCCTATCTCGGAGTCGATAGAACAGGTCGCTTTTCAAATGCGCGTGGCAAATGTAAGTGTCAGATGTTCAAGGTACATACGGATGGATCAATTGGACTTGCTTCCTCTGGGCAATTGGTTGGTTTTATATGGACTGTTCATTTTGAACTTGGCACATCTCCAAATGTTTTCAACGACTGGTAGTTTAGTATACGTAGGTATGCGTGCAACTTGAATACAAGTGAAAACATTTTGAGATGAGTCTCAAACACTACAAGATTTCATGAAACGTTTTATTACAATAAAATGACAAGGTGTCATTTTCAGTTTGACACTTCAAGCCAAGGAGTAGTGGGTGTTAAATGCCACGTCGACAAAAAACATGGAAACATAGCAGTTACCTATCGTTGGAGCCTTTTAGAAGTAATACCGCTTATTCTCGTACGCTCAAAAGAATCGGACATTCCCAGGGCACCGTGGCATCAGGGGAACCGGGTCTGTAGCTGTGGCAGATGTGTCTCTCTTAACCACTGCGAGGGGAACCTCAGCACTGACGGAAGCGGATGATGTGTCAGCAGTTGGGACCGTTGCTGTAGCGTTCAACACCGCAGGGGTGGCTACCGACACCACTTCAGCAGATTCTGACGCCGACTCGGAAGATAGAAGGCCGGTAACGTGCGGGTCGTGGAGAGAAGTCAGCTTGTGGTGTCTCAGACCATGCTTTCTGGTCATGTTTTGGGTGTGCACGTGGACCGTTGGCAATGCGCGAGAAACCCCTGTGCTGTTGGCATCTTGAGGAGGCGCCTGAAAAACATGCGCCAGCAGCATTTCAGGGTCATCCAAAAGCCCAGCATTCCTAGCTAGCCATTTGAGTAGTGTTGCTGTCAACTTGGTTTAGACAAGACCACTGTATAACTCACCATAATGGCAAACATCTTGCAGTCAACTGTGTGACCAGCTCCCAGGTCATTGGCAGTGCAAATACCGCGACTCTGAGAGGATCAGGTGGACAAATGGTGCACATTTAGTGGCTTTTTTTAGGGGAATTCTTTAGCTATCTTGTATCCGCCTTCCCCAACTATTGGGTGGCCCGCAAATAAGACTGGCGATCAAGTACTTACAGCCATAACATCATTGAGCGGCACGCAGACGTCGTTAGTGCAGTTAGCCTCAGCGATCACATACTCTGCCAGATAGCGCGGTCCGCCAGAGAGAATCTAAAACAATGATTTCAATGCTTTAAGTCCCAACAGGTTGTCCGACAAAGTCAAACCTCCAGACGTAAAAGTAACTTTGGGAACCCACCTGTGTCGACAGCCTTCCAACCTCAAGCAGAGAAAATGTTTTGTTGACTGTGTTGTTGTTGAAGGTTGCCAGAGAAGCGTGCACAAAGTTGAGTGCTCCCGTGTCGTTCAGTGGAAGGAGAGTAGGACAGCCCAAACAGAGATCCTCTGTTGATTCTAAACACCGTAAATGAAAAAAAAGGATAGTCAACCGAATGTTGTTATAGACCGACGTACCCGAAAGGTGACGATACTGACAAGATAGGAGCCGTGACTTGGCCTTTTCATTTTTTTTAGTTTGGCAGATTGTGAACAATTCCTCAAAAATTAGGCTTGCAGCTGTTGCATTGTTACCTTTGCTTAATGCCAAGACAAGATGGAGTCCATCAAATAAATAAACAGATAAATAAAGCTAGCTCGCTTTCATTGTACTTGTTTTTTCTTAGTATGTACATTGTGAGTACTTTTGCCACCTCTCAATTTTCCGATGTCCGCTGTGTTTTCCAATTTCATTGAGACACACGCACACACACACCGTTTCGTATTTTACCTTCCGTCTTACACTTGAAGGCTGTGACGGTCAGCACTCCTCCAACCCTTTTCAGAACCACATCACAGTCACCTTCGACAGCCTGGTTTGAGACATATTTCAAACGAGTACAAAACCTTGATAGTATTGCAGAATAATTGTTACTATTGCTCAAGAAAACATTTGGTTTTTACTTACAGTGAGTCTTTTGGGTCGGACTGTACAGTTAGCAACAGGAGTGGGGTCCAACACGTGACAGTACGTCTCCAGGAGATCCACTTCGACAACATAGATGTCATCTTCATCGACCTGTCGCATAGGAAACATTCTGTTTTTATTCATTAAAAAAAGAATACATCAAAAGGATCATTCTGGCAACACCAGGGGTTTGCAAACACTGATTTTATTTTGTGTTAAATAAGTGTAAATTAGTCACAGATTATTTTACATTTCAAGTTTTGACGACATTTAATTGTTATAAGCTATGACATTTATTTTAGATATACAATCCAAATGATGATGCAATTTCTTTAATTACTTTAAAAAAAATCACAGGGATACTTCCAATAAATTGTTTTTTATTTGTTTTGTCAGTGGAAACTTCGATATTGACAGTTTTAATTTATTTGATTATATTTTATTGTTCTTTAATCTTGTGTGACCCTAACTTATTATTTTCAATCACTTATCCTCAGTATTGAAAACAAATGTTTTGCCTACCTATCAATTGTGGTTTAATATGTGTCCCCAACTCACCTTAGTGAGGATCTTGATATCTTCAATCCTGTTGAGTGCATATTTGTAGCCATGTGTGTGCTGGCCGTTGAGGTATTCCTGAGCCGCAAGTGCGGCTTCTTCCGCCTCAGGAGAGTCACACTCGGGCTGGCGTATACTGAGCTGAGCGCACCCGAGTGCCAGTAGTCCCAGGACCACTGTGATACGGAGTCGATTCATTTCTTTGCAGGAAGAGATAGAATATCAGGAAGGATGAGGAGGAAAAGAGAGACCGCATGCAGGCTTTGGTGTATATATATATAGTACTTTAAATGGGAAAACAGCCAAGTTAAACAAGTACTGTCCTTGCGATCATGTCACGTGTGGGTGGGTGGGTGGAACTGCATGCTGAAAGGTAAGATCAATAGTACAAAAAAAAAAAAAAAAAGTCAGGGACTTTGCCACAAGTTTTCATTTATTTATGTTCGGTGCCAATTTTGTAGAACAGGGCTCAAGATAGTAAGTATATTTGTGGTAACTTTCAGCTTGCCCTAACTGTCAACCGTGCAAGCAAAATGACTTCAATGACGAGAACGCATGTTTTGATGAGTTCATTTTTCAGTCGATCACAGACGGTGCAGACTCTTTCTCCTAAAATACTTGAATAAAACCAAGCAGTATCATGTCATTTTTAAAGTAGTGTAGTACTTTTCTAGCAATGATAGTCAACACTCCGAGTGTTTGTATTTTAAAACGTTCACTCTTAAATCAATCTCCCATCACAACTGAGCGATTTTTAGAACAGGCCTTTGACGATGATAGAAGTTTCTGTATTGAATAAACATGGCGTCGGCAATGACCCGAAACGTCTGCTGAATGTAAAAGTATGAATGGATGATGTTTACGGTGCACCCACTGAGGACAGATTGTGAGCAAGGTGCCTCAGTTATCAGTGGCTTGCGCAATAAAAAGGATGTTTGTCATGGGTGCTTATTTGAGGACAGGAAAGGGCATCGATTTAGCAACTTGCTTCACTGTGTAATATGTAACGGAGTTTAACTGAGATGAGATCATCATTATTTCAGTAATCGTACTGAATTTGTCACTTTATTGTATGTTGTAAGACTTTTCTAATCAAATCTATCTTATTTTGCACAATAAAGATGATGAAACTGGACGACAATGAATGGTTTTATGGTTTAAAAAGGATCCAATTTTGCCCGTTTCCAAGCAACCACTGAATAATAATTCGTTGTCTGGTAGAACGAAAACTTGGACTTTGGTTCTATACATTTAACAGGGAGTCCGTGAACTGAGCAAACAACAATGAGGATTTGTTGGTTTATTCAAGGTCATTCCGGTGCTATTGACTTTGCTGAGCGCGAACTGTGGTGCTCTGCTATTAGTGTGTCACAATCAGAATTTCATAGAAGATGTGGAATTCAAAGAAAACCATTTGTATTCCGACGGTGTCATGAATACGGTCTTTGCTGGGAACGTTGGCCCTGTCTAATATGGCCGCCTCGTAGGCATCTTGCCATCTTCTTTGTAGTACTACCGGTTAGTCTTCTTGCCCTAATATTATTGGACAACTTGGATCAAAACGTCATCAAAATGCGACACCCGATGTCCGAGCGCAGCATGGTAAATTAGAACACATAGAAAAGCAGTCATTTCTTGCTTTTATGTTCTTGTCGAGAAGTTAGAGTGCCTATTCTAATTTAGGAAATACTGTTAAGTCAAACTTCCTCGCCGGGGAAACGTCTGCAATACATCTATTACGACTGATGGTACGTTGTTGTAGTTTGTTTTATGTTCTTTTCACTTTACTCTGCATACGTTCGCAGACGTATTATTAGTGAGTCTAAACGTCACTCTACTATAATGAGCTCTTGTCAATTGTTTCAATTGTATTCATAAATGGGCTTCTACCCTGTCTTCCATTCACGTACTGAGGGTGCAGCGTCAGGAGCAACTGGGCGTTACGTATCTTGATCACGGACCTTTGATATACAGTTGTCCCTCGTATATCGCGGATAATTGGTTTCAAAAACCACTCGCGACAAGTGAAATCCGCGAAGTACGATCACCAACAAGAAGTACTGGCCAGGCTAACGAGTTAGCAGAAAGATGCTAATTCGCGATCGTGCTAAGACGCGAAAACAGACTTCTAAAGGAATGTAAACGAACATTTGGAGCAATACTACATTGTCCTAAAGGTTAGACACGTGTCCTCAATTTAGAAGTTTTATTTTGACTTTTAAATGTTTGTTTATTTTGGAATCAAAATCCGCGATGTAGTGAAGCCGCCATCAACGAAACGCGAAGTAGCGAGGGATCACTGTAGACTTAACTAGGGTGACACCTTTTTTTGGAGGGGGGGGGGCGGTCTTTTTTGGGGGGGCGTCATTTGTGTCATATGACACAAATGACATGGTTTCTGTATAACAATTCCATTTATTGGCCCGGATAACACAAAACAACGTATATACAATTACAAAAACATATTTACACTAACAAAAACGTGTGTACACTGACATTTTTTTGTTGTATAGTGGTACACTAATATAAAAAAGAAAAGAAATACGGCCTTTGGTGGAGCATTTGAAGAAAAAAAGGGCTCCTCTTCAGTCCTCTTGGCACCTTTATTTGCCACAGACACATAAGTGCCTGCCTTGCATGTCAAGCACTCGGCTTCATTAGTATCACGACCCTGGCGAAACCACAGGAATTTTTTTCATTCAACTCCTCCGTGAATGTGCATTTTTGTTTCGGCATTGCTTGTAAACACTCGGCCTAGACTGTACAAGTACAAGGAAAGACGTGGGTTTGGTAAACGGCTCGTCATTTAACAAAACAAACTTCCAGGCGTGTGGCGGCGTAGACTTCCAGCCACGGAGGTGGAAGAGAGCGCCATAGAATAGGACCGGGCGTGCGTAAAAGCCATGACCGAGCCCCATCCACCGTCCCCGGACAGCCACCTGGCCGAGCGCCGGCCCCCGACTTCTATCCACGGAGGTGAAAGACAGCTTCGTAGAGTAGGACCGGGCGTGCGCAAAAGCCATAATAGTTTTTCAAACCTTCTGCGTCACTCCAAATCCTTAAATCCTTCAAACTCTTCGTCCTCCGTTGTCACTTAGAAACAAAGCCGCTAATGATGCCGGTAGTACGTGGGGCCCTTCGTCATCCCGTGATCAATCTTTGTCCTTTTTGTAAGCGACCGCCGCGCCACGCCGCGTTGCGCTGCTGACGTCACTTGAAATTCAAATGACAGTAATCCCTTGCTACTTTGCGGTTCGTTTTGAGAAAAAAAACACATAAGTCGCTCCTTATTATAAGTCGCCCCCCCACCCAAACTATGGGAGAAAAAACGGGACTTAAAAATGACGGTAATCATAAAATAAGATGGCCTTACATCCCTCACCCTTCTATCCGTACAACCCAACAACCAATCCCTGTTCGACTGGTGTGGAGTGCAGCATTTTCCTTAAGTAATGGCTTTTCTCACGTTTTGTTTTCAGTCAAGAAGGAACTTTGTAATAAATGTTACTTGAGCATACCCCATGATAAATGGAGGGAGGTTCACTCTAGTCTAACTCTTCAAACTCTTCCTCCTGTAACACTCTCCAACTCTTCCAGGTGTTCCGGATAAGGAAGCTGGACTACCTTGAGCAGAAACCAAGGAATCTATGTCTTCAATCAAGGGCGTCTCACATCTCTCCAAGCGAGCTAAGAGACGTTTGTATTGTAAATTGCAGCTGTGGATGTGGCGGAAACGGAGAGAGAAGTACTTTTGGAATTTAATTGGAGGCAGAAAATTGGTGCCAATATGGCGTACCAGATCATGCCTCAGCATCAAGGCCCAATCACTGAAAAGAAAAAGACACTTTCACATGTATCCTTCACCAGTTAGAGAACAATCACAAATGAAGACCGCCACTCCTGATCCAGATCCCAAATGTGCCAGTAAAGCAAGACATTTTTCACAAACATCCTACCCTCCGGGCACCATCGTCCAAACCACAAGCATGGAACCGGAAAGTGTTGCAGAGTTTGCATTTGCTGTCCCCTCCAAAATAACACTCACTGGATTGGATTGTCATTTCAAGAAACAAAGAAACTGTGGTTGTTGTCAGAAGCTTGTCGATGACCAATCAACGCAATGCACTGCTGCCCTTCAGGAACGACTTCCAAATGCCGACACCGCAATCTTCAGCAAGCGCAAAATACCCCCTCAAAATGAAGTTGGCCTCACGGAACTGACAGACAGTATCCATGGTATTCACCGTTTTAAAAAGATATACGTATACGTTTTTATTTTCCAACCGTGTGCTGCATTTAAGTTTGAAAACAAACAGTTGCACCTGTGAAGTTCAGTAGTTCAGAGAAGGTCACCTATACAAATGATACTATTTTTGCAATTTTGCTTCACCCAAAGTCCCAAAATGTTGAGAATGGATTTGCATTGCCTGTGTTTGTAATCTCTAGAATTTCTTGATGAATTCTTCACAATGTATGGAACGTTCATCCCACTGCAAAAACGTGACGTGCTGAGACACCTGAAGAGGATGTTTAACACCAATTTCAACGAGAGGTGAATGAATATCTGAAAGCAAACAATTGAAATACTTTCTTTTAATGACACACAGGTCCACAATTACGTTATTGTTTGTTCATTCAATTTGAAATATGCCGAATTCTTTTTTTTTTTTGCAGGAGAAAATCCATCAATGAAGTTGTCAAGTGCAAAATCTCTCAAATGCGGAAACCCATTCCCTCCTTCCGAGTGGTCTTTAAGAAACACACCCTGACACTGGAGGATTTGACCACGCTGGCCTATCAGAACTGGCTCAATGACCAGGTTTCATGCGCTTAGCATCTCCAATTTCACTTTACTGAGCCGAGCAATTCTTGGAACATGCACCGTCTTTTGTTTTTCTTTCTCCTCCTGTAGGTCATAAACATGTACGGGGAATTGATTATGGAGGCTGCTCAGCACAAGGTAATCAAGGATCATTAACTTTGTTCTCATTCACTGCCCTTGATGGCTCGTGATGGAAAATATCCGGGCATAAAAGATGAGTCTTGTTGGGGTTTTTTTTCTTCTTTCCAGGTCCATTTTTTCAACAGTTTCTTCCACCGACAGCTCATGACCAAGGGTTATTGCGGTGTTAAGAGATGGACAAAGAAGGTGCTTCTTCATTCTACAAACCCTTACAAATAAATTGCTTCCATGTGGACCCATCAAAATACTAATTCCTACTTTCCTAGTGTGACGTTCATTTGGATTCATTTCCGTAAAGCATAGATCCAGGAGGAGCTAAGTTTAGCCTGGGTTGTCGGTAGACGTACTGGAGAGTCTTTGTTGTACGTCCGTACGTACGTACATAGGTACATCCTGTCCATTTTTTTACGAAATCAAACAAAGTCGTTTGAAAACATATTCAAGTGTCAGGATAATTGTTAGTGGTTCATCCACAGTTTCAACTAGAAGTACAGGCAATTGTAAAAGAAAATATTTGAATGAATTACTGCTCATGGTTTGCTTTGCTATTTCTGCCTAAATCTGCAGGTTGATTTGTTCTCCAAGAGTCTCCTGTTGATGCCTATCCATCTGGAGGTTCACTGGTGTCTGGTAGCCACAGATGTCGTGAGAAAGAAGATCTGTCTGTTTGACTCTCAAGGGAATGAAGCGCTCGACGTTGTACAGGTACAGTCCAAATTGTTTGTTGCGATTGGTTTCGCCGGCCGGTATCCCAACTGGATGTATTTTTGTTTACCGCAGAACATCCTGAACTACTTGATGGTAGAAGCTAGAGAGAAGCGACGCGCGTCTTTCATAAACGGTTGGACCGTGTCACTAGAAGAGGTATGCAATAAGCAGAACAAAACGGGGCAGAAAATTCCACCTACAGGCCACCTATTTCTGTTTTCTTTTCCAGAATGTGCCACAGCAAACCAATGAGAATGACTGTGGTGTTTTTGTCTTGGAGGTACTTTCCCCCAGTCTAGTATGCTTGACCAATATCAGCCCAGATGATTCAATCAAAAATTCTTTTTTTTTTTGTTTTTTGTTCTTCTCAGTATTCCAGATGCCTTGCCTTGGCTCAGCCACTCCGCTTTTCACAGAAAAACATACCTAGGATACGCAAACGGATCTACAAGGAGCTTTGTCAATGTAACCTTGAAGAACAGATTCAACAATGACAAACTGCTCACAAAAACCAGATGAAATTTCAGGATGGATGAAAACGGAACTTTATTTGACCTTTGTTATTTATTTAAACTTTCAACTATTATTAATTCAACTCGATTGTGCAAACGTTCAAGAGTTTAGTACGAGTGGCTTCAGAAGACGTAAACGAGAGACTGAAAGAGTTATAGAAGAGCTCATACATCGTTTTCGATTCATCCCAATATTGCATCAAATAAGAATTACAAAACCATCATTGCAGTTGCAGCTCTATTGCCTCTTGTGACGCCTCAAACGCATCTTGTCTTACGACGTAATAACCAAGGCAAGGCTGCCTTTTAGAAATGTGAAATCTGGGCCTGACTATGACCGCTTGCTTGAAATCGCATGATGTCCTTTTCCTGTTTGACTTGACCAAGTGAGCCTTAATATACGACTGCTTAACATTGAAGATTGAAGGTACTTCTTGTTAATGGCATATTGCAATAGACGCTGAGTGTTTTGTTGTATGGACGTAAAAGTGGAATCTGAAGTATTTTATTCTTTTCTTGGTCAAGTGTTACACAATTTCATAGAAATGAAAAGACATTTACATAGAGTTCTACACTTTATGGTTTTTTTTGTCTGTCATGTACACTGTGCAAGGGATGCAATGTAGCATGTTCTTTAGTTTACAGTCCAGGGGTGTCCAAACTTTTTGCAAGGAGGGCCAGATTTGATAAAGTGAAGGGGCCCGGCCGGGGGCCAATCGTTTTTTCGGACATTTTGTAACTACCGTAATTTTCGGACTACAAGTCGCACCGGAGTACAAGTTTATTATTATTATATTGCTGGTCCCCGGTCCGTGTGCCTCTGTGCTCGCCCCTCCCCTCCAGTGTGCCCATGATGAAGTGTGATGATTCTCACCTGCCTCTTGTTACCTGTTGTGTACTTAAGTCCTGTCCGCCCCTCACTCCCGGTCGGATCATTGTTGTTGTCGTCACGCTTCATGTCTTTTTGGTTCCTGTCGTTTTCAAGTCTGTTTGGGTTAGTCAGTCAGTCAGTCAGTCATGTTATGGTTTTGTTAAGTCATGTCAGTTTGCCGAGTCTGTCTTTTGAGTTCCTCCAAGAAACCAAGCTGGTCCAAGCTGCACTCGGTCGCCCTGCTCCATCCGATGGGTGACAGCCGTAAACTCGAATGTCTCACAAAACAGTCGAAACGTGCTTTAATCAGAAAGCAGGGGTCCGCATTCAAAATGTGAAGCTACGGCACCAAACACACTTGTTTTGATCCACATTCAAATGAAAGGTATTACACCTCTAAATATCACATTACTGACTTTAAAATGTGCTCTTTCTAGTATATTCCAAGTGGAACAAAGTGTTAGAAATCAGATTTTGATGTGAAACAAACAAATATTTGAGATTTTATTTGAATGCCTTATCACCCAGCCCAAGATGATCCATTTTTGCGTTTACCCTTCAATTATTTTAACAGTATTTGTGAAAATGCGAGCTAATCGTTAAGCTGGAAGTCCCACTCAACTTCGGGCTCGTCGTCCAGGCGTATGATGAGGTAGGACACCAGCTGGAACAGGTTCTGCCACAGGCCCAGGAAGACGTATATGTAAAAGTCGCTGATATCTATTTGGCAATAGATACCGGAGTAATTCAAATCGCACACGCACTCAAATCTGTTCATGTAGTTGAGGCAGAAGCCTCCGTTCATACACGGGTCCGAGGCACACTCGTCCACGTCCTTCTCGCACCTGCAGCCCAAACAAGAGTATCGTGTCACTGTTTCACCGCAATCTTTATTGATCAGATAATGGCTCAATCGAATCAATGATTCACCCGAAATTTCCTTCACCTCAAAATTTTGCAAAACCTTAGTTAATCCTACTGATGCATGTCGTCCATTCAGCTCAGTGGCCTAGTGGTAGGTAGATTGTCCGCCCTGAGCCTGGAAAGTTGCGGGCCGGGTCCTACCAAAGACTATATAGACGGGACCCGTTGCCTCCCTGCTTGGCACTCAGCATTGGAATTGGGGGCTTACAATTGGTTGGAATTGGGGGGGTTAGAATTGGTTGGAATTGGGGGGTTAGAATTGGCTGGAATTGGGGGGTTAGATCACCAAATGATTCCTGAGCTCGGCACCGCTGCTGCTCACTGCTCCCCTCTGCCCCAGGGGATGGATGGATCAAAATCATATGGGGATGGATGGCTTCAATGCAGAGGACACATTTCACCACACCCAGATGTGTGTGTGTGTGTGTGTGTGTGTGACGATCATTTTTGAACTTGAACTTACCATTGTCCCGAGAAGCCCGGTAGGCAGAGACAATTGTTGTCTTCTACTGAGCAATTCCCTCCATTATAGCAGCTGAAGTCCCATCTTGTACCGCTACATTTTGACGCAGGCAGAAGAGGAAGACTTGACAGCCCAACAAGAAAAAATAAATACAAACACAACATTTTATATTATCTGTTAGCGTGTTTTCTTTCCCCAAAAATTTAGAATATAGTAGGAAGTCAGAGTACCTGGAAAAAACCTACTCAAGAGCTAGTAAAGTAAGCGCTAACTGGGCTAACAGTTGTGCTAAAAGCTCAAATATGAAAAGTATGACTTTGAGTCGTTAATGTTGAGGCACTTACGGCTTTGTCTGGATGTACCATGGAATCTCTGGAATATTCACGCTGTAAGAGACACATTTTCATTAGCACAAGAGTGGTCACGATCTTTCAGACGGATGGAATGTCCTTTGAGCTTTTATTCCATATCCAACTTCGTTTCATGTCTTCGTTATGAAGCCAATTCTAGTATCCCATGATTTCACCCAACATGTTTTGGCCTCTCTGGCATTTCTACGCAATAGTCAAACAAGAGACACATTTGAAATGACCAAGATGGATATTGAAAAATATGGCTTCCCATTCCTGTTCAAACGTTGCTGTCGTTGAACTAACTTGCAATATTGGCCCGTCAGGTTCCGGGGGCAGAGACACGAGTAGTGCTGGACTCCTCTGAGGCACGTCGCACCGTTGCTGCAATTGCTGGTCTCGCAAATATCCAGCTCCATCTCACACAGTGGCCCCTTGTACCCTCGATCACACACACACCGGTATCCCCCAGGAACGTCGCTACAGTTTCCGTGAGCGCACGGCCGGTCCGCGCACGGGTCGCTCGGTTCTTGGCACGACGGACCGCTCCACGTCCAGGGGCAGTTGCAGCGATGCAGGTCGAACAGATCCTCGCATGAACCCTGGTTCTGACAAGGGTCGGATGCGCATACGCTCGCCCCCCAGCAGCCGTAGCGTGGATGGGCGTTGACGTTCAACTGTGAAAACTTCTCTTCCTGAGGCCTGAGAAGTTTCAAGTCTGTGTCCAAGTGGAAAGGAAGAAGATGGCCTCCGACCTCTACAGGACCCAAACATCCAGAGAAACTAACGGTGGAGTCCAAGCTCAGACCGCCTAGGAAAATGTCAGCTCCTTGCGAAAGAAAATCCAAATCCCCAACACCTAACTTGGACAGTTCTCTTCCACTTCCATTCACATTTATGATCCACTTGGATAATCCAGTATCCTTGCTGAGCGTCACATAGTGCCACTCTCCATCACTGACTGGACTCTCACTGTGCCCGACGGAATTGTTCTGCTCCACTCCAGCGTGGTGCTCCACAACCACTCGGGAGTCCTGAAGGGAGAGCGTGATGTATTTGGAGCCCCTTTGTGCATGCAAAATAGTAGCAGTGGTCTGTCTCGTGCGGAAACTGAAAGAAACGCCGGTGATGCTGACGGAATGGTTGTTCTTCTCCACGTTGTTCCGGTAATGCAAAATTCCACTTTCTGTCCGAATTGTCACATTTGAAAGACCTGTAGAAGGGAGGAATTAAGGGGAACTTTAAAACCTTAGAATGAATATTTTCTTTATCTGTCACTCACACTCAAAGCCCCGTGAGCTCTGCTGGCATACAGTCGAGGTGGGACAGGGAGACAGCTCACACCATTTCACCTCCTCACAGCGCTGTCCTGCCGTGTTGGGCGGGCAGTTACAGGTGAAGTCATCCCACATGGAGTAACACACTCCACCGTTGAGACAGGGGTTGACCTACAGCAGATCAAAAGATCAAATCAATCTTGAGGCAAATGACCAAGACCAGGAATTGACAATAATCCTCAATTGGCCGTCATTTACCATACAGGCGTTGTCACTGCTGCATCCTGGTGCGACACTTGTCAGCTGCTCCAATTTGTACGATTCCACAGCAGTTGTTATGGGATAGAATTGAAGTCGCTTATTGTTCATCCTCAGATCCTGGATACATCCTCTGAAGTAGCCTCCAAATGTGGCTGAGGCCCTCGGGTCCGCCAGTCCACCCACAAAGACCCGGTCCCCCCGATTGGCCCAGATGTGTCTTACGGCTCGAGAGCCTTGAACCTGGGCCGACTGGATCACGGTTGCCTCGCGACCGTCCAGCTGCACGGTCACCAGATGAAAATGGCCGTCACTGATCACACTTTGGCCGAGCAAGGTCTCAAAGTTGTTGACTTGAATTTTGACTCTGCCCTGATCCAGCCAGAGGCGAAGGTATTGACTGGTGCTGTTGGCCAGGATCAAGAGGAGGCCTCTGGGCTGCCTGGTTCGAACGAACATTGACACAGTTAAAGTCTCTCCGGGCTCATCGTCTATTGAGAAGACGGCATAACTTTCCAAGTGTTTGCTCCCAAAGCGTGCAGTGATGTACTCTGAAGGGAAACAGACACACATTATTCTGCAGCACGGAGCAAAGACTGTTCACAAAATACAATATTTCACAAGAGCGCACCCTAACCCAACACGGAAGCAATGGCACAAACAAACTGTGATTTATTTTTCCAAGATCTCAGATGTAGCGTGATTCGGTAAGACTCTTAATTTACTCCGGATAAGCTACTCAAAGGCACGTTTTTGTAAATCCTCAGGCGTTCCACCGATGCCTCCTCGTTGCATGTGACTAAAGTCGATGCTATTTCTACCGGTAAGCTTCTTTAATGCCCTCTGACTAACCTTACGATCCTGCGGTGTGGCTTTCTGCGCATCCTGCTCACCCAGGCTGACTTTCTTATGGAATGAATTATAGGATCCAAAAAATAACCATCATGTCTAATATTTCCATTCTAACTTGTTTTGAGTCTTGGGTTCCTCTCCATAAGTGTTTTCTTTCGGTCATTATCTTAGCGGGGTAGGAAAGTTCCAAAGCCAAAGACAGAATCTGTTGTAACGCCTTACCATCTGCGCAGTTCCTGCCCTCGTAGGGTCTGTGACACTCACACAGGTAACTCCTCCAGCCCTGGCTCACGCAACGGCCTCGGTTCTGGCACGGTCCGTCGTTGCATTTGCCGTTACTGTTGCACCCCGTCGTCACGTTTACTTGAGCGTTGGAAAACGTCGCCGGCGTGACCGGCACCACAAGATGGGAGTCCACGAGCACGTCTCTTAAGCAACCCAGAAAAGCGTGCGGGGGTTCGGTTTTGTCATCTGGAGCTGCTCCTATGAACAGGCTTTGATGTACTGTCCCGGGTCGAGGGAGAGCGGAGGCTGCCTTGAGAACTTGGACCTCGGCTTTGCTTTCCCTGGAGCAGTTTCCTTCGGTACAGAGGAGGCGGATCAAACTGACCACTCCACCGAGCGAGGCCTCCAGCGTGTGCCATTTGTTGTCGGAAATAAATTCCGGTAGCTGCTGAACCAAAACGCTCGAGCCTCGGTTCTTCAGACTGCGGAGGCACAGACGTCCGTCCGTTAGCTCGACGCTAAGAAGGAGGCCGGCTACTCTGCGTTGCAACAGAGTCCCGACGCGTCTTTCCGTCCGAAAGCTGAGTGTAACATTCAGAGGGGCTTCTGGGTCAACCAGATGAGTCTCTATGTACATGTAACCTTGAGTCTCAAATGAGAAAAAGGTGGAGGTCTGACATTTGGAGCCCGAGAAACCGGCAGCGCAGATGCACGAGTACGTGTGTTTGCCACGTACGAGTAAGGGCGAGCAGATTCCATCGTTTTCGCATCGGTTGTCATCGCAACCTGAAAGCGGAACAGTGCAGGTCCGCCCGCCGTATAGACGGCCACGTTGGCTTTGTTGGGAGCAAAGACATGTGAAACCACCGCCAAAGTGACTTTCACACACACCACCGTTTTGGCATGGCTCCTGTTCACATCCGGCGGTGATATCACCTTCGGAGAGAACGCCTAGAAAGACAAGATTGCATTGTTAACACATTCTGAAGTGAGTTCACTTGAGTGGGCTTGGCTGCCACCGTACAGTGTTTGTATCTCGAGTTTGTGCTCGTAAATCAAAGGAAGTCAGCTCAAGTCCACACTCCGTTTTAGGCATATCGAGTCTGCTCATTCCTTGGTTGAGTCAATACGAAGTCGCGTGATATCTTCTTGTTTGGTAGGGGTGTAACAAAAATGGATTTGTATCGTAAAATTGGCTTTGATTTAAAAGGTGCCAGTGCGTTGAATCGAATTCAATCCAACAATGTTCCTTACAAAATAAACACCTTTCTTAGCGACGCACTACGTCCTGAACGGTGTCAAGTGTATACCGAGACATCTCCGTATCTGCCTACCTTTGAAAAGCGACCATATAATCCAAACACGCACGATGAATTTGAACATTGTCCTCAAATCGTCCAACTTAATAGCTATTCAGTAATATTTTCATTGGACACCAAATCCAGCTGGGGAATTGTATGTGGCACCATCATCTTGGCTGCTCCTCCCTCCGTGCATGCATGTGTGCTCAGCAGCACGCTGGTATTGTCGCAAGCCAAGATTGGAGAGATTAAGATAATGCAATTACAATGTCTTACACTTTAATGGTGTTGGCAAAGGGAGTGCTCCAACCAGGAGGCTAATTTGAGTGATCCCTCTGAGGAAGATCTGACTGTGAACTGTATTAGAAAACAGGGTCTAGTTCAATGGAAACAATTCATGTACCATTCAAAAATAAATTCCAAAACGGACATTTTCACTGTCACCTACACAACTGCATTTTAGTTGAACTATTTTTTTGAATTATAAAGCAAGAAAGGCAAATGTTTGATTGATTAGCAGTATTTCCCTTTTTACTTTAACGTTTTCAGCAAATATGAATGGTGTTTAGGGAGCGCGCTATCTGCGCCTCACGGCAAAAGCCATTGCCAATCACCTGTTATCCAATTGACTCACCGCGTGCTCGTTTGATTTCTTCAGATTTAGGAAAATGCTACAAATTAGACTTACACAGGTTGGTTGAGTTCAATCACAATTCTTGTTCAGAAAGCTCTGTTTTCAGGAAATTACAATACAGCGCTGGGCCCTTCAAGAGCGGAAAGTCTCCATTCAGAATTTAATCAGGGGGTTGAATGTGAACATTTTAGATGCAGTCAAGATGAGGAAATCAAAATGCAAGATTTTTTAATTTCTCATATTTTCTTTAGTCGCATGCACTGCATTTTTTAAAACTGTTTCGACGTCTCGTATCAAAACTGACCCTGTCGGTATTTAAATAACGACTACATTTCCCAAGATGACATAGTAGTGAAAATGGCGTCAGACATCCGTCTTTGCGTGCGTCTTCCTTCGAGTACGTAGAAATATATTTGGTGTATTGTAAATACAACCGTTAATTTAATGTGTCCTATTGTTTGTTGGATTTTACAAGTCATTACCCTTTTAAAAACAATCGTTTTCAAACACCAACTGTTGACCGACGACGTGACGTCACGATAACGCGGTCCCCTCGCCCTATGGGCGAGCTGTTTGTTACGACGTCAGTCAAATTGGTAGGAAGAGGGGTGTTTTCCGACGAACAGGAAATGAACATTCCTGTTTTTGTACCCCGACCACATGAATTGACGTCCGAACACGTTTTTGTGAATACGGCTCACATATACGAGGTATGATTTTGTTGGGGGGCCAAACAAATCCCCATTGAAATGCTAATTTTCGTTAGAGCCGTGAGGTCGTATGTCAACATCTCCTCGGAGGGGGGCCCTGTGTGTTCTGAGGCTGGTAGCGTTAGGGGTCCTTTAGGTGGACAACGACAGCGCTTTAATGGAACTACTGAAAATGGGCTGTAGCAATACTCTATGCAACTACCTGCATCATATAAACAACCGTTTTTCATTGTTGGGTTAACGCCGATGACCGCCTCGTAATAATGCACCGGAGACAACGTCGTTCATAGCTATTGTAATGTAGCAGGCCTAGTTTGAATTGAAATAAGTATGACTTTCCCATTGTGCTTTTAGCTTACAGTGCTGCGCAATTGCGCTGATCATATTATGACGTGTCTTAAATGTGTCCTTGTTTGTTTTAGGTGTTCCAATATTTTGTTGCTCTTCAGATGTAATTCACTCCAGCACTCCAATGAAGAAAAGAACAAGCAATTCATCACCTGCCAAACACAGCAGGAAAAGCAACGCCATGAAAAAATACCCAACAGCACCTGGCATGTCAACCAACTCTTTCAATGCCCAAAAAGCAGCCCCACAAATCCACTTGACCATGGCGCATCACAGTCGTAACCTATTAAACTTCTTAAACGAGGATCGGACTCGACAGAGGTTCTGCGATGTGTCCGTATCCGTGTGTGGAAAGCTCTACGGTGCCCATAAAGTGGTTTTGGCCCACGGGAGCAGTTACTTCCATGCCGAGCTGTCCAAGAACCCGGCCATGACCCACGTGATTCTGGATCACGTGGAGGACTCCGTTTTCCAGCACCTGCTTGCCTTGCTATACACGTCGGAGTGTGTTATCGCCAAGACTGAGCTTCAGGCTGTAACGGAAGCAGCCCACTTCCTGGACATGATGGATGTATTAAAGCTGGTGTGTGAGGAAAGACTAAACGATAACCCCGTAAGCGGGGACGAGACCGAGTCACTAAAGACGGCCACTCGAGGCTCAATTGATCGGCAGTTGCGCATAGAAACCTCATCACAGGACCAGAGTCGGAATGACGCTCAGGCACAACCGCCAAGCGAAAGCCAGAAAATGTGCGGCGAGAAGGCAACTACCATGCGGAGATCTGCTCGAAGGAGGAAGCCTCCAACCAAGTATGAGAAAGACTGCGTGGAGTATGTGGACAACACTGAGGAAACACCAATAACTCAATCACCAAGGGAGCAGTTTGAAGAAAGATGGAACGACGAAGAAGTGGGAGAATATAAACTGGTAGTGGATGAAACAAGATCATCACCTGCGGAAGATGTATTGGGTGAGGAGGATGAGGAAGGCCCGATTGAGGAGGGTGGCAAAGCACCAGCCGCAGGTCCCAAATACCCTGAAGGTCTGACTCCTGTCATCACCCATATCGCCAAAAAGAAGATTCTCAAGTGCCCCAAATGCGACAAGACCTTTGATCGAGCAGGTGGGAACGAGAAGGTTTTTCAAGCCACGAAGTCCATCGAGACTAGACAGTTGGGAATAATTCAGGAATACGTTGATTCGTGTTTTATGACTCAAGTGGTGATTTCTGCGTCTACCAGGAAAGTACGAGAGTCACACGAGAGTGCACACAAAAGAGAAACCCTTCCAGTGTGACATCTGCCAGCAGCGCTACTCCACCAAGTCCAATTTGACGGTTCACAAGAAGAAGCACGCCGACAACGCTCCCTTGCAGATGAAAGAGCACAAGTGTCCCTTCTGTAATAAATTCCACGCGAGCACAAAAACCCTTGCCAAGCATGTACGGAGGTGAGACCGGGTTCAACACCGCGACTGCGGAGATGTTCAATGATTCACCTCCTCCGGAGTATGAGCAAGCACACTTGCTCGGCCAAATGACATGCTGGTTGATATGTTGCTCTCTTCTCTTGTGACCTGCCAGATTCCACCCAGAACACCTTCAAGAGTTTGTCAGTAAAAGTAAGAAGAGGAAGACTGAAGGCTGGAAATGTCCTGTGAGGGGAGGGCTGCTCTCGTTTATTATCATTTTTAAAATCATAGCTTAAGGCCTGAACTTGAGCACACCACTGTCTAGCAATAAGAAAGTACATTGAGCAAAATCAAATGACTCCTCTTTTTCTCCTTTCTTGCTGAACCAGATTTGTCTGAAGTCTTTTACCCGCCGGACCCACTTGCAGGAGCATATGATCCTGCATACCCAAGATCGGCCGTTCAAATGCGCATTTTGCGACGAGTTCTTCAGATCCAGGTTTGCGAGGCTCAAGCACCAAGAAAAGTACCACCTGGGTGAGCCCCATGAGGAAAACAAATGAGCAGGAATAATTTGACCAATGTTCTTCATCATTAGTACTACTTTCATTTGAAATGAAAAATTGCATGCATTTGTTCAAGCAAACTATTTTAAATAAATCAAATACCTAGATTATGTTTTTAAATGTTTTTATTCAACAACTGACGAAGAAAGGATTGAATAAAAATGAATGATAAAAAAACAAATTGGCATGATTTTTAAACTTTTTGGATTCTGTTTTTTTTTAAATCAAATGTTTGATAAAAAATCGAAGCTATACAGTAGCGATTGAGCTTGAATTACACCATTATCCAAACGTTCCTTTTCAGGACCTTTTCCTTGTGAAATCTGCGGACGGAATTTTAACGACACCGGGAACAGGAGGCGACACATTGAATGCACACATGGAGGGAAAAGAAAATGGACGTGCTTTGTGTGTGGAAAATCAGTAAGGGAAAGGTGAGAGAGAGGATGAACCTCCTGCTGACCTTTCGTTTGAATTCTGCCTTTGGAAACATTTTTCTTTTGCAGAACAACGTTACGAGAGCACATGCGTATCCACAGTGGCGAGAAGCCGCACATCTGCGGTGTCTGTGGGCAGACTTTCCGTCACAAGAGCTCATACAGGTTGCTCAAAGG
Organism: Syngnathus floridae; assembly: GCF_059516105.1. NCBI lineage: Eukaryota > Metazoa > Chordata > Actinopteri > Syngnathiformes > Syngnathidae > Syngnathus > Syngnathus floridae. The sequence goes on from NC_142426.1 coordinate 14,187,135, forward strand.
AGATTTGACTTGGATCTATTGTTTTGAATTGAAGTTTTCTTGCAATTAATTTCTTAGTTTTTTTTGGCTGACAGGCTCCACTTGAGAATGCACCGTAATGACAAGCGCTATGAGTGCGACGAATGTGGGAAGACCTTTGTGCGCCACGATCACCTGACCAAACATCAGAAAACGCACTCGGGTACAATTCTTCTTACACCCCAAATATATTTCATAATGATCCTCATCGTTTTGCAATTGGTTCGATGAGCTGTCTAACATTAAACCTCTACCACTACTACTACTACTGCTACTTAATCTTACGGTACCTGCATGATTCCAGGTGAAAAAGCGCATCAGTGTGAAGAATGTGGGAAGTGTTTCCGACGCCAGGATCACCTCGCCATCCACTACAGGAGCGTTCATTTGGGAGAGAAAGTGTGGCAGAAGTATGTTGTCGACATTTCCACTTTGTTTGCATTTATTATATACATATTACTCTCTCATTTGTAAATCTGTAAAACAAATGTGTCAAAAAATCTATCGTTCATATTCTTGTAGGTATAAAGCAGCCGTGCATCAATGTGAGGTTTGCAAGAAAGAATTCAAGGGTAAATCCAGTCTGGAAATGCACTTCAGGACTCACTCAGGTAATTACTTTATTGTTTTTTGACCCATGAACATGAGTAGTGATTCCCAAATACGACACATTACTGGAAATGATCCAGTTTCACCAAATTGATCTGGAAATGATTCTTGATTTACTACAAATAATGTCTTTATCTGTTGATGCCAGCAACGTGTAACAGGTTCTTAACTTGCATATTTGTGATTCAGAATTTGCATATTCACATCCTTTTTTTTTTTTATCCTTGCTGGTAGCAAAGAAAACCCATTTGCGGTTTAGCGCTCAGGCCAGGTTGATTAAAAACATTACTTTAACGCCCTCTTGTGGATTGTTAGTGTCGTTAGCTTGAATTAAATTCATTACGCGTAAATGCCACCACAGGCTTGGACGGACGGTGCTATTGCTATTACTAGGGTGACTCACAGTTTGTTAGCGGTAGGTCTACAATAATTGTCCAGTGGTTGACTATGTCGACTCTCCATTTTACATTTAATGTTGTCGTCATCTATTTGATGTTGCTGCGAAAGGTGAGAAACCCTTCAGTTGTCCAGAATGCCACCAGACGTTTCGGATCAAAAAGACCTTGACTAAGCACATGGTGATCCACTCGGACGTCCGTCCTTTCAACTGCCAACAGTGCAACGCCGCCTTCAAGAGAAAAGACAAGCTCAAGTATCACATCGATCACGTCCACCACAGCAGCCGCTTTCTTGAGCAGCCGCTGGGCCAGGACAAAATGGGCCCGGATCCTTTTAGTACGGAACCCAAGTCGACACCTACGGGCGGATGCGTGCCTGACTCTTTAGACCCCGTCCAAATAGCGGGTCGACCCGGGCTGGGTCAATTGGACGCTCATGCGGCCATGCGAGCTGAAGAATCGCAGCCCAATTCAGGTTACCAGAACTCCGAGCTGGCCTTTTTAGAGAAATACACCCTGGCGCCCCAGTCGGTTGACATTGTTCAACCCGTGAGGCCCGATCAGATGTTAGATACCCGAGAGCAGACCTACCTGGGAACATTGCTTGGTTTAGATTCCGCTTCGTCCGTCGCAAACATCTCCAATGCTGACCAAAGTCACCAGTGAAACGTTAGGGATTCATTTGGGTCTTGCAAAATGAAAAAGGAACAATACTAACTTCATTCTCGAACCGCTAATAATGATAGTGGCAAATTCACTTCAGAGTGTTTATTCTGCTTATTGCAATAGTGTGCTTCAGATTGAACCCAAAAAAAAAGAAGGACAGCGACAGTCGCCGCCTGCGTTACGAAAATGCTGATGTCATCGAGGGCCGACAATCCAAACATTTGAACTGTCGCGCGTTGCGTCCTCAATCTTCACCTTTTAGCATGAAGCCTGATGACAAAGACAACATTTAATCAGTCAGCAAGAAAAAGTCCAAAACTAATATTGAAAACCAAAGTGTCACTTACAAATGTCAGTTCCCACCAATTACAACCTGAAACAATAAAAACATGTTCAAGTTTGAGTCCGAATTGAGCATTCATATACGTCTATTCGTACACTTGATTACTTGGACTATGGCGTAAAATCATTTCAAAAGAATGCTTACATTGGCCTAGCTTTAGTCTTGCATTGTTGCACCGCACCACTGAGTAATGATCCGTTAGCCAGTGGCTCAGCTTGACACATTCTAGTCTCACAGTCTCACCATTTTGGATATATTTAACGCCATCGTATTTTAACTGGGGGTATTGCTGGGTGTCTACGGAACAGAAGCTAGCTGTACACAAGAAGCGACAAATTAGTTAACAATAAGTGAAGTCCACTGTACCCTTTTTTTTTTTATATATATATAAAATACCTTTGCAGGTGGGCGTCGTTGACCACTGGCTGTTAGCGTAGCAGAACACTTTGTCCGGACCCAATTGTTTGTAGAAACTGCCACATTGGTATTTCAAAAACATTGCATCCCTTTCCACAATCTCCCCATTGGTGACAACGGGAGTTGTTCCACATTGATCAACTAAAATGGTCAATTCGAAAAAAAGAAACTCCAATTCTCAAACATGATAATGACACCATCAGATAATGAATGAATAACTACTTGTAGTCATTTGTGGATCAGTAGAATCGGTGTTGCCTGAAGATCCTACAAAGTAGAAGGAACACACCGTGAGATGACATTTATAAAGAATGAAATGAACAGCAAGTAGTAACGAGCCAGCTCCATAACCTACCCCCAGTGTTTCCACCTTCAGACCCACTACTCGGTCTTCTCCCTGAATTGAAATAGGATGATGACTAAACATGGATAAATGATGTAAGCCAATCGTTTTGTGCGCAGCTTAGCTTAGAATCACAAAATACGTGAGGGTAATTCTTTTGATCAAATGAATTTCTCTGTTTCAAGTTATTTCCGTGACTGTATTTTTCCCCCCTCTTTAACAAATTGGTACCAATCATTTTGTCCGTGTCGATACGTACCTCCACCTGCAGGCCTTGTTTCACTTCCAGTAGATGTTGTAGCGCTACCAGGAGTTGGCTTTGCTTGTTTGACTGTGGAATAAATCAATACATTGACAAATGTAATCTCAATTTGAGTCGAAATAGAACTTTATGGCAGTTACATGCTGTCACGCATTCATGAGTCAATCTTAAGCACCACACCAAACCATATCATATAAGTATGTATATGCTACTAAAATAATGGCGATCTCATCAAAAATGATTCACACATTTTCTCAGAAGTGTGGAATCTATGTCCGTTTAGTTGAACACCAAAAAATATATACATACACATATTTTCTGCTTTATTCTACTCACTGCAAGGCGGAGCGACTGACCAGGTTCCACCGATGCAAAAAATGGACTTTTTCTGGTTTCCCTCTAAATCATATCCATCTTCACATTCATACAGTATTTCAGTGTCAGAAGCATACACATCTTGGCGAGGGCCCTGATTTATAATTACAGCATGGGGAATTATAGGGGGCTCATCACATGCCTGGATACTTCCTGTGAGAACAAGTCAAATGAGGGAAGGGATATGCGCATTGCATAATACGACAAGATCTTAAGAAAATCGGACAGACTTACGCTCACAGATTGGCACAGAGTCCCATGATCCATTGACGCACTGTGCTATCGCATTCCCGTCTTTGTACGAGTAGCCGGCGTCACATGTTATCCGAATTACTTTGTCGTTCTCATACCAACCCATCAAGCTTGAAGTGAATTTCGCATGAGCGATAGCTGGTGGAATGCAATTCTTGTCATCTGAGTAACAATAATACAGAACCTTTAGACCTTAAATACAGTCAAAACTCGGTTTTCGAACGGGAAATTCGAGATTTTTTTAAATTTCGGTTGTCGAACACAATTCGGAGGTCGAACCTCGCGAGATGAGCCGAAAGGACCCGAGAAAACCCGACCGCGCGGCCCGGCCCGGCCCGGATGCCGACTGACTCTGTTCGTTTTTGTATTTTCGTTACTTTGAGGATTGGATTAAGCCCTAATCAAAGAAAGCAAGTGGGAGCAGTAAAGCCATCCTAAAACACAAAGACGCTCTTAAAGCAATGCGACAGACAGTGAGCGCCCGGCCGGCGCGCTGCGGGCGGTTGCGCGATCGGACCAAATGAAGCTCCCTGCGCACTGAGGCCCACTTCCATTTTGGAAAGTACATCAGGACTTTAAACCAATTTTCTAAATTTCAGCGACGGCTCTGTCACGATAATGCGACCAGCGCGGTGCAGTTGCGCGGTCGGCGGCGCGCTACGGTTGCGCGATCGGACAAAAATGCGCAAATAAAAAAAATGCTTAAATAAAGGAGGGTTTTTTTAAGGCTGCTTGGAACGGATTATTATTTTTTTTTCCATTATTTGTAATGGGGAAAAATGGATTCGGAATTCGACCGATTCACTTCTCGAACCGCCTTCTGGAACGGATTGTGGTCGAAAATCGAGGTTTGACTGTAGTACATTTTCGTCATTATTTTAGTCATTTTTTTGTTTTGTTATAACTGCATAATGAATTATGATTAGAATTAACTACCTTGTGATTTACAATAGAATATTTTACACATTTTAGATGCACACTGTTTTTTTTTTTTAACCTGGCCCATTAAAAAATCAGCACATACTACGTTCTTCCTTCCACCTTTGACATATGATTAGTCCAACACTTACCGATACATTGCGGTTGAGGGGACCATTTACCATTTTGGCATGTCGCGGTCCCCCACCAGCCATTCACTGCTGGCTTGAGTCCACTTTCACACGCATAGGGCAACACAGTTCCATGAGAATATGTAGCTTGTTGAGGAACAACATAACCTCCATTCAGAAGGGGCGCACGGCAAAAGTAACTCGTTGAAACACAGCGATGTGCTCCATAGAACCAAATCAGCAAAAAACATCCAATGTACTTCTTGGACATTCCCAGCAGCACCATGATTAAAAAATAATATTTGGAGTTGGTAAATGTAGTGCTGTGTGTGTGTGTGTGCGGTTGCGGTCAGGGTCCGTAAATGCATCTGCTTGCGACCTTCCCCATATCAGCTTGGGGATGAAGAAATAGCAAACATGACTGAGTCAAGCGTCATTTAAGGGTTACGAGTCAAAACAGAAATGTACAAACGGGTCACGGAAAACGTAAATGTGAAATTTCCCGAATTATTCATTTGCCCAACTAATGATGTCATATGTAAATAGAGGCTTGCATTGAGAAAGAAAGAATTCCTGGCACAAAAAAAGAAAAAAAAATCAATGACACATGTTTGCGCTCGGACATAGCAAGACAACAAAGGTGAGTACACCCCCTTGCATTATTGCAAATATGCTTTTCCATCTTTTCGTGTGATAATAGTGGAGAAATTAGTACATTTGCTACAAAGCGCACAGACAGCCTGTAATGTCTCAATCACCTTCAACAAAAGTGAGTACACTGATAAATATGATCTCTTTATACACGGAAGAAATGATACTTTGCTACAGTGAAGTAGTCAAAGGTAGATAACAAATCATCACATTGAAACCAATGTCCTACATTAAAAGAGGAACAATTCGGGCCTAACTGGTAAGCTGTGGGAAAACAAGAACGTTTCGCTGCTTTTTGGCCTCTTTCGCGTTCCGTTCTCCAACAATGTCCCAAGCAGAAGGTGCGTTTCTTCTGGCAAGAAAAACCCAAACAAAAACCCCCACCAACGAAAAGGCGAAAACGACAGCAAGTTTCAATCACTGGGTGAGTTCGGGAATGCTGTGTCAATGGATAAACTTTCATTTAAACTTTCTAACTTAGGTCCAATTGATCTTCTACTGACGCTGCTGCACCGAAAGAAAGCCTTTCTTTAGTCTGCAACAACTCGATTCATACATACGTGCGTATGTACCGCGCGGAGAAACGCGTCACGTGTTTTTTTGTTTGACAACTCTTTTTGCTAATATGTGGACCCTTGCAATGTAACCGTTTTTAAATCGATGTGGAGGTGCAGAAGGCTGTGTCCTCCCTCATGGCTGATTCGCCCGAAGTCTTCTATGTCGGAGTGGATGTGGGCACTGCCAGTGTGAGGGCTGCTCTCGTGACCAGGGACGGTCATTTGAAGACCTCTGCTCAGGAGCCCATTACCATCTGGGAACCTCACTGTGACCATTTTGTACAGTCTTCTTCTGAGATTTGGGAGAAATGCTGCTCCGTTGTCAAGGTAGGAGCGACGATTGACTCATAAAGAGGTGCGAAATAGCGTCCCCCAGACTAGATCAATTGTATGGAGGAAGAGTGGGATTCAATAATAGTGTGCCGAAATGACGTTTAAAAAAAAAATGGTGAAATAAATATCAAATAGTTCATTATAGGTTGAAATCACCCAAAATATTGATGTAAATACTTTGTTATGAAAATGAAATAATGAAAAATATATAGTAAATAGCGAAATAAAGTCAAATGAAATAAATACTGAAATAAATGAATCATTATAATATTTTGACACTCTTGGTCATTCATCCAACTGACAATTTTGTCTGCTTTGGTCAGAAAGTGACACAGGGTGTGAAGAAGAAACAGGTGAGAGGGGTCGGTTTTGATGCTACCTGCTCCCTTGTGGTGTTGGACCAAAGCTTCCAGCCTGTCGCGGTTAATCAGGACGGTAAGGTTATTTCACCCCATCATGCGTCGAATATCATGTCATCAGCCATCCTAAGATGGCAAGGCGACAATAACAACCGCAGTGTGAGCCTTTCCTCGTCATCCAGGAAACCATCTGAGAAATGTGGTGATGTGGATGGACCATCGTGCTGCTGAGCAAGCCGCTCGTATCACAAGCGCAGGCCACAGCGTCCTAAGTAGGGTTGGAGGGGTCATGTCACCTGAGATGCAACCACCCAAATTACTCTGGCTCAAAGAGGTGAGCAGAAGTGCAACGATTTAGTTGACTATTTTTTTGGTGAAGCATTTGTTGTGGATGCGCAGATTTCTTCATGCTTGTCATCGCACACTTTGAACAATATTTGTCTTCCCGCTGCTGCAGAACCTACGGGAAAATTGCTGGAACAAAGCTGCTCACTTTTTGGACCTGTCAGACTTTCTTTCATGGAAGGCCACTGGCTCGTTGACCAGGTTTGTATATCCATACGCAGATATAATTATGATGGAATGGATTCGTGTAAAGAAGCCTTGATTAATCCTGTGCTGGGGAAATTCTAGTTTTATGGAAAAGCTGCAGATGCTATGTCTACTTTCTTTTTGGTTTAACAGATCCCTTTGTACTCTGGTATGTAAATGGACATATTGTCCCCCTGAGGGTTGGGATGTGAGCTTTTGGACTTCGATAGGATTGGAGGATCTGACTCAAAACAACTTTTCCAAAATTGGTACATTCAACAAAGTATCGTAATATCAACAATAAAACTGTCCAGTTTTTTTATTGGATTTGAAGTTACTTTGATTTCTAGTTCAATCATTGATTGTTTGTCGTCCAGGCAGCATGACGTGTTCTCCCGGTAGTCCTCTTGGGGATGGGCTGACTCAGGGAGCAGCAGCAGATTTGGGTCTAGATCCAGGAACTGCTGTGGGGGCTTCGCTTCTTGACGCTCATGCTGGTGGCCTTGGTATCTCACGCTGAACACATTTTTTTTTCTTCTCATTGTTTTTCTACAACTGTAGACCGAAACAAGAACGCGACACCTAACGATTTGGTGACATAGGGATGGTTGTTCTATGATGAGTCACTGGCTTTGTTTCTCCAGGTATGATCGGAGCAGACGTAAAAGGCTTTCGACTGCCGTGTGAGAAGCGGCCGATCACCACGCGCATGGCCATGATCTGCGGGACATCATCTTGTCACATGGCGGTGGGTCCCGTCCGTGTTACTCCGTTGATGTCGTCTCATTTTCATGTTTATTTTTGACCTTTTTTTTACTTTCACCAGATCAGTGAGCAGCCGCTGTTTGTGCCAGGAGTGTGGGGTCCCTACTTGTCTGCCATGGTACCGGACTTGTGGCTTAACGAGGGAGGACAGAGTGTCGCGGGACGTCTGGTCAGTCTATTCTGCTGTGTCGCTCGCTCCTTCCTTGAATGTCCTTGAATTAGTCATTCATTGAGCCCAGCAGATAAATTCCACTGCAACGTTTCCTGTCCGACAAAAGCTGACAGTAGATCAGGTTAAACGCTATTTTACTCACAGTTGGATGTTAGCTAGGTGATTTTTTTTCAAACAGAAAATCATGCATCCAATGTTTGCATTTCTTATTGTCATCATGTGACGTTCTCCTTACACGAACCTTCTCCTCCAGATTGACCACATGGTGAAGGGTCATGTCGCTTACGCGCAGCTCCAGGAAAAGGTGCGGCAGAGGTCAGTTGATGATTTGACTCTTCAAAAATATCCGAAACTCGCGTTAGCCGACACATGATAGCGAGACGAAAGCAACTCCTACCATGATCCCAAATGAGTTTTTGGGATCTTTTTCTCAGTTGTTATACCTCAGGTGACGGCATCTACAGCTACCTGAACAGCCACCTACGTCGAATGGCTTCATCGCGTTCAGCCGTTGACTTGCTGGGCTCGAATCTTCACGTGTGGCCAGACTTTCACGGGAACAGGTCACCATTGGCTGACCCCACCCTAAAGGGCATGGTGAGTCCAAATTTTTTCATCGTGTTCAGCCGTTGACTTGCTGGGCTCCAATCTTCACGTGTGGCCAGACTTTCATGGGAACAGGTCACCATTGGCTGACCCCACCCTAGGTGGGCATGGTGAGTCCAAATTTTTGGAAGCAGAATGAATTGGAATTCAGTCTGATCTTCATCACCAAGCAACTAGCAGTTTGGAATAGATTGTGTTCAACCTTAGAGGCTCCACGACTGTTTCGTCGTGTGTAATGGAGTGATGACCCTTTTGCAGGTGGTGGGATTGTCTCTTTCTCAAACTCTGGATGATTTGGCTTTACTCTACTTGGTGACCATACAAGCTCTGGCGGTCAGTCCACTGCTTTTTTTGTTTCTTTCAAATGACCGACGCTGAGACTTTTGCTTACCGTTTGACGAGTAACGATTTTTTTTTTTTTTTTTTTAAATGTACTTCCTTGTTTTCTCACTGTATCCTTTTCTATTTTCAGCTTGGTACTCTGCATATACTGGAGGCCATGAAAGAAGCTGGCCATGACATTAAGACCATTTTTTTATGTGGAGGATTGAGCAAGAACAGCTTGTTTGTGCAGACTCATGCCAACGCGACAGGTACAAAGTGCAAACAAGAGACCATGACATGGTTTTGTATTTGGAAACAGCAACTATTTGGATCACAAAATAAACGTGCACAGCACTCCAAAAGTATTGCGACGGTTCCTTTAATTTTGCTCTCGTCCTCATAGTCAGTTTAAAAATTGAAACTGAGCAACGCTGTGTGTTGTTCCAATAATCAATATAACGAGATCAAACAAAATAAAACTTGCTCAAATGACAAACTGGAAGGATTGTAACAAAATGTGGTGTCGTCAGAGTTTGTTTATCCGATCCAGGTCGCTTGTCTCATATTTGTCTTTGGATGTGTAATCGAAATGTTTTCAGTCCACAGCAAATACGGACTTGAGCATGATTTCCTGCGAAATTTTCATGGGACTAAATACTGTTATTTAAATCATTTGGTCACTTTAAGGGTTGCCTGTGGTGTTGCCTGAACAGACCGACGCTGTATTGGTAGGAGCAGCAATTCTTGGAGCGTGTGCATCCCATGACCATGGCACTATACAGGTGGAACACACTCGCTCTCTCGCTCTCTCGCTCTCTCGCTCTCTCGCTCTCTCGCTCTCTCGCTCACTCGCTCACTCGCTCACTCACTCACTCACTCACTCACTCACTCACTCACTCACTCACTCGCTCGCTCACTCACTCACTCACTCACTCACTCGCTCGCTCACTCGCTCACTCACTCGCTCACGCTCTGAAGCGCTGATTCGTCACTTCATTACCACAACCCAAAACACAAATGTTATAGCACATCAGGGACGTGCGATCAGAGGAGGCAAGGGAGGCGTGCCCTTTTTCCTTTTAATTTCAATAATTTTGTAACATTTTGAACCAAAATCGCTGAATTGTTATAGTTCTTTTAAAACCAAAGACGATTCGCTCGGAGGAGCCAACGTCCTGCCTGGCCTCCTCTGAGGATTGCGTCATCACACGGCTGCCTACGTTGACAGGCCGCTATGCAGTTCGACTGAACTGCTCTCTGTCTTTATGTCGCTGTTTAAGTGCCATAAAGACATTGTGGCTATATGAATTAATTTCCGTAGTTAAGCTGGTGTATAGTATACTATCTTGTGTTTTTTGTCATCTGTCTGTAACGTCGCGTTTCTTTAGATGAACAAAACGTCAGTGCCTCCCCAGTGGTGAACCTCACCGCACGTCCCTGTAGCACATTGCATTATTTCACTTACAGAAGAAAGTCCGATTTGTGCACAGCGCGCTTATGACCCAAGATGCTGACTAATCTTTTTGCCCGGTCAAATAATCATCCCTGTGATCTTCCAGCAACAGATCTCATACCACCAGAGAATGACATGATGAGCCTTTAAGCCAGATACACTAAAAATAAGCCATTATTATTTGGACTAGGCTGCACCTGTCAAGCCCCTCTTCCAAAGGCGAGTGCAGCAGACAGTTGTTGCGTCTGATCCGCCCGCAGCTTTCGAGTGCAGGGAGGCCGTGCCCGTCCGTCCGTGCTCTGCATAAGTCACGAGAGAGAGGCCGTGCACCATGTTTGGGCCTGAAAGTGCGTCACATGATTTGTTGTTCATGATTACTTTAGGAGGCGATGGTGAAAATGGCTAAAGTGGGAAACGTTGTTGAGCCTGATCACAGCCTTCAGAGGTAAGGTGAAACTTGGACAGACTGATTTTCTTCCTTATTAGTCAGTTAAGTGATCCAGCAAATATGAAATCATTCCAAGCATCAAACATGGAATAAATATCATCTCTTTTGTAGATTTTACCAAAGAAAGTACCAAGTGTTCCGGCGCCTTGTTGCCCACCAGAGGGAGTACCAAGCCCTCATGAACACTTTTGGGACAGAGTGAAACGCACTGTAATTGGGAGCAGAAGAAAAAAGAAAAATGACTCACTCAACCAGTCCACAGCAAAACAATTTCAGGTCCCTGTCACCCCCGAAAAAAACATCTTGTGGTAAAATATACCTTGTATATTATTCCTTTTGGAGGCAATGGTGAAGATGGCTAAAGCGGGAAAAGTTGTTGAGATGGCTAAAGCGGGAAAAGTTGTTGAGCCTGATCACAGGCTTTTTTTCATGACATTTCAGTAAAGTTGAGCTGACCTACTTTTCGTCGTCGTCGTTGTTTGTTTGTTTTAAATAGAGCTGTTTTATCAAATGTGATTTACACAATTATTGAAACATTACCATGATTGTTTGTAGAAATGCAGGCATACTATTTATTTACAGATGAGCGACTCCAGGTTCATAGGTTAGATTCCTTGTCATTTTCTTTTGGGTTGGCTGTAAGGAGAGAAAAACTGGAATTGCGTAAAAAAGACCTTGTCAGAATACAAAGTGATACAGTATGTTTTATTAATGTGCCTGTGTCGGCAACTCCGGTGTCCTGCATGTTTTCTATGACTCCCTGTTGCAACACGTCTGATTGAAATGGTCATTTGCTGTCATGAGCAAAGTGCAGAAGCAGGATAGCAATCCTCCTACCTCCCTCGAGGACCGTGGAGTTACCTAATGGATGGATGGATGGATGGATGGATGGATGGATGGATGGATGGATGGATGGATGGATGGATGGACGGACGGACGGACGGACGGACGGACGGACGGACGGACGGATGGATGGACTGTGTGAGGGATCATGTGACCACACTGACTGACGTCTGTGTTGCGACTCAGCCCATGTGACACATGCAGGTGCTGGTCGACGCAAGGGGGGGCTGCTCGATATCCGAGGACAGCAAACGAAAACATGTCCTCAGCCGTGTCCAGACGGAATAGCTGCCGTGGAAGTCAATGTGGAACTCGATCATCATCATCATCATTGGAATGTAGACGTCGGGCCTCCAATTGTTCCTACTTCGCAACAAGTGAGGAGCTTTCCGTCAGCTTGAGCCAACCGATAGTCACCATTACGCTGCGCTTCTTTTTGGCCATCGACCTGTGGTTGTCCAAACGACTGGGCGTGTGCGCCTGTGAGGATTCATCCTGGGGTGGCATACGACCCCTGGTGAGGTTGGTGGAGTTCTCGGGGCACGTTATCCCCTGGCTCATCGGCACTCTCTACGCTCTCCTCTGCGGGCGCACTGTGGCCGAGCGGGAAATCATGCTCAATTTGGCCCTGGGTGAGTTTTCTTTTTCTTTTTTGTAATGCTCTCATTTGCATAATTACGCACAATAGAGGTGGCAAAAATTCCATGCTGTACTTATAGCGTGTCCAATAACCACATTTAAAAAAAGAGTGATAAAAGTACAAGTACTTGCTCTATAAGTCAAAGTCCAAAAAAGTACTACATATGGAAATGTACTTCACTTGAATCAAAAGAAACCTGCACACAAATGAACTTTCCTCTTGCACGATGCAAAAATGTGCAGGTTTATACATTTCCAAGATGTAGAAAAACAACAATCGCTAAATGTATTGTCAAATCACTTCACAGTTGAGTTGACTTTGCTGTGCCTGTGGAGTGTCAGTGTGTGACAGGAAAAAGTCAGTCCAGTCATGGAAAATTGTTCTCTGAGCTGGCACCACACGAGTGACTCACTGAGTGACATGCACACAGCACAAGTGACGCTTTATTTGCATGTGTAGATTATTTGGGATGACAGACAAAAGCCACTGGTCGGCCTATTGTCCTGCGAAGAAATGCCAGAGCTATTCTGGGTATGCCGTATTGGAGTGACTGTGTTTTGGAAATATCCATCCTCTTGTTTTGCTCTTGGGAGGGAGGAAATCATTTTCAATCCGTCCGCTAGAAATGATTTGCACGCACACATTTAAGTTTGGCAAAGTCGTTGACATTTGACATTGAACGGTATTTGACTTCAACATATTTCTAATCATCACAATCTTAATTGTCGTAGGGAAAAAAATACGTACGTACGTAAGACACAAACGAGGAATTTGAATCAGTGAATTGAAAAAAATCTCAATGACTACAAATAGAAAAAAATTCAAATCTCTCTCTCACTCTCTCTAGCTCCCTCTCCCGTTCTCTCGAATATTAACGTCAATAATAATAAGAATCTCTAATAATAATGATTATGATTGTAAGAATAATAATACTACATTTCATTTGGAATTGACTATCCATTTCAGAAAAATTGCCAAATCGGCCATTAAAATGCAATCTTTTTCCATCATCCCAGCACTCCTTTTAGATCTGCTTTTGGTCAGACTCGTCAAGACTGCCATCAGACGTCGAAGGCCGTCCCAGAACCGCACAGATCTCTTCTCCGCTTTCTTCATCGAGCGCTACTCCTTCCCCTCAGGCCACGCCACACGAGCGGCAATGTGCGCCCGCTTCCTTTTAGCCCAACTGGTCGACACGAACTCCATGCGAGTGTTAGTCTTGGCATGGGCCGGCCTGGTGAGCATGTCCCGACTGCTCCTGGCCCGCCACTACGTGACAGATGTGGGCTTTGGTTTGCTCATGGGTTACTGCCAGTATGACCTTGTGGAAAGGTTATGGGTGACTTGGGACTGCCTGCAGGACCTGCTGCTGATGAGGCTGCAGGAAAGACTTAACAAGGTTTACGGGCGACTGTGGATGGCCGCTTGGACACATGACAAATAAAGACCCTTTGTGTTATGTGTTTGTTTTCTCTTTTTTAAGACTCTTATTTGATCGCTTAGGTTGCAGGAGTGTGTTTGGTGGAGTGTAATCCCGACCACAGCAATTGAAGTCGTCTCCAAATGGGCAGTGATGACACTGCGCATTTGTTTCAAAAATAAACGGTACCATTTGGATTTCAAAAGGTGGGACATGATCTGTATTTTATTAGGAACTGTCCACACATGAATGACTGAAATGGTTCGTGTCTTCTTTACCATGTCTGCTAAAGTTCTACATACTATCGTGGAAAAATAGTTTCCAGTTATCGACTCGGCTGTAAGGATTTGTGGTGGCAACGGAGACAAAGTGGCAAAGCAGCGCAACAAAGGGAGTGACGATGATGTTTTGGAAAAGAATGCCACTCTCTCCACTGTCATCTTCACTTCCTAGCCCCACCCACTCGAACGTCATAGCTGACCATGTGGAAGTTGTCCCAGGCAAAGAGCTTTCGCTGGGCGTGGTTGTAGTCCACCATGCTATTGTAACCGTATTTATTTTCGAAGGGCACAGAGAGGTCGCGGCCCGTGTCGGTGGCCGTGTCGAACACATGGTTGATGGTGGTGGTAACCGCTGCGTAACTAGCCACCGTGTACAGACGAGCGCACATCATGAAGGCGTTGGCCACAGTGTTCTTCCTGATTTGGGTCTCCCAGCTTCTCTTGACTTCCAGGTTCTCGGGGTCCAGCTGAGAAAGCACAATGGCGCCTTTTGCCTTGCTGGTGCTGTAGATGGCCCACAGACCTTGCTCGTCTACCGCCAGGTCGATGTCAGTGTAGCCCCCCCACGAGTAGGGGTACTGGCCGCGGAAGCCGGCGTGAGGGAGATCCCGACGCGATACCAGGCTCTCCGAGGCCAGGTCGTAGCGGATCAGGGTGCGGCTGAGTTTACGCTGGTAGTAGAGGGAGCCTCGGTATATCGTCGCTCCCGTGCTCTCGACCGCTTCGGGCAGGAGTAGGATTTTCGTGGGGGGGCCGTGGGCGAACTGCTTCATGTCTTTGTATGCAAACAGCCGACGCACATCTTTGCCCACTGTATCCATACGCCACACTGTCTTGTTGCTATACTGAGTTCCTTGAGGCTCGGGATCCTGCAGCCAAACTCCGTACTTCCCTGCAAAACCGTCAGCTTTCCTGTGTAACACGGGCTCTTCCACGGAGAGCAACTCGCCGCAACCTAAAAACAAAATCACCGGGACCAATGTTTGTGGATGCGTGCTTTTCAAACATGCCAGCGCGTTGACAAAAGCTTACTGGAAGGAAGCAGGTGGGATGCTTCGGACACGTCTGCCTTCATCTCTTGATAGGCATCGTGTCTGAAATCATTTCCAAGATCTGTGGGGAAAAAAAAAGGAAGGTCATCGTTATTGAACCGGTGGACGTAAATGGACTCCCTGTGTGTTCCTACGGCGCTGCTTTTCTCTGTTGGACCTTTACAGCTTATGGCCCTTAAAGGTTCCACCGAGTCCACTAAATTGCCCCGCGGTTTGCTTCAAAGGCTTGGACTCAGCTTCTCATTCACAGGTCAGCAAACATTTGCTACTGATTGGTCCTTGAGGGACACAACACGCTATAGCTCGAGTAAGATGCAAGTAAAGCCAGCGGGATGCATTTCTTTATGTACACAGCAGGTTCCCTGTTACTTCCCGGTGGCATTCGTGAAAACAGAAACGTAAACAAGACATGCGTGACTGACAAAAATGTAAATGAAGACTGTGTTGGGAATTCCAATGCCCTTACTCAACTGGAGACCGCAACCTGACCTGTTGCCCCTTTCAAGATGTCATTTCAATGAGAAACAGTGTCATAGCATTGATTCCGGTTTTTGCTTTACCACTGGCAAGTCTGTGGTTGAGTTTTCTGCGAGTGTCTGCTAAGGGGATTGTCTGCAGGCAGGGCTTCTGCCTGAGGCTTTCAGTCTCGTGGCTGAGTTCCGTCACCCTCTTGCGGAGCTCCTGGATCTGCCCGCTCAGTTGATCTTTGTCCATTCTCGGTTGGTTTCTTTCCCCCGTTACCTGGGAGAAAGTCTCTGGAAGGCCCACCTCAGCATCACTCCTGGTACCTGCTCCAGCTATCAGCCGGCTAACCAGAGCCTCGAGCAGGGTGAGCCGGGACAGGACTCCCTCCATCTCAGGTCTCCCGTTGTCCCCGGTGCAGCTGGTCTCCTGGGGGCTGGACACAGTGAAGGTGTACTGACAGCGTCCGGCAGCATCGTTGGAGTGGCGCAGGGACGCATGGTCTTCAGCCTGAACTCGGCTGGCCGAAACGAGGAACGACACGAGAGCCGCCTGGAGCCACATTCTGCAAAGTAAAATGGAATCTTTTTTTTTTTCACCCAGATATACGTAAATACCTCAACTTTATGCTCCTTCCAGCTGTTGTCAGTGCAGATCCGTCTGAAGAACAGCAATGCTGAGACGGGGATATTTATAAGGGTAACTGTCACAGTGTGGGGAGGGAGGGAGGGAGGGGGAGTGTGCCAGAGAGGGAAAACAGCCCGAGGGTGTGGGATGTTTGGCCACGTGTTTGGCGTATTTTTCCTCCCTGGAGCTTTCTCAGCAGTGGGTCTGCCTTTGCAGGATATTTTGACTGGAGAGCATCCTTTCTGCATCTACTTATTATCAGCTGCAATGTTGTAATCATTTGAACGTCCAACCACAGTGCGATTTACGGTAAATGCTGATGATTGTAGGAGATGGGCGCTGGAGGCTAAACATCGAGGAATTTGTGGACGTGCTTTGACATTGTGTTTTCCATAACGCAAGGCCGACTCGCCCATCTGCTCCAAAAGTAGGCGGGTAGACTGACACAGGTGTGGAGGATGGTTTCTCGGAAAGGATCAATTGTTATTCCCTTCTCCCAACCAAAACGTAGACTTTTCTTGCCCATGACGTGCTTTAAATATATGATTATAACTCCAACTGCAATATATAACATATATTAAAATGATATTTGTCAGGACTCGTCCCCGATCGTTTCATAGCTCTGTTCGTGTGTCTGTGTGCTCGCCCCTCCCCTCCTGTGTGCCCATGATCAGTGTGATTATTCCCACCTGCCTCTCTCTCTCTCGTTACCTGTCGTGTATATAAGTCCTGTCTGCCTGGCCCTCACACCCTGTCGGATGGTCGATGTCGTCACGTTTGCTGTCCTTGTGGTTCCTGTCGGTTTCGAGTCTGTTTCTGTTTGCCATCCCTGTCGGTCGGTCAGTCTGTCATGTTATTAGTTTGCCAGTTCTCGTCCGTTTCCCTCGATGCCTCGTTCCACTTCCCTTTTCCCTCAATAAACCAAGCTGGTCCAAGCTGCACTTGGTCGTCCTGCTCCATGCTCCACCCCTGAACCTGACAATATTTATTCTTCAGGCAATACAACAAACTAGTTTGCAATCATATTGTATGTATATGCAAACTTTATTGGTGATCTAAGATTAATGAATTACATTCTGATTAGAATCTTTTTGAAACTTTTGGCATATCTTGTTCAAAGTTGTAATCATTTTAGAATTGGTTTTTTTTTTAGCATAGTTAGTTTTTATTTATAAGAACCAGGTGCTGTTATGTCACTTTGTAAAGCCAATATTTGCATTTGAATGAAATTCTAAACTTCTTCTTGTACCTCATGACTTTTTGTGAGACATCTGGGACTCATTCAGATTCTCTCGAGCAGTGGGAGGAAATGATGATTACATCCCTGTTGAAGGTAAATGTCCTCACAAACATGCATGTTCACACTTTCCTTTGGCTTCTTTGTCAATACGTTCTCCTCCGTAACGATTACAACACATTTGCCATAAATCCAGCTAGTTTCCGACCACTAGTTTGCGCTGCACATCTGTGTTTTGTTAACCTATATGTGTTTATGGCACATGGCATGGACATGGCAGTCAGCAGTGTTTTTGCCATGAGATGTGTGTTTTTCTTTTCCAACATCACAGTAGTTGAAAAAATGATGACTCCGGCTCGTTTGTTATTTTCCAAAAGTGCGGATCGCACATCTTCTTTTGTTGTATTTCCTCGGTAATAGGAAATTCTCGATAACATTTTTCTAAGTCGCATGTTTTAGTTATGTAAACGTTATTTTCAACCACAATATCTCGTTAACTTTCTATTGCTCCCAAGATTTTTATTAGGGATGTTTTCGATACCACTTTTTTTCAGACCGCTACCAATAAGAGTACTCCATTATTTACTAATTAGTCTCTGATACCGATACTAAGTGCCGTTAATTCTTTGGATACATTAAAAACAAAGAAAACAATGACAGAAAATTTCAAAGAGGAGTGCCGATACCTTGAAATAAGGCTGGTATCGGCAGTGACGCCAATACCGGGTATCGCTACTCGCCCGACCGACCCTATCCCTGCGTTCTGTTCAAAATATGACACAAACAATCCGAGCAGGTTTGGACCACGATGATACCTATATGTCCAGCTCGCCCTGGTAAAATCGTCACAGTCGACATCTGACTGATGTCATTGTTTTGAACATTTGGGCTATTGTGATGGTACCAGATGGAGAAATTGAAGCCCTCATTATTATAGTGGCAGCAATGACAAAACCTGCAATGAGACTGTTTTAAGCTGCAGGGACCTTACATTGCCTGTATTTGTATGAATAATGAGTTATATCATCTCACGTGAAAGGAAAAAGAAAGAAGGGCAGCTGGGGACATTACCGTTTCACAAAAACAGAGGAAAAACTCAGTCAGTCCAGGAAAATGCTAACCTGTACACTTGTATAATATGTCACTTTTGATCAGATATTTTTGCTTTTTTAAAAAAAAAAATATTTTCAGTCACTGATGAAGTATTAGTAACAGCCACCAGACGTGCTTTTGCATGTGTGAAGAATTGCGTAACGTTTTACTTGGGTGCAAGTCTGGATTTTTGGTTTTCACCAAGTGTGTTGTCAAGCACTCAGTGTTCCAGCACCTCGTAACTGCACCGCCCCACTGGACCTAACAAAAGGGCCTCAGACTTGATTTATTTGATTTGATTGCGCTTGAAAGCTGCCTTTCCTGTGAAGTCTGCTGGGATAGGCGTCACTGTGACCTTGAATACTTAGTAGAGCAACGGAATTGTTGATCAAATACGGTTTCGTTTCAATTTGATATCCTCCATCTGTATATATAGATACAATAAGAAACTCCTCGTTCAAGTTAGATGTTAGCACGTCACCCGTAACCTGTGCCCCCCCAACCTCCTGTAAGCACGTCAAACACCATTAAATGTGACCCGAGGCCGGTCCTGTGTATGTGACCCCTGAGTCATGCATTTCAAACAGGTTGAGGTGGTCAAGTTGGAGCTTTTATTTTTGAACCTCAAACGTTGACCCAGGAACCCCGTCTGCTGTCACACCACATACCGCAGTAAAAAAGGAGTTGAGGAAAGGTGGGGGACACCCTGAACCGGTTGCCAGGGCACACATAGACAAACACTCGCACTCCCTCTCTCTCCGGCCTACCATGGGTGTCCTTGGAATGTGGGAGGAAAGCGGAGAACCCAGAGGAAACACACACAAGCACAAATAAACAAAATAAAAAATGTTCTACTACTTAAAAAAAAAAAAAACTTTTTCTTGAAAAAAATAAAACTTGAAACTGAAAATAAATGTGTTGAGCTTGAACCTTCTTTTTATTATTAGAAATAAGAATACTTGTATGAAAAGCTTTTTCGAATTGAAAATAGTTTTCCTTCGCTTTGGTAATTTTTCTGAATCAACTATTGACCATTTAACAAATGATTGCTCAACACCACCAACCAGAAAAGCAGTTACCGACCGGCTCCAGGCAGGTCGTTGCTGCCCTCTAGCGCTATTTCAACACACTGCTGGTGCATTTGTAAGTAACCTACTCCAATGTATACTCGAGCTGCTTTTTGCTCGTCCCGTGTTGGGGCGGTGTGCAGCGGTGCCGCATGACTCACAAGCCAAGCCAGTCGCACGGATGTAAACAGGGGGCGGACTCAGGTAGGCCTAACCTGCACCTTCCCAGCCAACCGGGAGCCGCCGCTCCGCGCCTCCGCGCCTCCGCTCCCTTCTCGACGTATCTCATTGGCTCAGCGCCGCGTCGATATGCTGCATAGAGGCCGTGACGCTCTGCGATTCTGCTGGCAGAGCGAGGGAGAGAGAAGGGTAAAATGATTAATCTGTCGACGACGGCGAATTTGTGCCCGCAATGATAGCCCGCTGATAGACGTTGGGGCCCCGAGCGTGACGACACAAAGCCCGGAGAGTAGTTAATGCGCAGGAGGCGCACATCTTGCCGTCGTAGTGCCGCCATAGCAGGTGGCGCCGTTTGTGTAATCGTGCAGGCGGGCAGGCGGGCAGGCAGGCAGGCAGGCAGGCAGGCAGGCTCGCAGCCTCTTCGCCTCCTGATCTGAGCGTCCTTTCAGCACTGGACAGCGACACCGAGGAGGTCCCGAGGCGAGGTAAGATAAGCTGACTCGCTCGCAGTGGTCACTTGTAAACGCCTTCGTAACAATTTGACGAGGTGCGCATGCTGACGAAGGCACTTCACTTGGCGTTTGAGGCATATGTGGCCTTGCAGGATGCATGAGCTTGAGCAATGAAAAGATAGAGAGCGTCATCCACCGAATGCCCTTGAATCGATAGGCCTCTCGTTACGCGTGAGTTTGCGTGTGTGGAGGAGAGATAGGGGGCGGCGGGGGGGATAGTGGTGGTAAGCAACTGCGCATTTGTCTGTCCCTTTCTGTTCATATCTTTCTTTTCTACCTCTCTCTCTCTCTCTCGCTCTCTCCCCCCTCTTTCTTTCTTGCAGTCCTCCCCTCTTCTGCAGTCAGTTCGACCCTCTCTTGGCTCAGGGCAACGTGTGGCTAGATGACTTTACTACATCAACAAGCACCGCGGTATCCTGGACTAATATAGCAGCGTCACATCCCCCTCCTCTCCCTCTCTCTCTCTCTCTCTCTCCCTCTCTCTCTCTCTCTCTCTCTCTCTCTCCTTCTCTTTCTATCTCCCCCTGGCTGCTTCTCTCTCTCTCTTTCTCTCTCCAATCGCTGATCCCTCCGTCCAAAGGCACCATGGGAAACCGTGGCATGGAGGAGTTGATCCCGCTGGTCAACAAGCTGCAAGATGCATTCAGCTCCATTGGCCAGGCATGCAACCTGGACCTGCCGCAAATCGCAGTGGTGGGCGGCCAGAGTGCAGGAAAAAGCTCCGTGCTGGAGAACTTTGTGGGCAGGTAAAATTGAGCGCGGCAAATAGGATAATCTCTTGACCTTGTGACATAAGAAGCCTATGGGGACCAATCTCTCATGGCCTACAGAGCTCAAAGCATTCACAGTCAGCATAGAGACAGCCCAGGTCGAAAGTGCGTTAACCACACCCACCACGATCAATCTTGTGACTACGTGAGCCATGCTGGATTTACATTTCGGATGCAGCAGCAGCAGCAGCAGCAGCAGCAGCAGCAGCAGCAGCAGCAGCAGCAGCAGCAGCAGCAGCAGCAGCAGCCGCTTGGGCCACTCCTGTTAGATGACATAAACGATATTTTTGTACATTATTTTCTCCAATTTTTCCCATGACACTTTTCTTTCTGTCTGCTTTTATTAATGTAACAATTCTCAATATTGATTGACATTGTCAGAGAGGTAGTAGACATAAATGATGTCTTGTATTCTTGTGTGGTTCACTCAACTAACTTCCAGGCAGGCAGGCAGGCAGGCTGCGTGGGTGCACTTCCCACTCTGTGGTGGTGTAAATGTGAGTGTGAATGGGTGGATGCCTCTTGCCTAAAACTCAGAAATGTTCGTTCATTCTAAAGAGATTTGGTGTTGACATGATGCATTCTGATGTCGCAGGGACTTTCTGCCCCGTGGATCTGGCATCGTCACTCGCAGGCCCCTGGTTCTGCAGCTTATCAGCGCTTCTGCAGGTGGGTTCCCACACATTTATGCACGCACGCACACATGCTGCTGGCACACTCACAAAATGACAAATGCACGCCCCCCTCCCCCTTTTTGTCATTTATATGCTGCCATTTTTTTTCTATTCCCTGCTCTCGCTCTGACAATCTTTCCCTCTCACACACGGCTCCCTCACCACCGATTGGTCTCGGTCTTGGCAGAATGGGCTGAATTTCTCCACTGCAAAGGAAAGAAGTTCACAGATTTCGATGAGGTTCGCCAGGAGATTGAAGCCGAGACGGACCGCGTCACCGGTGCCAACAAAGGCATCTCACCTGTTCCCATCAACTTACGCGTGTATTCCCCAAATGGTGCGAAACCACAATTCCTTCAATTTCACTACTTACGGCATTGTTGACTGCATCGCGCTACGAGTCATCCAAGTCGTGCTCTCGTCTTTTTTTTGTATTTGGAAGATTTCTTGATCCAACAGTACAACGATAGAGGACTGTCACGCAGCCCTGATTCGTCTTTTGTTGTCATGAATAGAAAGGTGGTGATAAAAGATTGACCTCAATTAAGTGCACCTATGAGGGTGCACTAAATGGTACCTGATTTGAAGTCACACTTCATTTAGCATGAACAAGCGAGCCATTGTACCTAATCGGTTTTGATAATACATTTCTTGCTTTACAATGGTCAAGTCAATAATAGTTTGTCTAAGATGAAGGTTGTTGTATTGCATTTTCACATTGCATATTGAATTGATGTACGATTTGAAAGTATACATGTTGATATTGCAAACCATCTTGGAAGACTTTCAGCAAGTCTTCCAAATGTCTTGTTCTCATCTTTTCCTGCTGAACAGTGCTCAACTTGACTCTCATCGACTTGCCGGGGATCACCAAGGTGCCGGTCGGAGACCAGCCCGTTGACATCGAGCAGCAAATCCGGGAGATGATCATGCAGTTCATCACCAGGGAGAGCTGCCTTGTTTTGGCCGTCACTCCGGCCAATACTGATCTCGCTAACTCGGATGCCCTTAAACTGGCAAAGGATGTTGATCCTCAAGGTGAGGCCAGAATGAACGAGAAGAGTAGGCGGATACGGATGAAGAAGTGTGGGGGGGGGGTCATGAAGTGTTTATTGAGTGCATGATGACACATCAATACCAAATTAAATAAATCGCAAATCAACTTTTAAAGCTCATTAATAATAGGAATTGACAAAAATGGAGAAGTATTACGCTTTAACCATAGCATTTTAGTCAGCGTTATAAATGTAAATTGCAAAAAGTTTCTCTTCCATTCAAATTTGGGATTTTCAAAGCATTTTTTAAGGGTTTTGTTTTCTTTTTTTCCCTAATTTTAATTGTCTAAAAATATAAATGATGATGAGGAGCAGATTTTGTTTTTTTTGAACATGTAAACAAGGCCGTGGTTAATTTTGTCCTACAGGTCTGAGGACTATAGGGGTGATCACTAAACTGGACTTGATGGACGAGGGCACAGATGCCCGTGATGTGCTGGAGAACAAGTTGCTGCCACTGAGAAGAGGTTTGTTAGCAACGACCTTCACACAACCCAAGCTACTTTTTTCAAAATCTCTCTCTCACCCCTCCTGGCTCAGTCATTATTTTGTCCAATTTGTGTGGTTTTGTTTTCAGGCTATATTGGTGTGGTGAACCGCAGTCAGAAGGACATCGATGGGAAGAAAGATATCAAAGCAGCTCTGGAGGCAGAGAGAAAGTTCTTTTTCTCTCATCCGTCCTACAGACACATGGCGGACAAAATGGGCACCCCGCGTCTGCAGAAAGTGCTCAACGAGGTGATCAGACGTAGATTTAATTGCATTGCACTTTGCATGATTCAGAAGATACTGGCCTAGATTTCTTTTCTCACTACCGTTGTATGAGGCAGCATTGTGGGGAATGCAAAACAAATCAGATCTTTATTGTATATACATTGTTGACCGTAAACATGTACAACATTTTGAAAATGAATATTCACGGAACGATGTTTCCGTAGCAACTGACCAACCACATCCGAGACACCCTGCCAGCCTTTCGCAGTAAGCTGCAGTCCCAGCTGTTGGCCCTGGACAAGGAGGCCGAGGAATACCGGGGATACCGACCAGATGACCCATCCCGCAAAACCAAGCAGCTGTTGCAGTCAGTACACATGAACTAACTTCCATCCTATTATTAATGGGCAAAAAAAAAATCTGTCTATACAGTATACCTTCGCCACTGCTGCTCATGCATTTTTTTCCCCTCAGGATGGTGCAGCAGTTCTCTGTGGACTTTGAGAAGAGGATCGAGGGGTCAGGAGACCAGGTGGACACGGTGGAGCTGTCAGGTGGAGCCAAAATCAACCGCATCTTCCACGAGCGTTTCCCTTTTGAACTGGTCAAGGTAACCTTTATTCATTGGAATAAAACAATGACGGTAAACAATATTAGATGTTCATATTTTAATTGCATGTTGTTGTTTTTTTTATTACTTTGCGCGGGCCATAAAAAGGCCTTGAGATTTTTCTTTTTGAAAAAGATTGGATGCTCTAACTCCCACAAGGTTCCTTGTGTAATTCCTTGACAAAATGATTACACTGAATGCCAAGCTGAATGGAAGTTATTAATATTCTTTTAAAATCATTTCTCTCCTTGTTCTTTGTGCCACACATGGCTCCAGCCATACCGTTCGAGCTTTTTGTTTAATGGCAGTCAGTCACACGCTGGACCCGTCTGAATATTCTTTGTAGATGGAGTGTGATGAGAAGGAGATGCGTCGTGAGATCAGTTATGCCATCAAGAACATCCACGGAATCAGGTGCAAGCCAGACACCTGAAAATATCATTTCCTTGGGGAAAAGCTTCATTTTCTCTTGGGTTTCTCCTGCAGCCACATTTTTGAAAGACACGTTTGATTTTTTTCCCCTCTGTCTTTTGTTGGGTGGCAGGACGGGGCTGTTCACTCCAGACATGGCGTTTGAAGCTATTGTGAAGAAACAGATCATCAAGTTAAAGGAGCCTTGTGTCAAGTGTGTGGATATGGTCATCCAGGAACTCATCAACACTGTACGCCAGTGTTCCAACAAGGTGATTCATACATTTCTATACTCTGGTGTAATGCAGCTTGTCCACAACATAGAGACTGAAATTTTAATTTGAACCCAAAACAGGGATGGAAAAGTGCTTTATCAGCAGTCATTAGATGGAAATAATGACACGCTGTGTATTATGTGTTTACAGTTGGAATGTTTCCCGATGCTTCGTGAGGAAACAGAGAGAATTGTGACTTCTCATATCCGAGACAGAGAAAGTCGAGCGAAGGAGCAGGTAACAACGTGATTTGTTTTGTGATCCATAGATTACCAACCTAACTAACCTCACTATGTACAAATAAATGTCATTATTCCTTAGAAAGCATAAACAAAGGAGTCTCTTTGATTGTTTCAGGTTCTGCTGATGATAGACATTCAGCTCTCTTACATCAACACGAACCATGAGGACTTCATTGGCTTTGCAAAGTAAAGACTCGCACTGTACAGACTTACGTCAGCCTTAAAGGGGAAGTCAACCCCAACATTTTCTTTACAACTAAATGTTGCATGTGGGCCCACTAGTCGAACCACGGCATTCTGATTAATGTTGCGTTTGAGCATTCTGACTTAAGCAGCACAATTGCCCAGTTGTTTATCCATCCCAGACGGCAGCTATCTTGTCACTTGCTGTCAACCAATCACGACTCCGCTCCAGAGAAATTGTGAGCCGTGATTGGTTGCGAAACTGTGATGTCATGTTCAGTCAACAACAAGTGCCAAAATGGCCGCCTTTAGGAGTCTCTGATGGTGTAGGGGTAGACTTGCCTCTCTTGTGTTGGGCTTGACTTCTCCTTTCATAGGAATTGCGCAAGTTAGACAGTAATAAGGATTCCATCACTCTCTTTACTGTTACTTTCATCCACTTCTACTTTGCAGTGCGCAGCAGAGAAGCAGTCAGACTAACAAGAGTCAAAGTTCAGCAACAAATCAGGTGAGGGATTTCTCCAACATATAGGGTAGGATGGCCACTTCATTGACAGAAAAACATGGAAAGGCTATCATATATTTTCTTCTTGGAGTTCATCTGCTGTATTTTACACAACATATATGCATTTATTTTCTTTTTTAGATGCGTGTGTGTTATTTTGCACTATACTACATTATGTCTTTAAGTGGGCACTGGACAGCTTTTGTTTAGCCTTATTATTTCAGTTTCTACGAATCACACGGGATTTGCTTTTTGCCACCACCATCACCATCAGTGTTGTCGTTGAGACCTTTCCCTTTGTTTGAACCCCTCCTGTGTCATCAAGGTGCCACTTTGCATTTCATCCCCATCCCTTAGTGAGAATGTCAGCTGCCCTCTTTTGGGTGTCTGTTGGTGAGTATTGCTCATTGTGGGTTCTGCTATGCAATATCCTTTGTGCCTGCAATAACGCATTTACCCAAAGTATGGTGCTCTCTGCTACTGTTGCCTTCATAGCAACTTGACCTAACTGGATTAAATCCTCTAGAAGTTAATTTTAAGTTTAAGAGAGTACTATATGAATTGACAAAATGAATTTCCTTATTACAGGACTAATTTCAATTCAGTTCAATTCAATTCAATTCAGTTCTATTCTATTCTATTCTATTCTATTCTATTCTATTCTATTCTATTCTATTCTATTCTATTCTATTCTATTCTATTCTATTCTATTCTATTCTATTCTATTCTATTCTATTCTATTCTAAAAGCCCCCCATTGGTCCTTGTTGCAGGCCTCCTCTCCTCCTGCATCAGGCCTGATTGTAAGACATTACCAAATAATAATTTGCTGTCTAACACTCACCCAGCAAAGCTCACGGACGATAAGGCGGTGCCTAATAAACAAATGTCCAAGAATTGGGCTGATGAAAATATCTTATCCACTAATCTTAGTGTTTGACATACTATGTCATGCAAATGGGCAAAGGTATTGGGACACCTACAAAAACGGTGTCGCAAGACCTATGTCCACAGTGTTGCTGCAGCTTTCTCAAATAGGTCAATGACAGCAGCAGCAGCAGCAGCAGCAGCAGCAGCAGCAGCAGCAGCTTTGAAATGATTTGGGTAACCTCCTTAGTGTGTCTTGCTCGACTGACAGCAATAACCACTTTGGCCCTGTGCCTGCAGGCGTGTTTACGCAGGCCTTGTGGGGTCACTAACACAGTTCACACACACAATTCTTGTCCTATTGTTTGTCTGAAGCACTTAACACAAGGATGACTTAATAATAAGCTCACACTGCTTTTTCTTGTGAGGAACACACCACACCCTCTTTGAATGTGCTCTGCTGTACAGTCACAAACACACATTGACACAGCTAACCATTAGCACGGCGCACATTTCATTGCAATTTCAAGCAAATGAAGAGCTTGTGTCCTTCATCCCTTTTCTTGTCTTCCAGCTTTTCATTTTTAATAATAAGAGTTTCTTTTTTTCATGACAACTTTTGACCCTTTTGCCCTCTTCAGGTCATTCGTAAAGGCTGGCTGACCATAAACAACATCAGCATCATGAAGGGAGGAGCCAAGGAGTATTGGTTTGTGCTTACTGCTGAGAGCCTCTCCTGGTTCAAGGATGACGAGGTGACATATTTGATCAAATGTGTGGGGGCGGGGACATCGTAGCGCTAAAATGGTGTCGTAACACAAAGGTGATGGAGGTCAATCGGTGGACAAAACATTTATTTGGCAAGGGCTATATTTTGTGGCCGCCGAGGTGGACGCACAACGATGATGCGTTTCGAGCCTCCAATGATCCCCAATGAGCCATTTTAAAATCCTAAAAGTATGTAAGTACAATATGGCACATGCCTGAAATAAAATGACTCACATCTGAGTTAAAAAGTGTATTTAATGATTTCCATCTGTAATTACAGTATAGTCAAAATAGCAGCAATCACTCAGGCCAGATGCTTGGATGCCTCGCTTGGCTGGCTGGCTGGCTGGCTGGCTGGCTGGCTGGCTGGCTGGCTGGCTGGCTGGCTGGCTGGCTGGCTGGCTGGCTGGCTGGCTGGCTGGCTGTTGCCTATCTGCCTGTCTGTGCCTGCTGTACAGGTTGGAGGAGATTCTGCACAGCAAGTGTAGATAGGCAGACACACTGCAACCTCTTCAGATTGTGATGCAGAGCTAGAATAATAACATTCTTTACAAAACAAAATATTTATTTGCCATTTATTGGCACTACGTTAAATCGTCATTTGGTGAAAGTATCATTGAGTATTAAAATAGTCTCACATGTGGAAGTATGACATGGTTTTCTTTGACGTTCCATAAGTTCTTTCTTCCCCGCACTGGGAATTCAGACATTTGTTTCATCTTTGCAAATTTGGATACAACCCAAACTCAACCACATGTTCACTCACAGACACTCCAAATAAATGGACGCAGGCAGGCCTCGCAGCATTGCGGCTTCAGATTGTTATTTGATACCTAAGTGTGGCAATGCAGGAAATTATAGACTCCACCAGCTTGGCCTTGTATATTTCTGTTTTACACTCTGTGAACTTTGGACAGTCACATACACATACATGCATGTGTTTGTCTCCACTTGGTGTGGTTGGCATTGGAACTGAAAGTTCTTGTCGAACATCAGCCTTTCAAAATTCCGTTAGGAGAAACACCACATTTTAAAACTCAATATAAAGGAAGACTCCTTCATGAACAAAGTATAAACAGTTACGGAACCTTTTCAGTATTCTACAAACTTTCTAAAGAACTATCAACGGGCTTCTAAATTCTGAGTATTGTACAGAATTCTCTTTGCTAGGCTACTATGCTCATTGGTGCCCGAGAAATCCATGTGCCTTTATGTGAAATCACCCAAGTCCATTTGGCCACCCACTGAAATCATTTTGTTTGAGTCTGACTGTATTTGCAAGCTCCACTTGATTGATTATCCCTCTCTCCTTTGGCTCTTGGTTGATGCTTTGCAGGCACCAAAGCCCCCCCCCCCCCCCCCACCTCTTTCTCAGACTGCTAGGCTACGAGCCTGCGCATTCATCTCTCCTAAAACTGTTTGAAATATCAACATTGGACTATTATCACTCAGTAGCCAGATGTTAACCCTCATGTCCATTTCCTGAAAGAGTTAACAGATTCATGTTTATTAGCCCTAAATGAATGGAAAAGGAGATGTGAGGTCAAAATATAGTACATGAATTCCGTTAAAAAGTACAACGTGGAAAACGGAGAAGTAGCTTGGAGACAGACACCCACGCACACATACGGAAAGACAGACAGACAGACAGACAGACTGACAGAAGAAGGTCCATGCCCAGTCTAACCAATGTGCAGACTACTGTACACCAGTATGACAATGAACAGGTAGTCTGAACACTGGGTGGACGGAGCCGGAGTATGGCGTCAGGCCTTTTTGCTGTTTTCTGCCATTCCAGTCGCTTCAGCCGGCTCGTGTCGTCTGCGCCCTCCCATGTTGGCACCGAGCATCCCATCAAGCAAAAGCGCTTAAAAGCTCAATTGGCTCGGGAGAGTTGTCTCATCTTTTCGGTGGGCGGCTTTATTTTGTCAGTAGAGGTCTGTCTGCACCTCTGGTCCCCTCACGGTCCATTTTGAGTATCCAGTCCTGACGTGGCATATTCGCCCCAGACGACTGGGACAGACTGGCTGCACGTTCAGGGAGGGGATATTTCAAAAAAGAGGGAAAGAGGGGTGAGTGAGAAGGAGAGAGGAAGCAAGAGAAAGAGGGAGGGGACCAGCGTGACCATATATGGAACGCGGTGACCCCTTTGGAAATACAAGCCGCCAATGGCTCCACCGACGTTTCGTCTTCTCCCGCTCTCCTCTTTCGTTTCAATTCAAATATGCAAGAATTTACCATTTCTTCTCGGCCCATCAGCGAATCTCCAAATCCAGTTTGGTACTTTATCTCCCGCTCAGTCTTCCCTCCTTCACCCCGCCGTCTTTCTCCAACTTCAAACACACTCCTCCTCCTCTGCTTTTCCAAGCGCCGCTAAGCACTACCAGATGTTGAATTTTAACGCCAGGCTGTCATTTAATCTCGCTCTCTCCCGCCTTCTTCCCCCAAAAAATCAGGCAGGAAGTGGGCCCCTCTGGAATGGAAAGAAAAAATATTGAAAAACTACTGAGTAAGGCGGGGAGGGACGGATAAAAGTAAAGTAAAATTTAAAAAAAAGAAAAGACAAATAATCAAATCAAAGACAAGAGGTGAGGATAAATGATAAAAATGATGAACGTAAAGCGTCGGTCATGAGCCCACTTGCGTCTCCACGGCCGTGCTTGAGCTTGGCATCTTAAAAGATCAACATTTTGGGGCTCCGCCGCTTTTCTACATCTGACTTGACCACCCGAGTTGGTCCAGCTTTTAGCTCCCAGCTCTCTTTTGTATAACGCACCGTGAACAACGACTGCGTCCTGACCCGCTCTATAATGACTTCCACATGTGCTCTCTCTCTCTCTCTCTCTCTCTCTCTCTCTCTCTCTCTCTCTCTCTCTTTCTTTCTTCCCCCTCTCACTCCCACTTTTACCTCCCACTCTCATTTCTCCCCCATTCCTCCTCCCTCCCGTCACCCCCTCCCTGTCTACTCCCCAAAACCCAACTTTTGCCTGCCACTTGCTAACATCACGCAAGAATATTGTCATTGCGCAATTGACAAGTGAGACAATAACAAATGGCCTTGCTCTGGTTTACAGGAGAAAGAGAAAAAGTACATGCTCCCGTTGGACAACCTGAAAGTCCGTGACGTCGAGAAGAGTTTCATGTCCAGCAAGCACATTTTCTGCATTTTTAATACAGAGTCAAGGTCAGCGACCTCTGCTTCAAAAACTAAATCGTGATTGTAGTTATATCCAGTTCTGAAACAATTGTTTTGGATTATGAGTACTTTTTTTTTTTTTTATAACAGCAAAATCTGTTGGTTCATCTCCAAAGTTTAAACTCGAATTACATTTTTGTAGCGAATACAACTTGGTTGAGTGTGTGTGCTTTGTTAAGATTTATGACTGGTCTTATTGACGCAAGTGTGCTTTGACACAAACGACTTATTTTTATGCACGTTCTGCCGTGGCATCCAGGAATGTGTACAAGGACAATCGCACTCTGGAACTGGCTTGCGACTCACAGGATGATGTGGACAGCTGGAAGTCTTCTCTGTTACGTGCTGGGGTCTACCCTGAGAAGACCACCACGGTTAGCACACTTTTGTTCAGTGATTGTTACAACCGACCCAAAGAAACCCGTTGTAATCTGCATTCGTTTACTTTGTGCCAGTTCTCATAATGTTTGAGTAAATTCTGTCATTTAATTTCACAGCATGGGGTGCTTTGAATTTTAATGGATTATTTTCTTCCCAAATTCTCAAAGGTCGAAAGCGAATCCTCCACCACCACCTCAGATAACTTCTCCATGGACCCTCAGCTGGAGCGTAAAGTAGAAACGATCCGTAACCTGGTCGACTCCTACATGGCCATTGTTAACAAGTGTATCCGGGATCTCATGCCCAAGGCCATCATGCATCTCATGATCAATAATGTAAACAAGGACCAAACTTCCTAGACTTTACGTGCACTTTCGTCTGCAGCTTAATCCTCAACCTGCATTTCCTCTCTCTACCGCTAGGTGAAAGAGTTCATCAATGCAGACCTGCTGGCCCAGCTGTACTCTGCAGGAGACCAGAATGCCCTGATGGATGAGTCCCAAGAGCAGGCCCAGAGGAGGGACGAGGTGCTCAGGACCCACCAGGCCCTAAAAGAAGCCTTGGCTATCATTGGGGATATCTCTACCACCACCATCACCGTTCCTCTGCCACCCCCTGTTGACAACTCCTGGGTTGGGGGAACAAGCGGTGGTCGCAGGTACGAAGAAAAAAAATTATTTTGGAGAAAATGCAGCACTATTTTGTCTTGACATTGGAAACCTCCCATACTGTAGATCACCTCCTCCAAGTCCCACTGCCCCAAGGAGGATGTCTGCAGGCCAGCGCCCAGGCCCTCGAGGTGCCCCCCCACCACCAAACCGTCCAGGTCCCCTGGGGCCCTTCAACAACAGTGCTGAGAGCCCCCAGGCTCCCAGCCGCCCAAATAGGGCCCCTCCGAGCATTCCCAGGTGAGTCACAAGAATCTACGTGGTGTTTGTTTTACGCTGAGCTTTGCGCTTTACGAGGCAAGGAAACATTTTTGCGGAGCCGTGTGATGGGGAAATGACAATTGACTGTCTTGTATTGGCATTAGCCTAGCTCGCCGATGATCAGCTTCATTCTACAGAGCATTTATTTTTTTAAAGCTCAATTGTTCCAGGATGCTGGTTAACCATTTTATTTCAAAGCAGTTTGTTTTTGTTCTCATGGTTCCAAGTCAAACTGTTGACATCATAACATTTGAGTCAACAGACATGTTTTGAATAGTATTTCATACATTTCTAATTTCCACGCAAGAGTAAAAGAAGAGCTGAACGACGTCACGGCGTCCGTCATAAGATGTGAGGGCCAATCAAAAATGCAAGATATTCTTAAACCCCCCAAAAAAAGGTTATATGTAGAGAACAGATTTTGCTGTGCATTGTTCATATGAGTAATACCATACTTTGATTTTCTGTGGTTCTTGTCCTAGTATTTGATAGCATGCATGATGACAGTTTTTTTCTGTGACATTAACTGTCCAAATGTTATGACCTTTAGAAGATTCAAACATTCCATTTACAACCTTATCGAGCTTTAACAAACACTGCGATTAATCTCTTGTTTTTCTTTTTTCCCCATCTCCTTCCGTCTTTCGTTGGCTGTTTGCTCCTCACTCAAGTCGACGACCACCGCCATCTCCTACAAGACAAGTACCGCCATAATCATCCTCAAGGGTCGCTCTTCTTCCTCTCGTCCTCATTCCTCCTCACTTCTCTCTTAGCCATGGCTCTGCTGCCCTGTCCACTCTCCTTCGTGCAAATGGTGTCTGTCCCCTTGACCCTCCTGCCAATTGACCATGTCCATATATCAATGTACAGTATTGTACTTGTCTTGTGGTGTGTGCGTGTGTGTTTATGTGCGCTTCTTGCTCGCCTGTGGTCCAGGTATGCTTTAACAGAACCACCTTATAGTATCATCCATTCACCGATACCTCTTTTCCCCCAACCCCTCACCAAGTCAGCCACCACCAGAACTTGCTGCTTCCACATGAAAATGCGTGCTGCCGTATTCATTTCAAAATGCAGCATGGCGTCTCTTATTGCATGGGAGTGTATGTGTGTGAATGTGCTTTGCGTGGAAGGGGGGAGGGAATAAATTGCCCATATGTAGACTCCAATTCACTTTGTATTTATTGATTGTACAACCCTCCCATAAGTGTTAATTATAAGCCTAATGTTCTCTATAAGAACGCAAGTCGTATCTTAGTACGTGTGCGTTTGTTTGTGTGCAAATAATATTGCGTGTGTGCGAGAACACGTATGCATACGCAGGCTGTCTGCACGTTTGTTGCCGTTTCAGTTGTATTTGTTTTCATGTTCAAAGCTGTTCATGATGACTCATAAACCCTCGGGGTAAAGTTACTATTGGACTTTTGTGAGATGTTTGTGTGTTGTAGTAGCAGCCATACGCACATAGCAAGGCTGAGGAGCACCATCGGTATCACTATACGAAACAGCCTCAATACGACGTTTAACCTTGTCATAGGTGTGTGTGTCCACCTGTGCTGTATCAATGGTCAAAGTTGTGACCCTCGATGCCTTAAGCTCAGACTCAGATGCTGACTGTTGTTGCGGCTGCAACGACGTTTACCTGCGGATTAACAGATAGCATGATTTGACATCTTCCCTTTCAGCCTTTACCTCAGGTTTGAAACATGCAACCAACCAACCAACCAACCTAATGCACATGAAAGACGAGCACTCAACCTAACGCACGTGAAAGACGAGCGCTCTATTTATTTACTGCTCAATCCCCGATATTCTTTCTTTGAATCACACACTCATAATGTCGCTCAGTCAGCATCTGTGTTAGATCTTAAGCAGCTATTGTCGGTGTTCAAGTGCTACTCTGTCACTTTGTTCATGTGGATATGCTCCTAAACTGTGTTCGGGTTCTGCTGTATATAGGTATTGTTAAGGAAATACTGTACCTGTGGACTCTTAAGACTTCACAATGGATCCTAGCGCTTTAATGGTTCTCTGTCCATTCACTCAACATCCAATTTAGACTGCCTTACCGGCATGGATTACAATTCTATATTGCCAAAGCTAAATAAATAGATAGAGAATTGCAGACTATGATAAGAAAAGTAAAGAACAACAATGAATGATTCCATTTGTAGTAAGATGTTTGTCAGAGAGCATCATGGAAAACACATCTATTGTTATTTTCTGTGTCCCTGTAATGTTCCTCAATAAAATAATGATGATAAAAATGTTGTACTTCTCAACAGCATGCATCGGCTTCGTTGAAAGCATGCAGGTTCGATTCATAAATTCTACATAGATGCGACCCCTTCTCTTGCTGATCTCTCTTTGACTCACGCCATCTAGTGACACCAAGAATAAATCGCATGTTGAAAACAATCAGACATGATTGCATTAAGGGCTGGAATTCTGCAGACTGCAGTCTGAATGGTAGGCCCACAATGAAGTCTTGTATTTATTTATTATTCTTATACTTGTTATTGTTGTTGTTGTTGTTGTTGTAAACCTGGACAGGTAATGTGTTTTTTGCTCATAGTATTTTGGTTGGATCTTCCAATCAAACAATTCGATGTATTGATAGGAAGTGCGTTAAATTCGAACACCTGACGGTCACCAATTCAGGTTCTTGATACACTTTGCAAATAGTTACCCCTGCCGGGCTAACATAAGCGTTAAAACGAGTGCTCCTAACATAAACTCCAAACTGACGTGCGCTGCCGTTGAGCTGCGTAGCCATTGGCAAGTGAATAAAGCGTGTAGTGATGTGCATTCCAGTTCTTTTAGATGAACTGATTCTTTAGAATCCGTCCGTTCTCGCGGTGAACTGGAAATGCGAATCACTCAGTGAGTGATTCACTCAGTGAGGGATTCATTCACTCACAGATTCGTTCGTTGGTGAACGGGAAATGCAATTCACGACTCGTTGGTGAACGGGAAGTGACGTCATTTTCTTCTTCGTTTTGTTTTACGGCGAGGTGGCACCAGCTTCAATGGGCATTACCAACACCTACTGGTTGAAGTTATATGAACGGGAAAAAAGAACGAATCACTTTAGGAAGTGATTCGTTCACTCTCGTTCACTGAAAGGATTTGCTCTTTTTGAACGGATCGTTCACCCACGAGCCAACACTGAAAGCGTGACGTAGTGGCAGTTGGTACCAGTTTGTTTTGCTATCAAGCTCCGGTAAGAACTATCTGATGTTGGCTAAGTTTAGCTTTACTTGCGGGTCAGCGTGTCTCCCCGATAGCAGAGAGGACATATAGGTCGACGAATTTGACAGCCTGTTCAAGCACGTCGAGAATGTCTTTCCCGACAGGACAGGGATGAAGATGATCATATGGCGAGTTGTGACATTGTGGCTATCTGTGTCACTACTAAGTTGGTAAGTTTCCATATTTTTTCGTTGACGTTAATTGCTATTTGGTAGTCAGATCTGAATCCCCAATGTTTTTTCAACCTAAATTGTTAAAGTGGTATCGATTAAGGCCAAATTCCGCACTACGTGTTTAGTTAGCTTGTGCTAGTTAGCAAGCTGCTATGTTGTGATGTGGCACCTGGTTGATTTTGCAGACTCGGTGATAGGTAGGTTTTGCTAACCCGTCCCAGACATTGTCTTGTTTTTTACCCAATCGCGGATGCTCGGGTCGTCTTTTCACCACCAATGGACCAAGATAAAGATGTTTTTCTCGAAGACATCAGCACTGATGCGACTGGTCCAAATAAGACACTCCAAGAAATGCCCCGCTTCACAATTCACCCGACTACGCTCTACAGATTTGGCTCTTCGGGATTGAAAATCTCACGTCAGTAGTAGTACTGGATGCACCTTCTGCTAAAGATAAAGAAGCAGAGCACAGGCAATCGAAGAGAAAGAGATTGCACTACATGATTACATTAGCGTGAACAAAACAATCCAGTAGGTAGACCTAAAATCCTGCAAGAACAAATCCAGATAATAGCTTGGTACATAAAGTGCAGTGCTGTGCTGTGTGATGAATTTCAGTGAGAACACCAGCTCAGGGCTTCGTTTGACTAATTTCAGTCTTATCTTAACTGATAAAGTGCATGCGCTGTATATTCTCAGGTCCACTTTAATGTGTCTGACCTCTTTTACCTCTGTTCTGGCAATGTGGTTCATTATATTGCTGCAAGATCATCTTGTTTATGATCTTAGTCTCCAGCAAAAGGTATTGAATTTGGCCTTGCAGTTCCAATACTTTTCTGCACAGGACAAAATTGTATTTGATTGAGTGCGTATAGTATGTTCCTTTTTGATTTGCTAGCCCTTCCTTCATTTGCAAACAGATAAGATAAATTCGCCACGTGGCATTACAAGCCACCTGGAGTTTTCCCAGTGCCTCACCTATCAAATATTTTTTGGAGCAACCTCTGGGCTTGCTGCAAGATAAGCAACATCAGTCGGTGATTATTGCTTCCTTGCCCTGCAGGTTCCCTAACTGCCATGTTGATTGCACAGAGCCAGACCAGGAGGCCCAAAGGTCTGAGCCTCGGCAGGACATCGATTTGGAGGGCGAGTCAGGGGACTCTCATCAGGAAGACGAGGTTGGCTTGACAGTTTGCGAGTGGCTTATTCAACAATCGCTCCCAATGATAGCATCACCATCAAATGCTTTTATTGAAACAATACCTCAAGCTAAAAAGTATTGTTTGTATTGTAATGTATGAATTTATCGACACACTTGAAGAGTTGAAGTGCAAAAGCAAACATTGCCATTCTTTGGTGAATCAAGTAAAAATGGTTTTATGTAATACAGTGGGGAGAACGAGTATTTGATACACTGTTGATTTTTCAGGTTCTGAAACTTGCAAAGCATGTAGAAGTGTAATTTCTATCATAGGTACTCTTCAACTGTGAGTGATGGAAACAAAAAACAAAACTCTAGAAAATCCCAGTAGATGATCTTCAAATAATTAATTTGCATTTTATTCCATGACATAAGTATTTGATCATCTATCAACCAGTAAGACTTTTGGCTCTCACGGACCTGTTAGTTCGTCTTTCAGAAGCCCGCCTCTTCTCCACTCATTACCTGTATTAACTGCACCTGTTTGAACTCCTTACCTGTATAAAAGGTTGAGGTCCACACACACAATCAATCAGCCTCTCCACAATGCCCAAGGCCAGAGAGCTGTGTAAGGAGATCAGGGATAAAATTGGGCTTGGATGGGCTACAGGACAGTAGGCGAGCAGCTTGGTGAGAAGGCAACAACTGTTGCGCAATTATTAGAAAATGGGAGAAATTCAAGGCAACGGTCAAACTCCCTCGGTCTGGGGCGCCATGCAAGATCTCACCTCGTGGGGGCATCAATGATCATGAGGAAGGTGAGGAATGAGCCAAAAACTACACGGCAGGACCTGGTCAATGACCTGAATAGAGCTGGGAGCACAGTCTAAAAAAAAACCCCATCAGTAACACACGATGCCGTCAAGGATTAAGGTGCCCTTGTTCAAGCCAACGCATGTCAAGGCCCGTCTGAAGTTTGCAAATGACCATCTGGATGATCCAGAGGAGGAATGGGAGTAGGTCATGTGGTTTGATGAGGAAAAAAAATAGAACTTTTTGGTTTAAACTCCACTCGTCGTGATTGGAGAAAGAAAAATGGTAAGCACAACCCCAAGAACACCACCATCCCAACTGTGAAGGATGGCAGTGCAAACATCATTCTTTGGGGATGCTTCTCCGCAAAGGGAACAGGACCACTGCACCGTATTCAGGGAAGGATGGATGGGGCCATGTATCGTGAGATCTTGGCCAACAACCTCCTTCCCTCTGTAAGAGCATTGAAGATGGGTCGCGGCTGGGTCTTCCAGCATGACAACGACCTAAAACACAAAGCCAGGGCAACTAAGGAGTGGCTCCGTAGGAAACATCTCAAGGTCCCGGAGTGGCCTAGCCAGTTTCCAGACCTGAATCCAATAGAGAATCTTTGGAGGGAGTTTAAAGTCCGTCTGGCCCAGCGACAGCCCCGAAACCTGAAGGCTCTGGAGGAGATCTGTTTGGAGGAGTGGGCCAAAATCCCTGCCGCAGTGTGTGCAAACCTGGTCAAGAACTACAGGAAACGTCTGATCTCTGTAATTGCCAACAAAGGTTTCGGCACCAAATATTAAGTTCTGTTTTTCTGAGGTATCAAATACTTATTTCATGCAGTAAAATAGAAATTGATCATGTAAAAATCATACAATGTGATTTTCTGGATTTTTGTTTTCGATTCCATCGCTCACAGTTGAAGAGTACCTATGATAGAAATGACAAACTTGTACATGCTTTGCAAGTGGGAAACCGTGAAAAATCAACAGTGTATCAAATACTTGTTCTCCCCACTGTGATTACTGTATATTTGGTTATGCGTTAAAGCTAAAACAATTTATTTAGGGCATTTGAAGGCAACACGTATTTAACAATTAAGAGGCTAACTTCCCTCCATCCCCCCCATCCCCCCCATCCCTGTGTATGATGTCTTCAGGCGGGTGAGAGCTTGGCTTCGCACCTCCAGTCGTTGTCCAGAAATGAGCAGTCACAAGGGGAGCAGTCCACTCAGACGGTGGACAAAGAAGAGACTCATTTGGAGGTAAGTCAAATATCAAGTTATTTTCACCGAATGTTGAAAGTACATCAATGCTCAAATTGTTGCCTAACTGGGCAATAATGACCTACTTCACTACTGCCCTGTTCTTATGAATGCGACATTTGGAGTCCGTGCAAACTCGGTCGGTTATTCCTCAACAAGTCAAAACAATTCCAAAGTTTTGCTTGACCTTTATCTTCCAGCCCCCTGAAGTGGACAAGCCCAGCTTCGAGGCAACCTCAGAGATCGTCAGTGCTCTTTCCCAGCCAAAGGAGGAACACAAGCTACACTTGGAAATGGAAAACTTTGATGTACCTGCTGCTCACGAACAAGAATCAGTTGTCCTGATTAGGTCTTCCGATACAGACTGTGAATCCACAGTTGAGGGAAATGACAGTCCTGGTATTCCTAGCCTTCAAAACATCATAACAGTCAGGCAAGAATATTCACAATTCCACTAAATTTGAGATTGAATTCATTAAGATATTAAATGAAGCGCTGCCTTTTTTTCCTCCTAAATTGTTAGATTACAAAAATTTGCTCTCATCATCTTAGTGTTTCGGACGATGCAAATGACGAAGCTCATTCTGACGTCCTTGACTCTGAGTTGCCTGCTGAATGCATGGAAGAGGCTAATCCCTATGATCATGACAGGTAGTGAACGACTTTTAATCATCTGGTCAATCCCAGATGAAAGAGTCTGAATTCTATTCAAATGTTGTTGTAGGCTTCCTCCAGTCATTTTGGAAAACATGTCAAACGCTCACACAACTGGTACCAAAACTCACAGTGACCCCCCGAATGCCCAGGCTGCTCAGCGTCTGGATGACGGCGTATCACACCCGCTCAACGGACAAGTAAGTAACATGGGCAACCAACGGCTGCCGCTTCCGCAAGCGCCAATTTCGGTTTTGATATCGTACCTCAGGACTTGAATATTGCCATCACCGTGGACACCGATCCTACCGTGAACAGCAAAGACCCTGAGGACATCCCAACGTTTGATGAGTGGAAGCGGAAGATGATGGAGGTGGAGAATGAAAAAAGTACTCTTCTATTATTGTGTTGTTGTTTTTTTAAATAGAGTACTGTCTTTTCCGGACCACAAGGCACACCTAAAAACCTACAATTTTCTCAAAAGCCGACAGTGC
Organism: Syngnathus floridae; assembly: GCF_059516105.1. NCBI lineage: Eukaryota > Metazoa > Chordata > Actinopteri > Syngnathiformes > Syngnathidae > Syngnathus > Syngnathus floridae. Next base: position 14,226,837 of record NC_142426.1, read on the forward strand.
GCCTTATAGTCCGGTGCGCCTTATATACGGATCAATTGATGAATTCAGTGAGGGTGCGCTTTATAATCCAGTGCGCCTTTTGGTGCGAAAAATACGTAGTCTTAGAAAACAATAAATACAATGCTCTTCTTTTTTTCCCCATTAGCTCTGTCCACACATACTTCTACTAATGGGGGTTCCAATGTCGTCAAGAAGGTGCAAAAAAACTTCAACAACTATGCTTCCGTGGAGTGTGGAGCAAAAATTCTTGGTGCTAATCCAGAAGCTAAGGTATGTTACGTGACACTAACAGCAACCCCATAATGACCGATCAAGATGGTATTGTCTGTTTCTTTTATTATATTTCAGAGCACTTCGGCCATATTGAAGGAGAATATGGACTTGTACATGCTTAATCCCTGCAGTAATAAAATCTGGTATGTGTTTTGCATAAAACACCAGATGTCTTTTCAAAAATATTTCCTTGTTAGCTGTTGATAAATGACTCTCTTGCAGGTTCATCATTGAGCTCTGTGAGCCCATTCAGGTGAAGCAGTTGGATATTGCCAATTTTGAGCTCTTTTCTTCTACACCCAAAGACTTCCTCGTCTCCATCAGTGACAGGTAAACTGCAAACCTTTTTTTATTTCCCGATGAGCTACCAAACAGCAGGTGCACTTTCTTGCTGTGTTTGTCAATATACTCTTGTAGATACCCGACCAACAAATGGCTCAAATTGGGAACCTTTCATGGCCGGGACGAACGCACAGTGCAGAGCTTCCCATTGGATGAGCAGCTTTATGCTAAATATGTCAAGGTAAGACCAGTAGGTGTTTTTTTTGTTTTTTTTTCTTCTTCCCCCTAGCTGTTATTGGACTGCCCATATCCTGTTCTGCTTATTTTGCTTTGTATTTGAGGTATTCTGAATTCACAAAATGACACAGTATATAGTGATGTAACCTAATTCTATCATTTCAATAGTAGCAGCATGTGAGATTGTTTTCAGTGCACCTATTCAGCTTCTAATGTTTTCCTTCTACCCCTCCTCCCTTCTCTTGCTTCAGATGTTCACCAAGTACATAAAGGTTAGCCTTTGTTTTGTGTCGATGTTTGCCAATTGGATGAATTCAATAGGGCTCGCTTTAGGGGTTTTTTGAGTTTTTCCTTGCCCTTTTGGGAGCTTATGATCAGGGGATGCTTTGAGAATAATTGTCAATTTTTGGCTATGTGAAGCCCTTTGAGACTGTTTGTGATTTAGGGCTATACAAATAAACTTGACTTGACTTGACTTGACTTGGCTCGTGGAAGGGAGCATATTTGTTAACATATTTGTCCTTTTGGCTGATCAGCTTCCCTTCTAACATGCTGTAACAATGATAGAATCAGTTTTCCTTAACAAAGCTTCAAATTTGCTGGATGAATGAGCCGTTGTATTTTCCGACTCCTCGAAGTGGCACCAACATTTCTGAACTCCTTTTATTCAAACCAACAGTGTCATCTAGAGAAGTAGAAAAAGTAGTATAGAAAAGTGGTTCATATAGCAAATTTAAAGCTTGATTTTCTCGTCACTAATTTTCCTACGTACACATCCATCAAATAATCACATTATGTCAAATGATCCTACTTTCCCACTACTAAAATGGTTTGAAAATGAATGCTACCGTCAGTTTTCATAAATAACATCGATGAGAAAAATGCCACTGATGAATATCACGTCGCATGTGTACATGTATATACCTGTTGTAATATTTGAATCATTTCTATTTTTGTAGGTTGAGCTGCTCTCTCACTTTGGCTCTGAACATTTCTGCCCTCTGAGTCTCATTAGGTATGTACTAGTCAGCCTACTGTGGCTTCAGCACACTTTCAGCTTGGATTTTATTGAGAAGAGTGCGTTCACTTTGTCGGTTTATGCGATTGGTTAAATGACTTGTTTTGCTCTGATTGTTAAGATTAGAAAATGAAGGTTATGCAAAGACATTTAAATAAAACAACTTGTATACGCATCCATAGAAGAGAATGACTTTGTTTTTCCAGAGTGTTTGGGACAAGCATGGTGGAAGAGTATGAAGAAATAGCTGAGCCTTCTGAAAGAGCAGAAGATCAGGACGATGACTTGGGTATATATTTGAATGTCTTTTAGTTTGGTCGATTTCTCTTCATTTTGGTCTATTGAGTTTGTTTATTCATTTTCATTTTGTAAGTCGTGTGTCAGAAGGCTTGTTTTCCTCCTTCAGATTACGCATCTGGCTATGGACCTGGTGAAGTCAAGTATTCCAAGAATCTGATTGGCTCAGCTAAAGGTAAGAAAGCAACAACCCCTGTTTTGTCTCTGAACCATAACGAAGCTTGAAAAGGCACACTTGTATATTTTGACTCATCTTTTTCTTCATGTATTGTTTATCCTCAGATGTTATTTTGAACATGGTCAATAATATCGCCGTGAATGTTCTTGGTGGCACCTCGGAAATGGAAGGTATGTCCCCCAGTCTTTAACCAGTCTATATTATATTATACAGGGATGAGAATGTTCCGCGGATTTCCGTGGTTTTCTCCGTCGGGAGTATCATGATCAGGGGTTAATACAATCCTCAAAGTAACAAAAATACAATAACAACGGAGTCAGTCGGCAGCAGTAAAGGAAGACTAACTCCGGAGTTGAAAGGTTTGATTCGGACAACGGGACTTCGGAACGGAGTTGTACGCACGATCGAAAACAAGTTTTTGATTGTAGGTGCTTTATCGAGTGTTTTAATGTGTGAAGACAGCTGATATGAGATTTGAATTCAAATAGTTCAAGGGAAATAATGAATAAGCCATACTAGAGCAGCGTTCCCCAACCGTTTTTGTGACACGGTTAGGTGCCGGACAAATTTTACCGGGGTGGGGGGGATGACGTCGGTGCCTCCCCAGTCATGAACCTCACTGCACGTCACTGGGGTACGCCTATGTCTTTTGTGTTGTAGGAAACCTTTCATCCCAGGGTGTGATTGTGAATGGTCCTGGTGTGAACGAAACGATAACTTCAACTCCCATCACCGACCCATCCGCCGTGTGAGTACCTGTCAAAAGCCGTCACTCATTACTTTGCAGAGGCGACGGCATCGTTTCACAATTCAAATGTTTCTGACCGTTTAGTACACCATCTAGTTCAGAGTTGGACGAGGCAACATTGTCTCCAGACACAGAAATCACCGAAACCGGTGCCCCGTCTTCAACAACCGCTGTTCCAGAACTGCTTCCGGTTGATAACAGTGACCAGCAGCCTCCGCTGCCACTGGACAAACCAATTGTTATTCCTTTAGAGTCGGAGGAAGAAGAATCTATCAGCTCCACAATCACACTTTTAGATAAAGAGGATGAGTTCGATGGGGAGAGGGAGAAAATGGAACGCGCTGAACCACAAAATGTAAACCTCTGTGCATTTCTTCCATGGTTTTCTTCTTGTTCATGTACGAGCTCCCTTCAGGAGTATATGCAGCAACAATGTCTGGCGCTGCTGTTCAAAAAAAGGAGATGCCAATCCATGGACAGAAAGCAAACAGCTCCTTCCATCCACACTCCCACTTTGCTCCAGCCTTCACCCTCCTCTGCCTGTCCTGAGCCCAAGACGCATCACAGTGAGGTACATCCTCCTGATGAAAAAGAACAAGCTTCTGGCGGTGAGCCAGAAAGCGGAGCCAGCACATCAGAAGCACACCAGCCTCCAGAGAACACTCTCACGGAAGCTCATAATGACTCGATGTCCGAACCGCCTCCGCTGGAGCCCAGTCAGACATCAAGCCTCCCCAAACCAACCACCGCCGATTCATCCGCTGCCAAGACTCCACAGCTTTCTTCTGAGGCTCCAGCAAAGCCGCTCAGCTCAGAGGAGACCCAAGACATGCTGGCTGCGGAGAAGCCTACAGAAGCTTCGCTACCTCCCACCAGCTCAGTCATCGGAACAGCAGTCGACGATGGCAAAGTGGCAGCCGCTGAAGTAAAGGCCAACATAGCGATACGTGACTCGATCCTAAATCCTGATATGACAGGTGAGTCCCAGATTGCTTCTCCTCATGTACGGCAGTCCCCGGAACCAGCAGTTGTACTTAACAGCGGCACTCTTTCCACTGAGCTACCCCAGCCTGCTCCACACGCAACCATCGAACTCGAGCTCTCTAGTAGTAGTAGTAGTAGTAGTAGTAGTAGTAGTGCCCCGGTCATCACAGATAGCAAAACCGAGGACCTCACAGAAGATGTCTCTACCCCCGGTCTCCCTCCTTTGCCTTCGACATCTCCCTCACCGTCCCTCTCAGACATTTACGCGGATCCCCCGAATGGCACAGAACAGAACGGCAACCCGGTGCACGGCTCCAGCCAGAAGGAGTCCGTGTTCATGCGACTCAACAACCGCATTAAGGCCCTTGAGATGAATATGTCGCTCAGCGGACGCTATCTGGAGCAGCTCAGCCAGAGGTCAGGAGAGGAAATCACACACGTTTGATGTCGCTTTTAGTTTTCTTTGACCCTGTCTTTCTTTCATATTCCAAGATATCGGAAGCAGGTGGAGGAGATGCAGAGGGCTTTCAACAAAACCATTATTAAACTCCAGAACACCTCCAGAATTGCAGAGGAGCAAGTGAGTTCATTGATTGTTCTCGGTTGTTTTACAACTACCCGACGTATTCTCATTTTGGATCTTGCGACATATCATGGTCAGATACTTAATTGACAAAAATCCTCATGTAGGACCAGCGTCAGACAGAGTCCATTCAGTTGCTGCAAGGTCAGCTGGAGAACATTACTCAGATGGTCCTAAACCTGTCCATTCAGGTCAGCCAGCTGCAGAACGAGGTAACTCAAAACACTATGAATTAACATTGAGCAGCCTCAGCTTTCGCTATAAAGGCCTTTTCACTATGCACCGTCTCTCCTAGGTCTCAGACAGGCACAACTACCTTCTGCTGTGCCTGCTGCTGAGTTTGTGTTTCGGCCTGGCGCTCTTCGCCAACCGCTACCGCATCTCTGTCACACCTCCGAATGCAGAGCCAGAGCCAGAGCCAGAGCCACCCGGAGTAAACAGCTACAGCTACTGCTATCCCGAGAGGTACCGATACAATTGCAACGTATTTGTCAAAGGCACAAAAAAAACAAACAAACAAGAAATACGGAAAGTTGGGCGAAAAACGAAATTTCGGTTTCTTTGTGTGTCTTTGGCATGTGGAGAAATTGACAATAAAGCTGACTTTGACTTTGAACAAACGGTATTCACTGTAAAAAGAACAACTCTTTTTGCTCTTCTATTGTCTAACTCACCAAAAGCTAGAATCCACAGTGAGACTTTCCTCCTTAGGAATTTCACGTCCGGTGATGACTGTAGTTTGAAGAGGAGTGCATCCTACCCACCAATCCACTCATTCCAGTTAGTGCCAAGTCAAGGTACCGGTACGTTTGAATTTGATTTAGTATTTCTCATTTTTAATTGTCTGATTATCAAAGGAACCCTTTTGGGAGTACATATTAACATACTTATTTCCTGCCTCGCAGGTCTCGAAAGTCTTTATCCCGAGGAGAGTCAAGCGAGCAGAAAGGTGCGGTGAAAATATGCTTACCTTGAAAATATTTAGTGTCATTTACTGAATATGGTCGAAATAGCTCCGGACGCATCATTTTGCTTCATGTAAGTACCGTCATGATTGTCATGATTTTTATGATGCAAGACTTGTGTCGGTCATAGAGGTAATCACAATGAGGACATTTCATTCAAAACACCCGGGTCTTATAGTCCGGTGTGGTTCATCGATGAATAAAACAGATTGTAGCTGGTGCGCCTTATAGTCCGGAAAGACGGTACACGGCGAAAAACTTGGAAACCGTGAAACTTATGGCTGATACGACAATGAATCAAAATCTCCCTAATTTTCCCAACCCAGTCAGTCGGCATGTATGCCAGTACTGACGTTAAGACATGGATTTTCAACACTTGACAGAAATACAGTGCCAAAAAAAGACCTAACCTCTACCTGCTGTTGTCTCGACCCAAACCTGACCCGTCCCCATTCAGAAAAGACGACGTAAAATGAAACCCATTGAGAAAGTGCAAACTTTGAGGTCCTTTCATGCTTCTCCGATGGCATGCAACGGAGCTGCCGTATGGAGCAGCGGGCCTGTCCCAACAAACTCGACGGCCATGACAAGGGGGCTGCTTCTACCTGCCTTCAGAGACTCTCCTCCGTCCGAGGGAAGCTCGGAGACATCGTCCCATTCAGACGATCCCACGTTCTGTGGAATCGCTACCCCCTGCTCTCGGCTATGCCAAGGTGTGTCGCTGCCTGAAACCCGGGCTGAGAAAAGGGCGTTAAGACGCAGGCGTCCCAAGCCCACTTGTGCCGTAGTGGACTCCCTTCAGGCCCCACACAGAGACAAAAGCAATACGTTATCCATCTCGGCCACACAGGACCTCATGAATATGAACTCAAAGCAAACCTCTGGGACCTTTGGGCTGAATATCCCTCTCTCAGGTCCCATCTGAGGAGTATGGACAAAAGAGCGCAAGTTTGCACTTAGGACTGACGTTCGTTTCTGTCGAAACAGGGCTGTTCAATCACTTATACAGGTTTCTATGGCATTCATATTTGTTGATTGTAGTTTCAGTATTTTTTTTAAGAGAAGAGACAGGTAGGAAGAATATGCAAAGTGTGGGATTGAGTGGTATCTCTTTGCGAACTCAAACCAACCAAAGAGAGACATTAATACAGTGAGGATGATTCGTCCCTCCTTCTGTGAAAACAAGTCATGGTACTTATGAGCTAATATGATTGTAGATGACATTTCAAGAAGCCACCTTTCTCACATTTCGACTTATCGAATGCTGCAGCGTCATTCATTGTAAAAAGCAAATGTGACGTTAATTTACACCCTCAGTGATGTACAATCCACTGTAAAACAATTTGACAGTCATGGAATAGCTACATGTCCGAAAGTTTCCCCCCCACCCCCCGTATGTCCCCACTCTTTTTATTCCCTGTAAAGCATCTTTGGGTTATTGAAAAGCGCTATATAAATTAAATGAATTATTATTATTATAATAAACGATTAAAATAAATGATAAACAACCAATAAATAGTAAATATGAAAAATTTAGTGCGATCTCCTGCATTTTACCTTCTTTCTTGAGCTGAATAAAGTCCATATTGTGTCGGAATTTGCATGTAGAAAAGCAATTCAGAGTTTGTACTGTGTGCGCTTGTCAGTTTTTTCATAGGATTTCGGTTTTAATAAACAGAAATAGGAAGACGATCCAACAGAATATTGTACAAGGTCAAATTTAAATTTTCCAGCTAGGGGGCAGTATTGGGTAAAATAAAATATTTACCCACAACTCAAGCCATTAAAATCATTTTCAGTGCAATAGTCGTGTATATATGTATATATGTGTATATATACGTGTATATATATGTATGAATAAGAGCCTCCTCCAGGGAAACTACCGCTTCACGTTTCTTAATTCTTAATGATTCTTAATTTGTGCCGGCGTGTCATTTCCTACTGTCTGATGTGACACAGAGAACAGAACCGAGATGTTCCTCGTCTGGCACAAAAGCCCGAGTTGTGTGTGATGAGGAATATATGTAGTATGTGGATACACTTGCATGTATCCTGCATTCCTGTGACATTCGCGCACACACGGACATGCATGTTTACCGGGTCAAAGTCGTGTTTTCACGCAAAGCCCACATGAGTGAGACGCAGCTGAGACACACATGTCGATGAGAAGTGACATGTTGACTAAATAGAGAATAGGATGCACACCATTCGCCTCCGAGTGGTGAATGATCATGCATGATGTGCACTGTCGCATAAGCGGTGGAGTCTAACCTTTCCTCTGCCAATGCATGACTCACAAGCTGGATGCCAAAGGTAATCTGCCGTAGTTTGTGTCTGACCAAAGTCAGACCCTTCAACACATTTTAAATGGCAAAAATAAAAAAGGTCATGTTTTGAACTTCCTATGGGGTGGTGGTCATGTAATTTCTCGTTAGACTAAAAGTATTATGGAAAATGAAGGGCGGACTTTTCTCACGATCCCGTATCTCACTGAGCCATGAGTGTTTGCGCGTGTAGCCAATGTTGCTATTTTTTCAGGGTTCCTAAAACGATTGCAAAACATTGCAACCCTAACCCTTCCGCAAAGAAATAGTTAAAAATTTGTTGGCCACAAAAAAAACCCAAAACTGTTTGCAGTCAATAAAACAGTTTAGAAATGTTTGGAACATCTTCGCAACTGTTTGCAATCGTTTGCAACTGTTTGCAACATTCAATGAATTTTAAACCGATTTGCGACATTATTATGATTATGTACGTCTTTATTATTGCTGTTGAAGCTGTGTGTATGTTTCATGTGTGTCCTATTTGAAATGATTGCAAGATTGCTCTGAAGGCCACTGCTGTGACCCCCAATTGCCTCCCCGCGATTGTCTCTATGGTTACACAAAATGAGAGTCCCGCAGGTAAAGATGCGCCGATTACGACGACGGTCGGTGCGGTCGGTCGTCCGGGTTTTCCTCGTGGCTCTTCGCATCAGGTCCACCCTGCGGCCAGCTCACATGACCTCTGTCACCTAGCCCCAGGCAACACATAGCAGGTGAGGAATGCACGCAAAGGGTTTAAGAGGACCACGTTGGCGTTGGCTCCCCAGAGCAAGGTTGTTTCTGTGCATTCACGGCAATTACTAGCTCCGATCAAATCATTTCCTGGGAATGGGGTCATGTAATGAGATTTTATTTTTAATGGTTGCTTCAACATGAAGTGCTACCACGCTGACACTACTGCACAGTTTCCTCCAATGTATTGAAACGGCAAGGTGAATTCCTTCATGACAGATTTTTAACGATTGATTTGTGGGTTTTTGTCCTTTTTTTATGTTTTCTTAACTAGGAAATTGTAAATTCGATTGACCTCATTTCTTTTCTGCCTTCGACTTGATGCTTCTGCCAGCAACCGGTGATTGGAGAAGCACATATCAACATAAGGCAGGCGCCTCGGATAATGAATCCGATTGATTTTAAAACTGCTTTTCTTTTCACGACAATCAAAGTTCTGGTAATTGAAGGAAAGCATAATGTCCAGCCTCCAGCCCCATCGACGCTTAGTTTGTGATGGAAATATGGCCGTCTCACAGGTACTTTCACTGAGTAAAGAGTTTTGTTTTGTTTTTTAGTTGAAATGAGCAGGAACATCTTGTTGAAATGAAAATTCTTTCGTCCACTTGCTTCTTTCAGGTTTTCAGCGACGAGACAATGTGCGGATTTTTGGTCCCCATTTGCTCTGCCAATGGGCTCGATTTGGATATTCTGTGACCTTCCTCATAACGATTGACACAAAGGAGAATTGAGAAGTGGCATTCGCTTCCATGATAACCACGCTCATCCAGCGGTGGTGTTGCTCACGCACGGTAAGCAGAACTGCACTGAACGCGTGAGCTTCCGATACGATGGCTAAAGTTCCCAATGCTGTTGAGGTACGATGGACCAAATTTCCCTGCCGTTACTTGCCACGCAATCCACTTGAGGGACTTGACATGATTAATCCGTTCAAGTTTGAATTCCAGAAGACTTTCCGCCATCCAATTTCCCGATTAGCTGTTTAATGCGTTTGTGTCAGTTCACTGAGTTGAAATTAATTCTTTGACTAATTTCATAATTGCACGCAAAGCTTTCTGCCTGTGTGGGGGAGGGGGGCGGGGGATAGGCTGCATCATTCAGCCTTCAAATGGCATGCGGGTTAGAAAGTAGGATCAAGGTTTTTGAAACCGCAGTGAGACGTTTCTTATCTTCAGTATGTGGAAAAGCAATCACGTGCGAGTCAGACGGACTGGCATGGAGACGTGGATTGTGAAAGGCGGTCATTTCTGCAAGCTTTGAAGCACTCTTTCTAACTAGCTGTTGTGAATAATGGCGTGATTGAGTGCCAGGGCCTGCTTTGCCACTTGCAGATGCGCTCGTCTTTGCTCTTAGAGCTGTGGGTGGTTTTGGTCGGAATGAAAGCGAGGGATGACGTCGACGTCCTGTGTTAATGAGCAACTCTGTCCCTTGATCCCTTTCTTATCGTCAGTGTTTCTCCCTTTGCGCTCTTTCTATCGCCAATGAGCAAGCATGCACATGATGAGTTTTACTCCGCCACCCGCTGGTTAAATTTGCAGTTTCTTTTAACTGTTTATTTGTCATTGTTGACCCATAAGAAAAGAACAGAAGACTAGAAACACACTCAAAACATCACACGATTCAGTCATCATTCTTCTAACCCACCACGGCACGATGACTCCAAAACAAAGTTTCAAGACAAAAGTCACTTAAAGGTCAGATGGAATATTTTGTCCAGTGATCTTTATATTTGACATGTTAAAAGTAAGATGTAATCCTATAATTGTATCCTATAGTTTTAGAATTGTTTTCAAACATTTATTTTGCTTCATATTTTTTCCTCAATTATATGCAATAACTTAATTATATAATTGTGTTATATATTATTGTTTGTTTTCATTTATTTTGCTTCATTTTTTGGGGGCATGCCATCTATTTAGTTGCCATTTCCCTATATTTAATTGCGGTCTTAATATTCAAGCTTTCTCATGATGTCACACTGGCTTACCCTAATAACAAATTTGGACTTGGATGGCCCCAATTTAGCAATTGTGGCAACAAGCAGCATGCCAGCTATGACGCTCCTCTCCATCAGAGCCTCATCTGGAGCTTCATCCTCTGAACTCGACGCCGCGCTCACTGTTATCACGGCGCTCTGCTCTCGCGCTTGCCTGAGGTGTGAGAGTCGCGATAATGGCGTGTCTCACAATCCTGTTCTGACAGTCATTGCTTGTTGCCTGCCTGCCCGCCCGCCCGCCTGCCCGCCTACACGTACCTGCCATCATAAAAAGCAAATCATTATACAAGCAAGCCAAGGCAGCTTGGGATGAGCTGTTTTGTTTCCACACAATACATAAAGCGTATTCTCTTCAGGGATTTGGGATCGTTCTTAATCACAGCCACATTGTTGACATTTCTTTTGTCCATCATTATTCAACCTTCCCCCCCCCTTTGGTACATTTGGAAGTCATCACGTAATTGCCAAAGAGCGAGCGAGCAGTCCGAGCCACTATTTGTGATGTGAAGGCCTGGTGGTGTGCAGTTGCTTACAACTGTGTTTGCTCTTGTGCCATTATCCCTCGTCATCCCTAATCCGGAGTGCATATGTACACACAATGCATAATCCCATCACGGCACCATTGTGCTTGGAAATATTGGCGACAACCCAGAAACATTTATGTTCACAGAGGAAGGGTCAGTCGATTTCATTTCCCATTCAAACAAAAATGCTTTCTCGTACTCACCTTTGCTGAACAGTCTGACCCAAGGGGGACGATTAGCCCCTTAATGTGTCTGATCTGATATCCATTTGCCCCGGTGAGTGGAAATTTAGTTCGATTCAAGTGTTACGGGAGCGCAAAACAGAAGCTTCTCTCTTTGGAATTTGCAATAGATGAACGGTTGGTGGCGGAAAATACGTGCGTACATGTGTGCTAAATTCAAAACCTGTGGGACACGTCATTTTTGGACTTCCCACAATTCTTTGCCTGGCCATGAACCCTATGGTTACCAAACAAAACTGAAATTGTGTAACGTGATGCAGTGATGAAGAATCCATTCCCATTCCAAACTGTATGTTTGTGGAGTTTGCAATGCGCCTCTCAAACAAAACACTTGGAGCTGTCTTTTGATACGGAAAGCTTGCTCTCCTTTCTGCCTCCGACAAGAATGAAATTATTTCTCCCGCCTGTTCCGCCGAATTGCCGAAGGCGCTTCAACCCTCATTACATGAATCGTAGACACGAGAGGAAAAATCCTCTTTATTTGTCCCTGTTTCTATTTTTTCCTTGAGTCCACTGGACAATGACTACCTTAGTTGAGGTGACAGGGTCATGCTCCATCCTGACAGGGTCTTAAATAGTTTGTGCGTAAGTTTGGAGATCACCCACTGAGGTTGAATAATTACCACGCAGCGGCCACCTATAACAGGATTAAAGCCCTGCGGCAAAAAAAGCGCCCCGAGACTTGATGGCTTAACATCAGCTGAGCTCCTTTCCGAGCTATAAAGTCAAACTTGCTCTTTGATCTGAGAAGTCTTCCTGAAAGCTTGAAACAGTTTTCCATTCATGCCACTGCCCATACGTTTATGAAACAATCCAAAGCGAGATCATTGGTGCGATTAGTCTCTGATGAGCGCGTTCCTAATAAATGACAACGACGGCGAAGATCATGTGAGATTGAAGAGGGAGCAACAGCAATGTGTAAATACTCTTGTTAATTTATACAAACATAGTTGCTCCATCAGAGCACAGACACGGCGGCACAAACAGCTTGGTAACTTTTCCATGACACATAAGGCACAGCCAGCTCATTAACTTCATGACACATAGTAGATACAAAACATTCAGGTGATAACAAAACAAACGTCTGCCTTATGACGATATATTTTTCCGTCTTTTCCCCACCCTTTCCTTCCCTTCCGTATTCCTTCTTGCTTCTTCTTGTCTGACCTCGTTGTTTCATCTGCTGAAGTGCATTGTGTACTGACTGCCGTAAAGCAACCCAAGATCTTGCAAATAAAGAACCAACTATTACCGTATTGGCCCGAATATAAGACGACCCTGATGATAAGATTGATTGATTGAACATTTATTGATCCCCGGAGGTAGGCAAACTCGGGCCCCAGCAGTATTCATACCACAGAGCGGGTATACGTATAAAAGACACACAGATGACATGAGCGCAACTCAATAGGCTCCTATCAAAGTCAAAAGTCAAAGTCAGCTCTATTGTCAATGTCTTCACATGCCAAAGACACACAAAGAAACCGAAATTTCATTCCCCGCTATCCCACGGTGACAAAACATGGCACACAATAGACAATCAAGTAAACAGCGTGCTGAATAAATAATGAATAAATAACACAACAAATCAACAAGAGGAGCAAGTGAGCGTACAGCAGACATTCCAGAATAATAGCGCAAAAGTGCGGCACGCTGCGCAGAAGGGGGTAGCCAGTTCAGGGTCTTAACAGCCTGGAGAATGAAGCTGTTGGCGAGTCTGGTGGTGCGGGAGCGCAGGCTCCTGTACCTCTTCCCAGAGGGCAGAAGGTCAAACAAAGAGTGAGCCGGGTGACTCACATCTCTGGGCGGGCGAGATGGGAGGTGTAAATGTCCTTCAGGGAGGGGAGCGAAGCACCAATCATCTGACCAGCCGTATTCACTATGCGCTGCAGGGCCTTCAAGTTCTGGTCAGTGCAGCTACGGCCCCAGACAGCGATGCGACTGGAGAGGACGCTCTCAATGGTGCCACGGTAGAATGTAGACAGGACTGCCCGAGGAGCACAAGCACGCCTGAGTTTCCGCAGGAAGTACAGGCGGCGCTGAGCTTTCTTTGCCAGTGACGCGGTGTTTGCCGACCAGGAGAGTTCCTCACTGATGTGCACCCCCAGGAACTTGGTGCTGCTCACCCTCTCCACCACAGCACCGTCGATGATCAGCGGCTGGTGTTTTGCTTGACCCTTCCGGAAGTCAACAACGATTTCCTTGGTCTTGTTGACGTTCAGCAGGAGGTTGTTGTCCCTGCACCACGTGGTCAGAAGGTCAACCTCCGACCTGCACCGAACATTTCCAAGTTTTTTTTCCCTCGTTAAACACACCTGATTCAATGGTCAGGCTCCTGCAGAACGTGAGGATGAACCGATCATTTGAATCAGGTGTGTTTAACGAGGGAGGGAAACTTGCAAAACATGGAGGAATGCGGCCCCCGAGGACTGAAGTTTGAGACCCCTGCTATATGACACTCACTCTGTGTCAAGGACGCACACAATCACAGCAACATACTCAGTCGATACGTGCAACCTTTAACTTACCGCTGCGCACAAGCGCCAACAATCGCGATAAGCTGAGGTAAGGCACGGTGACGTAACTTTGCTTTATAGGTATCTGGCGCCATCTAGTGTTGTGAATGGTTATATTGTCTAGACCTCGAATGTAAGACAACCCCCAGTCTTATTTCAATGCAAAAAATATCGTCTTATACTCGAGCCAACACGGTCCTCCGCATCTTTGTTTTCCTTGCTCAACGACGGACATCTTGAACAAAACGCAACGGAGGTCTTTGTGCTTAGTCTGAAGACCTCAAGCTGTCAGTCAGATTTGCTTATTTAATTTTTTTTTCTGTTTATGCCCAATTTATCAATATTTATTAGTCTACGGATACATTTCTTATTTGCCCATGATCACACTTATACCAATGCTTCATAACACTATCGTGTGATCTCATCAAATTGATTCAGTGGAAGAATATTCAATAAGGAAAGGGGTTTGCGATTTTTGAAGAAAAAAAAAAAAAGGGAGCAGAAGGCGTCGGTGTATTTTAGTTCTGCTCTAAGGAAGATGGTACATCCAATGAGTCCAGGTTGTGTCACTTCTTCTTGGCTAGAGCATATGGTTCTCTTTTTACTCCAGTTTGTGGGGCTTTTAATTAGCCCAGTGGTCCAAATGAGGTTGCTGAAGCGAAGCAAGAAAAATCAAAAGCGTGTGTGTGTGTGTGTGTGTGTGTGGGAGGAGAGGGGGAGAGAGAGAGGAAGGGATAGTATGGATGTGGGTTTGGGGCACATGGGTAGTTAGCACCTTGAGAGAGAGCTGCGTGTTATGTTAGGGTTGATAAACTTAGATAACACCAAGACTTGTAACCTCGGATTTAATCCAGGGAGTTAATTTGCCCAAATTATTAAACAGCATTTCTCTTTTTGTTTTGGGGCCGATTAGCAGGATTTCAGTTTTATCCTCGTTTAACTTTAAGAAATTGTTGCTCATCCATTTATTTATAGCCAGAAGACAGTTGGTGATGGAGCTTATAGGTGTCGCATCATTGGGTTCTGCAGATATGTACAATTGTGTGTCATCCGCATAACTACGGAAATATACATTGCGCTTTCTGATGATGTCACCAAGTGGCAGCATGTAAAGTGAGAATAGTAGTGGACCAAGGCAGCTGCCTTGTGCAACCCCATAGCGGCTGTCATGTGTGTTGGACACATGCTCTCCTAAGCTGACATAGAACTTTCTCCCTTTGATATACGTATGTTCTGAACCGGTTTAACACACAGTCCGAAAGACCGGCTAACCTTTCAAGACGATTGCTTAGGATATCATGCTCAATGGTATCAAACGCTGCACTTGGGTCTAAGAGGATAAGAATCGACACCTTGTTTTCATCAGAGTTTAGTCTGAGGTCGCTGATTATTTTAGTCAGAGCAGTTTTAGTGCTGTGCTATGTTCTAAAGCCTGACTGACATTCCTCCAGGATATTGTTTTCTTTCAGAAACGAGTTTATTTGCACTGCAGCTATCTTTTCAAGTATCTTACTGATGAAAGGAAGGTTGGATATCGGCCTATAGCTGGTCAGTACATTTCCATTTAGGTTGGGCTTCTTTAGTAAGGGTTTTATCACAGCTGTTTTAAAGGCATCTGGGAAGATGCCTGTTTGAAGAGATGTGTTTGTAATGTTCAGAGAATGAGAAACAAGTACATTTTCCTTGATCACCCAAATTTGACCTTGATGGCTACACTGCTGCATAGCGTCCAAGCACCAAATCCTGCCCCAAAACACAACTGTGAGGACTAATGTCGAGATATACAGTGTCAGAATGCTGACATCCCGCATTGTGCAACTCGACATGACACCTGTCAAGCTGGCAAGATGGCTCTTCTGTTTTGCCACTCCCCTGCTCCATCAGTACTGTTTTAGTTGGGGTTTTTTTTAACCCACACAAGATCACAGTGTCTCCCTTTGATTTTCTCTTTGTTGTTTGAGCAATGTCTGTCACACCTTTTTCGCTCTTCTTCCACGTTTGGCAATTTTTTTTACTTGTGACAAAATCTCTGTCCCGCTATCTCCAGGTGATTCTCCCCATTCAAACATCACACTGTGTTCCCCTCATCTCGACCATGACATAATACTTGTGGTCAGAGGGGACAACCCTCCGGTTTTCAATGAGCGCTTGTCCCAGAGGAGGAAAAAAGAGACCAAAAGCAGGAGAGGAGAAAGCGACATCACCCACAGCAGACTCAGCGAGGTGAATGCACTTTGACTAAATCTCCCCCTTAGCTACTTATTATTATTCATAAACTTCAAACTCTGCTCTGCTGCAGCTCTGAAATGGACTATAAATCTGTGGCTTGCATGAGGAGAGTCAACAAACTGAGCTTTTTTTTGGTTTTGTTTTTTTAGGCCGGGATTTTGTTTGTTCCTGGCAACATTTAGTCCTCGAAAACAATCCATCCTTTGCATGTGGCTGCTCTAAACACAAATAAGAGGGGAAAAATATCAAGTAAAGAATCACAGCATACGTACGTTGTCCACTTAATGGCAAACAGATTGTCGAAATGATGGAAAGGGGAGCCCATCTCAGCCCACGGGGCGAGCGCAGCTTCGTTGCTACTGAGCTATGCTCAGCTTTGACACGTTTGATCAGACGACTGACTGCGAGTGTACACACTTTGAAAACGAAACACATGCTGGAGATCACAGCAGCCCTCAGTGTTTTGTAATACAAAAATGCATATTGCGCCTATGCATTATTCATGCAACATGCCATTAGTGGCGACAGGTAGAGGAAGGACCAAGGGGTTTGATGAATTTTTCAGATGATGATGATGATGATGCTGGATTTGCATGTGCGGGAGGTGACATTGTGTTTGTTCTAGAAAATGACTTGAGATGAAAACTCATGGCCAAGGTTTGTACTGTCACAAAAGAACTGCACAAAACATTTGCTTCGGCATTGCTTCTGGAATTTGTGGAAATGAATTTCTTCATCTATTCTGAACTTGGGCACTGGAATTCTACCCCTATGAAAGAAAATATTCTGCTTGAATTACATTATCTTTTTGTAGGAGCAAAAAAAACCCCAAACTTATTGTATTATTAAAAGTTGCTGTAACATTTTAAGAATTTGCAGGTAGTAAAGACAGTATAATAAAATCCATATAAAACAAATTAGTGATCATTGCCCAAGCGTCTCGTTTGGTGAGAGTCCCTTTTTTCATCAAATGAGACGAGATGGCTGCTCTCTTATAAATCATGAAGAAATTATATTCATCAAATTTAATGAAGCAATCAAATAAACCCACCACCAAATTTCCACCCATTCCTTGTACCGTATTTTTTGGACTATAAGTCGCGTTTTTTTTTCTTCATCATTTGGGTGGGGGGGTGACTTATACTGAGGAGCGACTTATATGTGAATTTTTCCACAAATTTTCAAAATGAAAAAAAAAAGTGACACCGCGATGTAGCCTTTCGAACAGCTTTCGAGTTATTCTACGACGTAGTAGGTGTCAAACTCGAGGCCTGAGGGCCAGATACGGCCCACCACATCGTTTTATGTGGCCCGCAAAGACAAATTTTGCATCGACTTTGTGTCATTACTGATATTACAAATTGTCTTCACTTTTAACAAAATAGAGACATTGCATTTTTTTTTTTTTATTAACGTTTGTCTTTTTAAAATATTTGAACAATTTTGGGCCCTCCAAGAGAAACTATGACTATGATGCGGCCCGCGACAAAAATGAGTTTGACACCCGTGTAATCTACGAGGTCATTTGCAACAACACTCACCATCGGGACCGGGACTCATTTTCAAAATCGCAAATCCCTGCATGCTTTGTCGTAGCGTGTCGTCCAGACCTATCGGACCTCTGTTAACTGCATTCTCAAGGGACTGCATGTTTGGCAACAGAAGATTTGTTACATCTCGTTCTCCAAACTATACACCCTGTTTATTGAGAAACAACGCTTGGCTTAGCCCACGGCGCAATTTCCCAGTTAACATCTCGAAAGCAACATCACGGGGGTAAGACAGTGAGCTTGTTGTAGCTATCAATCTGCAGCGTATCATTCTCAGAGTCACAAGCACGGACGGACAGCTGCTCTGCAGAGTTGCGCACAGAGAGGGCACCTGAATAGCAATCAGATGGGGATGCCAAACGGATGCAGGGACAGGGAGGAAGGCCGCCGGACTGCAGACCCAATGTTAATTAGAGAGCTTGCTGCTAATGCTGTCTGCATCCCCCCAGCCATCAAATCCCTGAGGCTTCAGGTGTTATACGTAGGAAATGCACAACGAGCACAGCTGACTCATAAACACATGTCATTATTTTGTAC
The DNA here is from genome assembly GCF_059516105.1 of Syngnathus floridae. Lineage (NCBI taxonomy): Eukaryota > Metazoa > Chordata > Actinopteri > Syngnathiformes > Syngnathidae > Syngnathus > Syngnathus floridae. Next base: position 14,245,052 of record NC_142426.1, read on the forward strand.
AGCGCTTAGAGCAAGGTCACCATGGCAAAAGTGCAATTCTCATCCCGATTGTTGTTTTTTATGTGATTAAAATGCGCATGGAAAAACATCAAACAGGAATAAATTGTAACCTAACTGAAAGTAGAAAGCTGCTTTGCGTTCTTTTGTGTATACAATTAAGATGACTTCTTTAAAGATCTTGGTGACTTTGGTCACACGAGCGTATTTTGATCTTAGCAAGTCCTCAGGGGGTTTTTACCCCTCACTGAGCCGTACCATTCGTGTCATTGTGTGTGTGCATCAAAGTGTATAATTGAAAAATGTCTTCATAGAAATTAGGAATTCCCAAGCGATATCGTCGCACCACAGGACATTTGCATGGTTACCTTGAATTTGTACTCCCGATTTGTATCTAATGACTGCGGTCATAACAATAGATGTCAAATCTAACTTCGTTACCGGTAGCCGAAGACGGAAATACCGCCGAGTAGCTCACCGACGTTTATCTGTTTATCAATGAGAAGATAAGAATCAGAAAATGCTCTGTGACCGCAGCAAATCGAGGAACGTATTCATGTTGACAGTGCTCCTTCTCGCATCCAGCCTGGAAGGAGGATCACGTAAGCTGTCACTCAGTCGTCGTCTCTGTCTCCCCTGCCGGGAGTAGGAAAGGGGAGGAGGAGGTCATGAAGGACGGATCGTGTTTGTGGGCCAGGGAGACGTACGAGAACCGTCGCCTATCGCGTCGTGGTCCGTATTGAATCCAGCGTATTTACTGTCGACGAACCAATCCGTAGCTGTTGCGTTGAACCAAGTTTCTCGATAACACGGAGAAGACGTCGACGTAATGTGATGTCGCCTGCCTGACCTGACTGTATCTACATTTACATTGAGGTACAGGCAGACATGTTTGTTGGTTTTATTAACCGCAAGCTAGCCTGAATCACTAACCCTAACCCTAACCCACTTCTGCATGTTTTCATATCCGACTTGTTTTGTTAACTTTTCATGATGTGGCCCGAGGATGCGCAACGAGCATTTTTTGTTCTCCCCGTGCGCCTTCACGTAATGATGAGATGAGACCTAATGTGTTTCTCCTTTCATTTACAGGACAACATCTGTTGTTGCGTCTTCTCACTATCTGCCCATTTCAGCTCCTTTCATTTGTTGCGGAATTCATGTCGAACCGTGCGAATGAGAACAAATGAACAAATGAATGTTTCATCAATGCTTTTATGATGACAAATGCAAATGAGGATGAGTGAGTGAATGAATGTTTAATGAACGCTGATTTAATGAAAAGGACTTATTAACTAGAGCGAGCGCTGACTTAGCATTGCGCCACAGCCCCCTCCCATGAAAGTGTCTCTTTATGTTTTGGCAAGGGAGTGAGTGAAACAATCCATTTAGATGAACAAGCCAGGTTAATCAGTTGGACCCGATTGACAGGCCAGCGACATATTAAGCGAGCTCTTGCTGTTAACTGTCACATTCCCTCGCTGTGCAGCCTTGCGTTTTTGTTGGATAATCGTGTACCGATGAGCTCAAATTGCACAGGACATGCCAGCGGAACTTCATTTCAGGCTGCTTACGAAGACTCACGCTTGTAAACAATATCCTCCACTGTTGTTGCCTTATTTAACCACATCTGGATATTTAGCAGGTGTTCATATTTTTTTTCCATCATTTGTGTTCCTTTTTCACGGCCTTGGAAAACTTCCTATATCGCTTTCTACTGCATAGGTGTCAAACACAAGGCCCGGCCGGGGGCCGGATACAGCGCGCCACATCCTTTTAGGTGGCCCGCAAAGACAAATTGTGCATCGCCTTATGTGCTAATCGTAAAATTAAAAATGTTTTTTTTTAAAAAAAAAAAAGCTCTTTAAAAATAGAGATATTGCTAGCAATTTTTATTACCATTCATGTTTTTTAAAATAATTGAACCGTTTTTACTAGTTTCTGATTTTAAAAACATTCATTCATTCATTCATTCATTCATTCTAGTGTTGCACACAGTGTTCCAAGCAAGGTGTGTACAGGGAGCTTGTGTGTTTGCACAGACACTTGAAAAATTCGAGGGAACATTGACTGCAATCCTCCACGAAACCTCTGCTTCCATTCCCCAACCTCCCGCCACAGTTGCGGAAAATGGCTTCAACAAAAATATTGTGGCTAAGAAGCCGAGGGGAGGAATCTGTGTGAGCGTATCTAAACTGCCCCCATTTGAATTGCTAATTGGAACCCCCCCCCCCTTCAAAAAAAGCCACAGAGCAGGTCCTTACTAAAGCTACAACGTTAACTCTTGGGTGAGCGGCCTTGGTATGAGATGAAAGCCTTTAAAAAAAGGACAGACTTAAGCTTCTTCAGAGGACCATCTCACTAGCTTCCCAAATCCCCTTTTCTCACAGCTTTTCCATGAGAACTGCTGCACAGAGGAAAAGGATGAGGAAGGCAAGCTTTGTTTGAAATGTCTAAATTGGGTTGCCTTTGTGTAAATCCACTCACGTCTCTTTCAACTGAAATTCTGTCTTTGTCCCACTCAGGGGTTTTCAACACACCATAAAATGGTGTGCGTGGCGCGTACGTACGTGCGTGTGGAACGCTCCAAATGTTCGCTCCCACGTGCCGATTCTCCCGCGGTGGAGATGTGCACGGATTAGACAGCGGGGACCCACACATCAAAACACGTAGCTGCTCATGTGGAACAGGAGCCAGATCGTGGTGGAGGCATACAACCACTGGTGGGTGAAACGTGCACCCACACATGCTCACGTGTTCAACGACGTCAACACCTGTCGTCAAAATTATGCAGGATTTTAAGGAGGTCATGTTATACTTTTGTTCCATTCATGGATTAGCGTTAGCTAACAATGTTAGCGTCTGATAAGCAGCCCATATTTGATTGCATGGTTTGAGTGTCATTTTTAGCTGGGGTGTGATTGCAATTGGGTATAACGTTTTGCAAAAAAATGGCATTCCGAGCGATTCATTTTTTTTAATGAAGGTTTCATAACTTTACCATGTCTGTGGATGTGAATGTAGTCATGATATTCAATCTACCAGAGCAGATTTTCAAACTTGTGTTGTATCCCATCGTTTCATTTCATTTAAATCCTTTGTTATTTCTTCTTTTTATTTTTGGCTCTTGAAAACTCCTCGGCTCTTTCAGCTGCTAAAAACAAGGTTTTTAATTCTGGGCAGGTGTTGTGCATTCAGGCAGGTGCAATGAGCAGATGTTGGCTGGGGTTTAAAATGACACACTGAAGGACAGCGCTAAATGCCAGAAAACTTCAGCAAATTACTCTCGTGTGCTTAACAAGCCAAAACGAGAGAGCGTTCCTAACTGCGTTCCCATCAAGGATGGAAAATGTTGATGAGGGAGAATGTGAACCTGATGATGATGATAAAAGAGGAAAGCGCGGTGCCATTCTTCTCATTTTCAGCAAACGAAAATAAAAACTTGTTACATGCACGTTCAATATATTATACGTATCCCTGGTGTTGAAATAGTTTCACAACGGAACAATCATTTTAACAATTTAATTTAAACCATTTTTATCATTTTTTCTTAACTTCAAAAACGAAATCGATTAAGCGGTGCAACGTTTTCACCCTTAAAGGGGGTGACATGGTGAGCTAATTATAGCATTGCGCTCGCTAAATTGATGTTATTTCAAAGTCTGCCTAGAGACTGACTATACGGCACACTGGAGCGCATCTCATCACGGCAACATGAAGTAGGTCACATGTGCGCCGTCATACTCGTTAGCGGCACTTAGCCGTCAGCATGCTGCCTGAGCCGTACGGTGGCAGCGCACCTTCCCGAATACGTGACACAGACGTTCATCCCTCTGTCTCATCTACGGGATTATCATTTCGTAATTCGCTCACGGTCGACAGCGCGTTATGAGATATGGGCGGCAACTACGAGAAATTGGTGACATTTATCAACAGTATCTGCTTGGCTGATTTACCAGTCACGTTTACACATTTTCACTGTGATTTTTATTTCTCATATGGTCATTGAAGTCCCTTACTGTAAAGTGAAGTGTAAAATGTATATAGGAAAAAAAATTAAGACATTCTCTTGAAAGTTATGCATGCCCTGAAGTCAGGCCTCACTCCCTTTTTTTTTTCGGAATTTACCCAAACTATGTTGTCTCGTTAGCGGCAAACGAGCTCTCCAAGTGTCATCTTTGGACGTTGGAGACATTTTGTGACCTTAACTGAAAGTATAATTATGAAACCTTTAATTGAAAAGGGCATAAATGCTTCAAGGAGCTGCAGTCAATTCCGGCGTTTGGAAAAGGTCATTCCCCCTGAATGTCCTCACTGTGTGCTAGGAATCCTGTTGATGTGTTTTTCCTCCAGTGAATCAACAGGTGGGCCATTAAGTCGGCCTTGTTTCATTTGTGACCGTTTTTTGATGGATGTCAAGTCTCTGTGCAGTGCGCTGCGCTGCGCTGCGCTGCGCTGCGCTGCTCCACCTCACTGCTGTTCCTTCCTCCACAGCGGCTCCGTCCGTGTTTGTCGACTTAATGCTCTAATCTGCCATTAAGACGGCGGGGAGCGAGGCTTACTGGTGTTTCTCTTACAAATCCACTTCCAGAAACCCCCAGCTGAGATGCTCCGCCGCATCCCAACAGATTAGCGACGTGGTAACGACTGACGAGTGACCGTGACGGACCAAAAAAAAAAAGTGGGTGGAAAAGGAGGTCATGGGGATGAGCGAAAGAATAGGTCAAGGTGAAAAAAAACATTCGAGATGAGGGAATACACCGGAGGGAGAAGTGAGTGAGATAGAAAATGGCACGTGCAGCAAGGTGCATCGAGAAGTGGTGTTTCTGTGTGGAAAACGAAACGTCTGATAGCATCATTGATTGCATGTGTGCAAATATGAGATCCCCCGCTCTCCTTCTTAACCCCTTTCAACCGGTGCAAACACCAAACGGATCGATTCACTCGGTAGCGTCAGTGATGTGGAACTGCGTGGCCGCAGCGTCACAACTAACACCTTTGTGAAGGCCGCCCATCTGTGCAGCGCCAGAGCAGGGCTCTGAAACCAAACAGTTCTGACGGGCAGATGGCTCGTCCTCCCCATGCCAAGATGGTGGGTGACCAGTTCCCTCCAACTAACCCCATAGTGGTTTAGCCCATCTGCGGACTGGCCTTGAGGGGCAAGATGCGGCCCACCTGGGCTGTCTGGTGCAGTCTCCATTTTGTTCTGGATCTTTCTAATGAGTCAGAGAGCCCAGACACACTTTGCAGTCAAGAAAACACCCACGCCAAGCATCATCCAAGGAGCTGCCCCTTTAACGGTACTAGGTAAAGGGCTTTTTTCCCTTGTCTTTTCAATACTCTTGGCTTTCTGTGGGCAGTTGCCATGGCTACGACAAAATAAGCGGCCACCTGTGGGCTTGCTTCAGCAAAAGAGACAAATCACCTGACTGCAAACTGACTGAAAGAAAGTAGGCTGGAATAAAGCCAAGCTTTCAACAAGACCTTCTTTGATGTTTGAAGATACATAGAAAGAAAGATAGATAGATAGATAGATAGATAGAAGCTCTGTCACAGTGGGCACGGCCGACACTTTTTGCCCGGCCGGGTCAAAGCGGGCCAAACCTCCAAAGGAAATATCTGTACACGTTCCCCTCCTGCTGGACATCAATCTTCAAAGCTGCTGTCCAAGCAAAGAGCCGATTTGATTCTTCCGCCGAACGGCGCCCAACCCCTTGACCTGCCTCCTCTCAAAGCCGCCCTCGTCGTCCCATTGTTGCTATGGTGACTCCAAATAAGAAGGCTGTAGTGACTGGGGCGCTGCTGTGAACATTATAGCAATATGTACGATGTCCATTTGCACCACTTCCTCACAAATAGAATTGAAGGTCCTCAAACAACTTGCCACTTTGATTCTATGACCTGCTTTTACGTGGGCTTGAGCACAGTGGCAGCATGTGACGTGATGTGATGTGAAAACGGGGCCGGTACTAGACCACACACATACGTCGTATGTGGCACACATGTTTGGAAGATGTGGTGAAAATGTGTGGACGGTGTAAATTTGTTTGTTTCAAAGTGGAGCTCTGCGCCCGACACTGATCCAACCACGATCCCATCCATCCGCTCCATCAAGAGTCACTCTCATCTCCTCAGTCCATAAAACCTTTGAAATGTCTGTCTCGTGCGATTTCTTGGCCCAGTCTTGGCGTTTCAACTTGTTTCTCTTGTTTAGTGGTGGTCGAGTTTCAGCTTTTCTTATTTTGGCCATGTCTTTGAGCACTGAACACCTGTACTTCTGGACATTCCAGGTAGGTTGCAGTTCTGGAATATGACAGCTCTGTAGTATCACGGGTTCTTGGTGGCTTCACGTTTGATTCTTCTCAAAACGTTGGCGGTTAATGTACGTCTTTTCTTCTCAACACGTTTCTTGCGACCCTGTCGAATATACTACGTATGCAACAAAACGTTTGATGAGTCGGAGATCACGCCGCAATATCTTGGCAATTTCAAGAGTGCTGGATCCCTCTGAAAGACTTGACAATTTTTGACTTTCTCTTTTTTTGGCCCATCTTGTGTGAGGAAAAGACGCTGCCTGATAATTATGCATACCTTGACATAGGGTGTTGTTGACCTCCTGAGGCTTCACCCTACCTCATTACACAAATACACTTCACTTGATATGCTTAAAAGCAATAAGCATTCAAGTTAAAACAACGTGAAGTTGGAAAATACGCAATGTTAATATGGTCAAAATGCTCCCTTGCACACTAATTGTGCACATGGTGTCTGCTGCTTTTTAAAAAAATTGCTAATGTGAAAGAAAAGGTTAGGGACTGTTGCTTAAAGGGGGTTGCACTTGTGCACGTGATGCTGTGTTTGCGTGTAGGCACGTAGATGCGTGTACGGCATGTGTACATGTGTCCAAGCACGTGAAAATGTGCTGCCCTGCTGCCAGTGGCATTTTGGCCGCACACCTGCGTCCCATTGGTTGAGTTGAACGAGGGAGCGCGCTCATCTGCATCAGAGTGGGCCAGAATTGAGGGAAGCCTCGGCAGAAACTCTTTTTACATGTCAGTGGTTTTTGTCTGTGGATTTCTCCATGTCTGTGAAAGGTTCATTGGAGACAATGGAGGGTCTATGTTATTTACGTAACTTAAAATGGTGATGATGATGATGATGATGATCACGACAACGATGATCGTGTTGATGATCGTGACGATGATCGGGATGATGATGAGCATCATGATCATCGTGATGATCGTGATTATCACGAGTATGATCATGATGATCTGATGATCGTGATTATCACGAGTGCCATGATGATCATGATCATATCTGTTGGATCATGTAAATTGTATCCAAATCTGCGCTTACTTCAGAAGAACAAAATGTTTCCCCTATTTAACCTTTTTGTATGATGCAACCAAAATAGATTTTTAGCATCTCCCATCATGTAACTCAATCCACAATAATATTCATTTTCCTATAGTAATTGAGAGTTCACATCGGTGTGCTTCCCTCATCCCCTCCAGTCCACTAAACACGAATGCGTGCGTGCGTGCGTGCGTGCATGCTCCCTCATGCATAAATATGTTTTTGGAGTTCAATTGTGATGCCTTGCTCTCTCGTAGGCCAAAAACAACGTAGCCATTGTTGCGAACAGTGTATATTTACATTCGAAAGCCCTGTACAATAGAGCGTCTCACAATGGACGGGTTGCGTTAAACGTGGAATCCCACCATCCTCATTGTTGATTTCACCCAGGGAACGTGGAATTAACAGATTAGCCGAGCAGTGGGGTGGGAGGGGCTCGCATCTGTCGGGAAGCGAACGGGTGCATGTATCAACGCTGATAATGAGCGCAAGGAGGCTCAAAGGACCCGAAAAAGCGCCTCGTAATGTCTCCCTTACTGTAATTCCTCCTCTTTCTTTCTCCGCAGCGCAATATGCGTGCCTGTAAGGAGATGAACGATAGCGTGTGAGCAGGAAAACGAGACAGGGAGCAGAAATGAGAGCGTGTAAACATATTCCTCTTTACCTTGAATTCACCGTCTGAGTCACTGCAGACGGAGGGCATTTTTCATGCTGCATTGCAATGCGGTTCTCTTTGCTGCATTATTTTTTATGACACTCCGCCCCGAAGGATGTTGCCGTCTTTAAAATGGCCCCTTGACTGTGATTAATACAACACGCCGCTGTTACCGACTGACATTTGCTTCTTTTTTTTTTTTTTTTTCCTCCTCCTCTCAACACCATCGCGCATCTACGTCATTCTTCACTAGTTGCAATTTTCAATTCCTCTCTGTTTGTGTAAGCGTTTTTCTTTTTTGTCTCCCGCATACTACGTTTTGGTGTCATACAGCTCCTGTCACTTTCCCTGCACATCTCTCTCAGTCTTGTTTTCACTTCTTGCTACACCAAACAGGTTGCAAATGGAACAAGGCTATCCAGCGGGGAAACACCAGCAGCTTGCTTGTGCTGTGATTATTAAGGTTTACAGTAACGCCCCAGGTGGCACATATCAAAACTGGGTCAAAGCCTTCAAATATAAGAAGAGATGAGTCTTGTCTTATTTAAGGGGAGGTGGAGCTGCTTCATAGTATGCCAACTCTCTAAACCAGGGGTCACCAACCTTTCTTAAAGCGAGAGCTACTTCCTGGGTACTGATTAAGGCAAAGGGCTACCAGTTTGACACAGACTTCTGAAATAGCTCATTTGCTCAATTTGCCTTTCACTGTGTTACTATTGTCATTTCATTATTGTCACCGTGTTGGTGACCCACCCCTGCTCTAAACAATAGGTGGGCAGAATTAATTGGGATGGGATGAATGTTTGGTGGTAGGAGAATGATGAGGCTTTTTGACGTGTACGTCTGTCCACTCCAGCTTTTTCAAAGACCCAAATTTGGAGCTCGGCTGCGCGTCACCTCTTCACCCGACGGAGTGTCTCGAGACAGCCTGTCACGCGTGGCACGGCGAGATGGAAAGCTCGGCCGCATGTCAGCTTGCCGTAGTGTGGCTCTCGCACACCTGCCTGCGTGTCGTGTACTAGGACGCGTGCTTGCTTAAATGTATATGTCAGTGAGACACTGAGAGGTGTGTGGCAGCCGCACACGTCTGCTCAAGATGTGCAGAGCTGTGTCTGCCTATTGGTTCTCAGATTTTGAATCATATCGCCTCAGATGGGGGTACGTCTCACCAGTGACATTTTTGCAAAGCGTACATGACAGACTTTACATCCAATCCAGAAAATTCAATTCCGACAATGCACAGCGTCCTTCCTTGTTGTCAATCCCTTTGTCATTCTCTGGTGGCCACTCTCGAAAGGCATCAGGAAAAGCCATTTCAATCCCTCTCGGGATTCATTTGACACGTGTGTACGTATCTTGGGATTTCATGCTTTCAAATGCGCAGTACGCTCCCACGCGACACATTGAAAAACACACTGACGCACGCCAAGGCAAACTGCGGCACATGCACACACACGCACACGCACGCGCACTCGCACTCGTGCACGCGCACGCACACACACAAACTATACTATGCTGTAAATACAATGATGGTATTTTGACAAGCCTTTTTCGCCAGAGTGGTGACAAGTCTTTTTTCCCCTTCTCTCACATGGTTGAAATGAAATCCAATTAGATGTGTAATGGCTCTCCAACTCCTCTGAAGGAATCAGCTTGCTTGAGTCACCACTGCTGAACCCAAATGTGCTCAGTAAATCAGTGATGTGCAATGGAGACAGATGTAGTGCGTGGCCCTGTTTATGTGCTGTTGTGTGCTCTTAAATACAGGGAGCCTGCTTTGTGAGGACCAAATGCTGCCATCTAAACTCCCCTCCAAAAGTTTTGGAACAATGAAGAAAAGGACAACAAATTGGTTGCATAAGGTGCACGATCTCCCAATCAGTTGGTTTGCATCGTTCTTTCGATTTATTCTCTTTGAATTGCTAGACAGCATGTTCAGTGAAGACTGTACCACTACCGGAAACCTAATGAATTCACCAAAAAAGGGGTATTTGGGAGTCAAGTCCTAAACAAAATATGGGTTTTGCTCATGTCCCCACACAAATAAGGGTGTCTGGTCTCATGAGGCTGTGTCAGAAGTTCATGTTAAGTGGCAAAATGTCCCTCAAACTTTGTCTCTCATCACGTGTTATGGCAGAATATTTGCATATTTTAATTAAATAGCTTGAATTTAGAATGAATCACTCCCCAAGTTTATTGGGTAATTACATGTCGGTTGTCCTTGACTTGGCAGCATCGCCCACCTATGAATATATTCATCATCGTCTTTTGATGGCAGCAAAAGTTAGGCTGACACTTGCAAACTTTGTCTCCTCCACTAAACCCTCAATTAGCCTCCTTTTCCTTCCTTTCTGACACCATAAATCACATCCTGTCACATTATCTATGTCATCAGGTCCTCGTGATAAATTTATCACAGTGGCGCGTGGGTGGATTCAATGTGCATTGTCTGTGTACTGTGTACGTGTGTCTCTTGGGATTTCAAACTACTACTCAGTGCTCGCACCAAAATGAGCAGCCTGTTTGTCAAACCGGACATTAGCCACATGCAGTTTGTTTCCATGGTAACATACTAGAAGAGAAGTAAATGTCTGCAATGACAGTTTCACAGTGGACAAATGATAATGTATCATCACAGAAATGCAGCAAAATAAATGCAGTTGAATCACTATACATTATGGCCATACAAAGATAATTGGAAGAATACATTTTGTGCAATATTAAATAAAAAATGAAATCAAATTCAAATAAATAAATTCATTCATAAATAATACATGTAAAACCAAAGCGGGTGTTAATTATGACTTTGGAATTACAACTGATTGATCTTTATTGTGCGAGTATCCACTTAACCAGGATGTTCATGGAACATAAGATGAAATCCAGGCAGTTATTTGTGTATGATTTTCTCTGAACTTGTGTTTGACCTTACAGGACACACGTTGTGACTGCATGCGATGAGCGAATGGCTGTTTGGCCTTCACACAAGTCACAACAATGGGAAAAAAAAGCCACAACACAAAAGTAGAAAGGAAAAAAACTGTTATCCACTCTCCGGTCCCAAGTTGGATCTAAGCTTGCATTGAAGTCAGGTAAGTGGACCGTTACTAAAGAATTGAGGTAAGTTTGTTTTGTCTAGTGGACCTTCTCCTCCAGAGACACTCGATAGAATAAAGGGCAACATTTCAATAACCGCAGCAGTTAGGGTCATGTGTCAATTATCGATGTCAGGCCTCCCCCTACTGAGCTCTTTGGAATGCTAAGCACTTCAATGAATGCAACCGAAAGGAACCATTAGCATGGAATTGGGTGGAGGAAGCAGACCTTCCCCTCTTGATAACGTTCTCCAACCGTTTTCACAGTGGCATGAAGCGTGGGCACCCCAAAAGATACCAACCTGCTTGGTAGTAACCAAGATGGGGTTATTGGACCACTAGTCATTGTGTAGCAATGGAAATTTTGATTGACCACCATGTGGGGGTGATGACTTTCCTCTGTTTTATTTATTTTTTTCTTTCTGGGGATCTGCTCGCCGTATCTTATCGCTCTGCCTGTTTTTTTCAAGGCAGCTCGCAGCCATGATCAGCATCAGCATTAACTCCACGCAAATCAAAGCCTTTGCAGAAGGAGAATATGATTGGCGGGGGGGGGGGCAACTCGCCCCTCCTAATTCAGGCTAATATTCCACTGTTGCAATCAGTGGACGCAGAAAAGTGGATAGACACCAAGGTGCCACAATTGTCATGGGTCTCTTTTCAACATTTCATCTGCAAGGCTTCCTTTTATCTCTGGGCCTTGAAAATGAGGATTAGCTCTCGCCTCATAAGACCCAGCTGCCTGATTCCTCTACTGACACTGACCTCCTTTGTTTTATTTTTGGAGTTGATGCCTGCATTTACTTGTAGGTGTGTTTGTGTGGCCGCAGGGGTGGCCGCTAAAGGCTTACGGGGGGGATTAGAACCCACACGGCAGCCCCCACTCCAGTGCCAGTAAACAAAAGTAAAATGTCGTGTACTGTACGTGTGTGTCAATGCAAAACATGCTGGTGACATTACACAAAAGAGGGAAGAGGGAAGACTGAGTCCATCTGTGAGCGCAGTGGGATTAAAGCTTTGCTCGAGCCAAGAGCTGCATGTCAATCATCAACTAAGTGTTGGCGCATGTACTTTACTGTACATGTGTTTGTGTGCGTGTGTGCGTGTGTGTGTTTTACATCCATCTTTTGCTCTTCTGTGGGGGAAGGGAGGACCCCCAACAACGTTGTTTTCATTCGTAATCTGGTGAGATGGAGAAAAAACATCAATAAATCCATCGCACGCAGTGGATGGAACACATGAAAAACATAACAATATTTATTTATTGCCCTTTCTTTCACAAAAGTGATTGAGAAATGACTGGAATTTTCATCTTCTTCAGTCTCCTAGAGCTTCTTGTTTTTTTTCCCCACAAATCTTCACTTTACCAGAACAATATGAACAAATCTCAGTCCATGATTTGGTCTTGTCCTGCAATGGCTGCAAAGGAACCAGCAGTCATTTTAAACATTAACTTATGTGACACTAATTCATATATCATCCAAGTCTGGGGCCTAGCTCCATGAAGACAGATGAGTTTAGTGTGGAAGAACTTGACAGTCCTGACCTAAACCCCACCAATCGGAGATGCTTTAGGCTCTTTCGTCCAACCTCAAATTTTCATACATTTCTGTACAAGAACTTTTACGTTGGTGGGCTTCAGCATGGTGGTTGAGGATGAAGATGAACGTGGTGTTGCTCACCAAGCCCTTGCATGCTTTGTTTGAGCCTATGAAACTGCCTTGCTCCCCTACACCTTTCACCCCAGCGGCTATAGGGGGGGAAATTGAAATCAATACTGCCTATGATGAGACGACTGGACTGCATTGGGGGGAGGGTGTCGCTGAGGGGGAGGGTGGTGTGGTAGCCTGGCTTGATGGATGGCTGGTTTAAAAGAAAAGTGGGGGGGGGGGTGATCAATTACCTTGATGGATTGCTTTTTGGAGATTTGAGAAATGAGATGTATGAACGTTAAAGACCGACCGAGGGAGAAATTGTGGCTCAGAGGAGCAGCCCGCAGTTTGCATAACATAGGATCTTGTGTCAAGTGGCAACTGGTCTACCCCTCCCTCCCTCCCTCCCTCCCTCCCTCCCTCCCTCTCCAGTCCTTTTATTTTTCCAAAATGTTTAATCCCCCTCTCCCCATCCCTAATGCAGACTCCTCTAGCGGTTCCCCTCGCTCTACATTATTCTCTATGCATTTAAAAAAAAATGTTCTCCTGTCACCCGGGTCCCACGTTCCCCGCCCACTCGCACTCATTTGAGCCTGAAACTAGAATAGTGAAGCCAAGAAATAGTTAATCTCTCCGTCTGCCGCTATGATTGGCCGCTGCACGCAGCGCCTCAGCCTCCTTGAATGAGAAACAGGGGTAACCAGGCAACTTCAGAGCTGCAAAGGGAGAGCGCGAGCGAGAGAGAGAGAGAGAGAGAGCGAGCGAGAGAGCGAGAGAGCGCAAAGAAGAAGATAGAGCTTTACGGAAATTTAGATTTGAACAGTAAATTAGTTGTAGAACAGCCCGGTAATGTGATTCCACCTTGTGTGCCCGGCAAATGGAATTAACAAATGGATTGTCATGCACACGCTCTCTGCGCTGCATGCTCTTCTCTTGGCGCGCTCACATGAAGGGGACGCAGAAATGGATTAAAACGCATACATGGGACACTCCGCTGCATGGGAAAAGGTGAGTGACTTCCTACTGGCAAGTCATTGTTTTTTTAAGTTACTGTCGTTGAGCTTGAGGATGCGTGGCAGCTCCGCGCCGTGTCAAGATTTATGGACAGGACGTGCGTTGGTTTGCTGAATGAAAATGGGCTGCGGAGCGGTCCTCGGTATGCACCATTTAGAGTCAGAAATATTAATACAAATTAAACAGAAACATCAATATTTTCTTGCTTCTGATCGGCAATATTTGTATTTTTTTGCTTTAAAAGACACAGATAGCCTATGCAGTTGATCTGCATTCATTACGTTACCCAGCTACTGTATGTCGTTTGATTTGGTCTCTAGCGTTATTATGTCAAATAAATGCATCGTGTTGATCAGATAAAAAGTTTCGATCATTTTTCAACCCCACGCTGTCCAAAAATGACTATGGATGGATGAGTCACAGTTAGTGGTGTGCATAATTTGCACGTTCTCCGGTTAGTGGTTCTGACTGAATGTTGAAAAGTGGCAACTTGATGCGTTTGGATGACTCGTGTGCGCAAACGCAACCTGCGCACATACGCACACGGATGAGAAGAGCTGTGTGGATGACGATGACCTGTGGGTGCACGAATGTTTGGATGCGCGCAGCGCGCCGCCGTCGTGCTATGCTTTCTTTATTTTCAATATCTGCACGGAACCGGGCAGCTGTCTGGCTCCTCTTCTTCTCTGCATAGCATTCAGGGTCATGGGTCGTGAGCGGGATAGACACCCTCGTGTTGCGGAAGCGCGGGGGCGTGTAAATCAGGTCAGCGTGTCAGCTGGCGCTCATATTTGGACACAGAACATTTGCTCGAGATCGAGATTGATGTCCTGTTCGCTTCACCCGCTCCAGCTCATGTGGTTTTAAATTTGGCTGCTCGTGTGCCATTATTAAGTTGCTCACTCAAAATTAACACTTATACTTATGTGTATGTATATATATATACACGGATATATATATATATATATATATATAATATAAAATATAATACATAAATAAATAAATAAATATAGTATATATAGAAAATATAATAAATAAATATAGTATATATATATATATCAAACGTGTGTGTATATACATATATATATATATATATATATATATATATATGCACACACGCGCGCGCGCACACACACACACGCGCAAAATGACACATTTGTAGGTTTAAATAAAATAAAAGGTTTTTTTTTATTTTCGAAAAGTACAAATAATGCCATTTTGTTTTGTTCTATATTGTAGAATATTGTTGCTGTATGAAAGACAACAGATGAAGGAGAATAACACTGACCTGACTGATGTTGGTGTAGTCCTGGTTGTTAGTCTATCATGCTCTTTAATTAACTTTGCCCCTGGGCTAAAATGCAATGAGTGACAGAATGACCAGTTGAAATGCACAATTCGGTACCGGACCATGTGTCTATCAGAGAACTGTTTGTGCTTGAGAGCTCAGGGAAAGAGGAGCATGGCCTTGGCATTTACTGTCGACATACAGGAAGAAAATAGATAGCAGGCTATAAAACAGACAACTGGAAATTTGTGGTCCACCATAGTATTGTTGCGGCTTGGTGAGATATAAAAGTAAGACAAGGTCGTCACCATTGAGGATTTGGTGCCAGAGTTCATTGGTGACCTCTGACAAACTACCCCGAGTAATCTCCTTACAGAGGACTCCCCGACTCGATTGTAAGACAATCGGGCGATTGTACGACACCCCTCCCCCCGTCGGCACACATATTTTTCTGTTGTTGTCCAACCTTGGTCTTTGCTGCATCGTGTGATTTGTGAAGCTTAAGACCGGTCCAAACAAAGCACCAGAGAACATCACTTTTCCAGTAAGAAGGTCTTTGTCGGCTCTCCCAGTGGATGCACGACTCTTAATTTAGCTGCTGACAGCAAAAGCTGTGAGTGGTTTGGGGAGCTGCGTACGTATATCTCAACCGATTAAGACCATAATGCTTTTTAGAATTAGAAAAAGACGAGGCAAAGAGGTTTGGGCATTTTCTTTTCATCGCACACTTTTGGGACACTTGGCCATTACGCAGAAGGTGAACATGCAGGGAATGTAAAATACTGTCGCACTTTTTCATGGAATATGTCAGAGTTTATCTGTCCATTCATTCAGAAGAACAGTTGGCAGGTCGAATGTTGCTGACAATTTGTAACTTTAGTATTGACAGATGAAGTTGATGCACAATTTGTCTTTGGGGCCACATAAAATGATGTGGTGGGGCGGGCGTATCTGGCCCCCGGCCTTTGACTTTAACACCTACGGTCTAAATCAACAAATAGTCCAGCATCTCGTTGAAGAGGAGGCGCAATCTGCCATCATGGTAGGCCATGTTGTGCTGCTGCTGCTGCTGCCGCTGCTGCTTTGTTGTTTTCCCTTTGATCACAATTTTTGCATGACCTCCACTTGAAGTGAGGTCCTCAAAGATGCGGCTGACTAATAAGGTTACACCGACGTGAGTGTTCATATCGGACACCGAGTTTCCGGAATCGTTTATAAAAAGGAGCTCGAAGAACCTTGCCATATTGTGTCCGAGTTTTCATCCATTTATTTCTATTGATTGAATGAATGAATGAAGATATGTATGGCCCCTGGCTGACAATGGCGGGGTCAGAGGTTATTGGGCTTTCCCCAGTTGAACAAAAAGGGGAGATTGCTCAGATAGCCGCGCATTGTGCAGCGTTGAATGCTGCGCACGCTGTAATCCGCAGGACAGGTGCTTTGTCAGTTGTCAGGGGAGCAAAAGGCTCGTTGCGAACCATCGAGCGCATTCTCAAGAAAACGAGCTACTTAACATGCAAGGTTGTGTGTCGTGATGGAAATGACATTTTAATCGCATTCAGGAGTGGCCTTGTAAAAAAAATGTAAAAAACATTCAAATGAATTGTCCCCGTCTATGGTCGTTTCGCCTGACCCGACCCACTGACGAGTACGGCCATGAGCTATGAAAATCGGAAAAAAATGGATACAAGCTGCCTTGCCTATTGTGGTAGTACAAAGCATACAGATGCAATTCTGGATGCAGCATTACATAAGCGTGTGTGCCTCCGTTTGCTTCTTGCAACATTTGAATAACACGCATGCTCAGTTAACAAAGGAACAACAAACTGGCCGAGGGTGTGAATGGTTGTTTGTCGATATGACCCCCCCCCCGATTGGCTGGCAAGGGATTAGCCCGCCTATTGTATAAAGCTACAGCTAACCTGTGAGCAGCATTCAAACGCCATGAAGTTTTTTTCACTGGTGACTTTGTGGCCACCTCAAATTGAGTTGTCAGCGTCTTGGCAATCCCAACTCCACGGCGTTCAATCGTACAGGAGCCAAGTACCACTTACTTCCGTTGTGTCGCGTTCGTGTCGCTAATGGTCCCCTTTCCTGCAACGTCTGGTAGCCGGGTGAAGTATTCAGTTGGGAGGCCAACGGTGTCCGAATGTCAGGCATGTCTGGGGTCTCAGCCCGATGGATGCATCGATGACACCAGTCATCAACAGGGACATGCCAAAGCAATGATTCATTAGGACTCAATTAGCTGGGAGGCACGAGTCGCCTCGCCATATGCCTCGAGGTGCCGCCACAATCTCTCGCCGCACGTTTGGACTCCATTCCGCTTGGCCCTGTGCAGTGTTGCATCAATGGCCCCCGTCGCCTTCTTCGTGCCGGCCTTGTTGTCTTTGTTCTATGAACACAAATCACTTACGGACATTAAACCGTCCGTCTCCAGCCGCCTCGTCTCTGAGCCGGAAATGAGTCAAGATGACCTTCAGCTCAACTCACGTCGTGCCAGTTGGCACAACATACAAAGTAATCATCCGTCGCTTGAAATATTAGGCTGGAGAGCTACAGATATTAGCTGGGTAAGAAAGACCCCGCTCGATATCGACTAAGCACAGCATGTGCTGTCAACAAAATCTATTTGCCTTCAAATCTTCTTTGTCTTCTTATCTGTGCCAAGGTAAAAGGATCCTCCCTCTCACAGCATTCTCCTACCCACCTTCAAGTCAGTCTTCCACAAACGGTAATGATTCCCAATTAGATCAGTCCTGAGGATAGATCAAGGAAAGCTAGCGTTTGCTTTCTTTGTTCTGTCCTTTCCTTCTATCGTTCCTTGATCTCAGCTGACATCGAGGCACGTTGTACATGTTTTGTTTTTCTTTCTTAACGTGTATACAGGTCAGCACCTCGACTACTTCTATTCAAACTGCTAACGACTAGTTGTCACTCACTGCTGACCCTACTCGTAGAGATGCTAACCTTACACGTTCAATTATGTACATTTTACTCTGAAATTGAACACAGTTAAAAATTCACACTTGGAAGAGAGTAAAATATTGATGTTAGGTCATGCATGTTTGATTCATTAATGAAACAAAGAGAGTAAATATAACATGCATAACACAGGACTGTGCTGTGCGCTCACACTACCCATTAACAAATGACCTAAATTCCGCTCTTTGTCATAATCCGTGGTATTATCCCTTCTCATTACATTCTTAGGGTTAATATGAATAGTGGCAGTTTACCTCCCAAAATGGGTCTCTTGATTGAATGTTTTGTGACTATATAATCCAAGAACTGAAAAATAATATACCGTCAAACCTGGGTTTTCGACCACAATCCGTTCCGGAAGGCGGTGCGAGAAGCAAATCGGTCGAATTCCGAATCTATTTTTCCCATTACAAATAATGGAAACAATTTTAATCCGTTCCAAGACTAAAAAAAAGGCCTTTTTAAAGCATTTTTTCACTTGCGCATTTTTGTCCGATCGCGCAACTGCACCGCGCTGGTCGCATTATTGTGACTGAAATTTAGAAAATATTTTTCAAGTCCTGATGTACTTTCCAGAATTGAAGTGGACCTAAGTGGGCAGGGAGCTTCATTTGGTGCGATTGCGCAACCGCCCGCGGCGCGCCGGGCGCAGACTGTCTGTCTGTCGCATTGCTTTAAGAGCGTCTTTGTGTTTTACCATGGCTTTACTGTTCCCGCTTGCTTTCTTTGGAGGCATGATTAGAGGTTAACACTGTAGGGGATAGATTGGGAGTAGACACAGGAAGGGAGGGGCGATCACACAGACACTGACAATATGTAGATGTGACGTTCTCTTGTTAACCTTGGTTAAACAGGGATGTCTAGTGCTCACAAGTTACCATAGCAGCAATATGCGCATTTTGTAAATGTATGTACATGTAGCTAAAGTATACACACTGTAAATATGATTGTAGGACTCTTTCGTTATCATAACAACTTTTTATAACAAGGTACAATACTGTCAATATGTTTTCAGAAGTCTTTTATTATATAACAACTTCTTTTATAACAAAGTACAACACTGCAAATATGTTTTTAGAACTCTTGTTATAACAAATAAAATAAAGCTGACTTTGACAACTTTTTTTGGGGCTGGAAAAAATCTGCGATGCAGTGAAGCTGCGATAAACGAACCGCCAAGTAGCAAGGGATCACTGTATGTTGGGAAAATTAGGGTGATTTTTTTCTTTTTATCCCAACTGAAGTAGCTCGTCTGACCGAGAGCCTCTTGCTTGCATGAAGTGAAAAAGCACAGCCTTCCAAATCAAGCCGTGTTAGCTATGCCCTGCCCCAGTTGTCGACACGAGCAAGCAACCACCCAACTGCACTCCTTACCCCGAAACGTGTGACCCAATTAATCGGGCTCTCCTCCCCATTCATCTGCTCTCACAGATGCACGACACGAGCAGCGCGGCATCCATCACCTTTGAGTGGTGAGGCCGTTGGCTTGCATCTGCTTGGCCCATGCTCCGGTCCCGTTCCCCGCAGGCGGGACCGCAGCGCCATATGCGGTTGATGATTGTCGTGTAGCGGCGTAAGCAGGCGCTCAGGCGGATGACACGCATTTGGGTTTTTTTTTTTTTGTTTGATGAAATATGTCATCAAATCCAAGCTCAACAGGAGTTTGTCTTCCGCTGGCAGCCAATTTAAATATGATTATATTATGGCATTATTATTATATTATATTATATTAGCTCTGTAGAGTCTTTTTCCTGCTATATTTTTCATCTTCACCCGGGAGGTACCGTTTTGGCCCGAATATACTAAGACGATGGTTTTTGCATTGCAGTAAGGCTGGAAAAGTGGGGGTCGTCTTATATTCGCGGTCTAGACTTTATACCGATTTTCACTTGTGCTCAGCAGTAAATTAAAGGTTGCTGGTATCGACTGAATATGTTGCTGTGATCGTGTGCGTCTTTGACACAAAGTGAGCATATGCTACATTTCATTGTTACTACTGTCCACTGTTGTGCCGTTTGTCCGATCGCGGTTTGCTTCTCGTGTGCGCACCACCGTTTGATTGACAGCTCCGGCGCACTCCTTTCCTTTACGCAGCGGCACGGCGACGAACGGTCGCCAGCAAATGTATTTTGTTGTCTCGATCGATGACTTACGTTTGGTGTGTGGCCAAGAGTATTTCATTTATGCTTCTTTCTTTATCTATTTTGCCAATAATTCAGTAAAGCAATCAAAACTGAACCACGTCTTCCCTCCTGCGTTCTGACCGACACCCGGGGGCGAAAAGAGCATGACCGTCCGAGCCAACCCCCAATACAGTCCTCAGGCTCCCCAACAATAGCGGTAGCAGTTTGCATTATTTTATTGCAATGTTTTTCCCTTATTCAAATGTGTTTCAAGATGACAGTTCGACTTCACTTTGATGGTTAATGCAGTTATTGCAATTTTGTCGTTTTATCACAGTAGATTGGTTTATTTACATTTCAAAAACCAGAAGCCAGATTGCACTTTAGTTTACATATTTAAATGATCAGATATTAAGATGTGATAGACAGTTTTTGCATGACTTGAATGAGGCAAAATAACATGCTCGACTATATTGTTGTAATCATTTGTTTCAGATGTAATTATTTTCTGTATAAAAATTTGGTGTTCAAAGAGTCCGTTTTCAAACTTGAGTCTTGAAAAAGAGGGGGTTGGTCTTATGATCGGGGTCGTCTTATATTCGGGCCACTACAGTAATTAATTGAGATGTTTAGGCCTAGAGGAGTAATCCAACTCAATTTCTGTCATGTTTTCTTTTCCACTTTGAGCAAAGTATATCGCTTCTATTTTGACTGTTGAGACTTGATTCATTGAAAGTGAGGGAGATCATTTGTGTATGTGTTGAAGGGAAAGTCTATTTCAGTTTCAATTTACACAAAAACATCATTATGAACATGATCAGTATTGCGGATGTATGCAGTTTTTTTAATTCGACAGACCTTTCAATTTTTTAATCCAAGAGCCTTCCTGTGTGGAATTTGAATCTTCTCCCCGTGCCTGCGTGAGTTTCCGTCTCTGTGTGCCCTGCAATTGGCGGGCGACTGTTTTGGGGTGTACCCGTGCCTACCGTGAGTAAAAGTGGTTCAGAGAATGGAGCTATCATTTCTTGGAGAAAGCCATAATTTGCATCATGCTGCCTCATTCTTGAATGATCAATTCCCACAATTGGAAATGAACCCAGAGATCACATAAATTAGGCACAAGTAAAATGTTGATGCCTTTTGCACGCTTGATAGTGGATGACATTTGATTTAACTAAACATCTGTTCTGGCTGAATCATTTGAGCAGGTTTGATGTGCAACCTTAATTAAGTTGAGATGACTTTTGTAGCGGCGCCTGTGGGGAACACGCTCTGCGTTTCTCGCTGCGGCGTTGCAGCTAGCAGCCAGCATCTGTCGCTGCTGCAGTGGCCAGCATGACGTCTACTCACAAGACCCTTTCGAGCATCACAGTTGGGGGAACCTCACTGATGTTTTGCTCTAATCAGCCATCAAGTGTCCTGACTTGGAAGCTTCACTCCAGCTCGTATCTGCTCTCTGTGCCAAAATTGTTTCTACGACGAAATTACTTCGATAACTACCCCGAGGGGAGGTGAGGGGCCAGACAAAGAACGGCTCAAAAAGCCCCTTATGAAGAAAAATATATATGGACTCAGTTTTCCCTCGCCCGGACGCAGGTCACCGGGGCCCCCCTCTGGAGCCACGCCTGGAGGCGGTGCTCGAAGGCGAGCGTCTGGTGGCCGGGCCTTCGCCCATGGGGCCCGGCTGGGCACAGCCTGAAAAAGAAACGTGGGTCCCCCTTTCCATGGGCTCACCACCTGTGGGAGGGGCCAAAGGGGTCGGGTGCATTGTGAGATGGGCGGCGGCCAAAGGCAGGGACCTTGGCGGTCCGATCCCCGGCTGCAGAAGCTGGCTCTTGGGACATGTAATGTCACCTCTCTGGCTGGAAAGGAGCCCGAACTGTTGTTTGTGTCTATGCACCAAACGGCAGCTCAGATTACCCACCCTTCTTGGGGTCCCTGGAGGAAGTGCTGGAGAGCGCTCCTTCTGGGGACTCCATTGTTCTACTGGGTGACTTCAATGCTCATGTGGGCAATGACAGTGAGACCTGGAAGGGCGTGATTGGGAGACTATGTCTCTCAGCTGGCCTGGGAACGCCTTGGGATCCCCCGGGATGAACTGGATGAAGTGGCTGGGGAGAGGGAAGTCTGGGAGTCCCTCCTAAAGCTGCTGCACCCGCGACCCGACCCCGGATAAGCGGAAGATGGATGGATGGATGGATGGATGGATGGATGGATGGATGGATGGATGGATGGATGGATGGATGGATGGATGGATGGATGGATGGATGGATGGATGGATGGATGGATGGATGGATGGATGGATGGATGGATGGATGGATGGATGGATGAACTACCCCGATACACTATACCTTGCCGTTCTTTTGTAATTGTGAAATATTTCATTTATCATTAGCTGCATGATTAGCTGCAAATGGGCTATGCCGGGCATAATTGAATCCCCCCGGTATCGACAGTGTGATAACATACGAGATGACAAGCGTTTCACAGCCAGTTTCACTTCTCCCATGGCTCCATACTTTGCCGCAGCCTGATTGCTCGAGTAAGATTCATGAGAGACGTTGAGGTGTGTTGGAAGACTCCCAAATTATTTGCGGTGTTTTTTAAAATATATTTTTTATTATATTAAATTATTAGAAAGACACAACTTGAAATATCAACGTGATATCTTTATTATTATTATGAATTACATTATTAGTTATATTATTTTTTTATTATATTATTAAATTTAAAGACACAACTTGAAATATCGACGTGATATCTGCAAAAGCATATCCCTTTTTATATTCATTATATTATTAATTATATATATATTTTTTATTATCTTATTAAATGTATTATAAAGACACAACTTGAAATATCGACGTGATATCTGCAACAGCATATCCCGAGTTTGCTTTTTGCTGGACGATGATTGTGTTCAAAAACTGTTCTGCACCTTGAATGACCCTAGTACCTTTGGCTTCATATCGGAAATGTACTTTTCATGTAAGAACTTGTGAAAGGTCTTATTAGACATGTTAACTTTCCTTCTTGTATGGTGTCAGTCACTCTTATTTCTCTCGCAAGCTTTTTCTGCCAGAAGCCACAATCTGGAAGCGAACCAAACTGAATGTTGCTTTTTCATCGCTTATTAAATATGTTTCATAAAGGGAGGATTTGAAAGATGTGACTTCTGTAGACATTTGATAAATAAATGAGTCACAGCGAAGATAATCACTTTCACTTGCAGTCAAACATGTTTGGGACTTAAGGACTCTCAGAAATAATTGATGTCAGGGACTGAGCATGAACCCTTTTGATTCTTTTACAGTTCCATTAAAAATATCCAACGGGAAACAAAATACTGTTTTCTCCCGATGCTCCAAAAGTCTTCCAATATTCTGGAAATATGTACTTCAAAAGTCAAGCCAAATTCCGGAGTTCAAACTATGATTGGATGTCAAATACAGGCATTGAGAAAATCTTGTTCATTTTATTTATTTATTCAGACATTTCTTTCCCATCAACATGACTTTTTACATCACAAATGACCCAAAAGCAGCAAACAGCACAACACGTATCAACAATTGTGTTCTGAAATTTGACCCCATGCATGATTAAAGGGGACGATTTTAGACTGCTAAGCTCTATAGAAACGATGAGAGAAAGAGAGAACACTGAGGATGGGGGGGGTCGTGCATTTCCCTCATTAATTGCTTTTAGTAAGTGAAGTAACGACCCAGGTTATGTAGCCACTGCCTTTTGTAAGTCATCAAAGAAAGAAATAATGATGCTCCATTTTCTTTTTCCACGACCAGTCATTCTGTTGTTCTGTCTGCTGGAGAGCGAGAGAAAATGAGAGCAGAAGAGGACCGGATTGGGCAGGAGGCAAAAATATGAGGGGAGATAAAAATGAAAGATGCTGGAGAGTAAAATTAAAAAAGATTCCAGTGATAATGAAACAAAGGGAAGCAAATGAGGGCTGGTGCGGTGTTTGTGGAGACCTTCTGGAGTCCATCCAGCTGTCCTCATCCCAGCATGATAAATACACAGCAACAAACCTAATCAACACTATACTAAAGATGCCTCAGGGAAGACACATCACATGAGGTGTTTTGGACAATTGGATAAAACATTTCATAGTTGTGACAAGAGTCCAGTTATTGTGCACTCATGGGTGCGTTTCCAAACCTGCTGGAATCAAATTAGAAGCAGAAATAAATTGGAATGTTGTTGTTTCCTTTTGCCATCTGCTTGTGAAACTTGGTTAGCCTCACTTTGTATTACCGTATTTTTCGGACTAAAAGTCGCTCCGGAATATATGTCGCATTAGCCATAAAATGCACAATAAAGTGAAAAAAAAACATATATAAGTCGCTCCGGAGTATAAGTCGCATTTTGGGGGAAATGTATTTGACAAAATCCAACACCAAGAAAAGACATGAACGAGCAACAACAGGCGAAACGATACGGTATGCTAACGTGACATAAACATAAACGAAGAACTGAGAACGGGCCTGACGTAACATTGACAGTTATCCAAATAACTATAACATACCGTAATTTTTGGACTATAAGTCGCATTTTTTTTTTTTTTTACATAGTTTGGGTGGGGGGGCGACTTATAAATTATATATCAAATAACTATTATACAAGCAATAATAATATCAAACCATCTGTGTCACTCCAAATCATTAAATCCATTGATCATTCTTTATGTCAACAATGCTGCATGCGTGCCGTGCCGCTGACGGCGGTCGCACTTCAAATTATTCCACAAGCCCATATAATGATATATAAATTATATATGAAATAACTCTTATATAAGCAATAATATTATCAAACCATCTGTGTCACTCCAAATCATTAAATTCATCGATCGTCCTTTATGTCAACAATGCCGGGTGCGCACCGCTGACGGCGGTTGCACTTCAAATTATTCCACAGGCCCATATAACAATATATAAATTATATAGCAAACAACTATCATATAAGCAATATTATTATCAAACCATCTGTGTCACTCCAAATCATTAAATCCATCGATCGTCCTTTCTGTCAAAAATGCCGGGTGCGCGCCGCTGACGGCGGTTGCACTTCAAATGATTCCACAGGCCCATATAACGATGTATAAATTATATATCAAATAACTATCATATAAGCAATAATATTATCAAACCGTCTTTGTCACTCCAAATCATTAAATCCATGAATCATCCTTTATGTCAACAATGCCGGGTGCGTGCCACTGACGGCGGTTGCACCTCAAAATATTCCACAGGCCCATATAATTATAAACAACAATTTTATCAAACAATCTCTCGTGTCTCAGCAAAAAAAAACTCAAGATCTGATTTGAGGTTTTGATTTAGGTTTCCATTTAGATTCTAAATGGAAAGTACTTTTGCCGTCCACAGGCAGCCCAAGCTGGTTAACAGGGTAATGTAGAAGTCAACAAACAGGGCCGCAGTTGCTGGCCTTTCTGCTGCTGTGCCCGGCCGGATTGGTTAACCGTGACCCAACTCTGCGCGCAGCTCCAAGGCTCTCGCGCTTGACACAAATCTGCACAGCCAAGCAACTGTGTGGCAATGTCTACTTAGCTTTCCAGCTGTAGCTGCTCACCCTGAAGCAACGGGGCATCGCTTCTCAACACAAACTAAATGAGGGCGCTCCAAACATCCAAATGTATTTCTTTCCTTTTTTTTTTTTTGCCTCTGAGTTTTCCTCCTTGGCGCTTGACTGTTCCGTCCGAGTAAGAGACCCTCCATCTTGTCAGAATTGGGTGAACCAATGAGCCATGGTTAAACAGGGTGATGTTGGCACTTCCTCCACCTTGGAAGGCAAGGAAAAGAAAAGACTAACGCGCCAGTATTGCTCTTTTGGGATGGATTTTAGTTTCTAGCTTCGTGCTACTGTGCCCATCCCCATTTTTCTGCTTCCAGTGTATTCAAATGTTCTGTTCTGAAAAAACAAACAAACAAACAAACAGACATGGTTTTTTTCTTTTCATTGCCATCCGTCCCTCAATTTCTATCCAATGTGCTCAGTCCAAACTGGAATATCGCAAAATTTGGACAGATTGCCATGAAATTTGGTACAACTAAGCAGAGAATGTGCCTTCAGAATGAACACTAATCACTTTGCTTGACTTCTCCCCCAGCGTAGACATCTCATCAGATTGGTAATTAGTCCATGTTAATGAAGCAGAACATTTTTTATGCCGTCTTTCCAAATTGTTGTCGTAACGATGACATATTACACATGCTTCGTAGTTTTGCTTTACTTCAATTTTAAGTGCGTGCATGTCAAACGGTAATGATGTTACTAATTATGCGAGTGGTATACGTGGAAGGCATCGTGAACATATTTCACTTTGACCGTTTTGCATGATTGGGACCAAATACAAGGAAAAAGGAGTCTCAAAAAATTATTTTTAATAATATCATATTTTTCGACAATAAATGATGTAAACTGAAATAAGACTCAATCTGCGTAAGTCCATCCATTATAATCTTTTTTTTTTTTAACTATGTAAGTGATGTTCAAATAACTGTTACAAATGTAAGCTGACTTTTGTAAAATCAAACTTGAAAAAAAATCATATACCTGTTGCTCATACTTAAGATTACAATCTAAAACAACCACTTGTCTTTATTATCATATCGGAACATTTTGAGCCCAAGAGTCATTTGTTGCCGTAAGTTGCCGTGACACACTTTTAAATTCACTTGGGAGCAAAAAAAAAGAAAGGTTCCTGTCATTTTAAAAAATGTAGTGTAATTCTCTTATCACTGTCCTTCTTTTAACATTGTCTCTGCTGTGATCTCATCTAAATCGTTTAGTTTAACCCTTTGAATCACATGTGACTAAATTCTCCTTTTCCACAAAGACCTTTATGTGGGTTTTCCACTACCTAAGTTAGGAATCTAATTAGTTCAACCCAGACAAATTAACCTCAATTTTCTCATAGCAGCTTGTAAGGCCACGAGACTACCTGATTGTTGATTGTACGGCTACGATAAGGACTAATTTGAAGGGGGATGACATAAGGCACTCGAGAATGGGATTTTGACGTCACAAGGTCACGCGGCGGGAAGAGCTGCTCGGCTCGGTTGCGGCACCTATGTCCGCTCCATAAGCTGGGAGGCATTTTGTAACAAAGATGACCAGCGCAAGGTGCCAAAGTCGCTGTGTTGAACAAATGTTCTGTTAGCCCTGGGCCGCCGCACTAAGCCTTGGCCTGAAAGAAATAACGGCGTTCCGTACAAGTCGCACGCACGCACGCACGCAAGCTGCAGAGCGCAGAAGGTGCTTTTCATTGTGGAGGCATAATTGACCATAAATTCATCCATTGCTTCTCCTTGAAGACAAGGTCCACAGAGGCTTGTTTCTCAATCTAGTAACATCTTACTCTACGATGCAGTCGTCTTTGTTCGTTCTGTCGGCTTAACCCAATTTGGGTCTCACCGCAAGCGCTTCTGTCTAATCCCCCATCTTCTGCATATTCGACTCGAATTCCAGTTAACTGCAAATCTTGCCTCACAGCCTCCATAAATCTTTTCAGGCTTTGCCTTCTACCTGGAGCTTGCATTTCCAAGCATCTTGTCACTCCTGTGTAGCAATCCGCACAATCTCTAGCTGCCTTTTCTAAGTCTTTGGGTCTGTGCTGTCCGTCCAATGAACTCATTCCCAATCCTGTCCGTCCTCGTCACTCCCCAAAAGAATGTTCAGCTCCGCCACTGCAATAGCTGCCGTTGAATGAACGACACTCAATTAAATGAGGAACTTGGTTTTCTTTTTTGCCTCACTGCATGCACACATCTTCCCCCCAGACAAATCAATGACATGCATGACTGATGACTGCCTAACGTTAAGGATAAGGGTGGTCAGGTTTTCCTCACAGCACGCCCATCCCCGTTCAATAGTCAGGTTACGATGTAGAGGGGAGCCTCGGTTTCCCACCACAATACATTCCGGGAGGCTGTTCGAGAAGTGAATTGTTCAAATTCCGAATCATGTTTTCCCATGACAGATAATGGAAACAATTCTACTCCGTTTCAAACAAAACACGCCCGCCTTTTTGAAGCGTCTTTTCATTTGCGCATTTTTGTCCGATCGTGCAACCGCAGCGCACCGCCAAACGCCCAACCGTAGCGCCACGCTGACCGCGCAACCGCACCGCACTGGTCGTATTATTGTGACAGAGCCGTCGCTGAAAATTAGAAAATAGGTTTAAAGTCCTGATGTACTTTTCAATATTTAAGTGGACATCAGTGCGCAGGGAGCTTCATTTGGTCCGATCGCGCAACCGCCCGCAGCGCGCCGGCCGGGCGCTCACTGTCTGTCGCATTGCTTTAAGAGCGTCTTTTGTGTTTTACGATGGCTTTACTGCTGCCACTTGCTTCCTTTGGAGGCATGATTAGAGTTGAGTAACGCGACCCTAATAACGAACGGAGTCAGTTGGCACGCGGGTCCTCTCGGCTTATCTCGCGAGGTTCGACAACCGAATTTCGTCCGACATCCGAAGCGAAAAAATCGTGAATATTTTGTTCGAATACCGATTTGTTCGAGAACCGGGACGTTCGAAAACTGAGGCTCCGCTGTATATAGGCAGATAATGAACATGGTTTACGAAACGCGAGCAGACTGAGAAAGACAACAGTGAGCAAATCATGAAATGCTGGCAGAAATCAACTGCCATCATTTTTTCCCCCCCGCTTCACTAAAATGAGCAAAAAATATAAATAAGAGATGGCTTTTGTCTGGGACTTTTGACATCCTGTAACAGCTGAGAGTAGCTGGAGGAACGAGCGATGCTCGTTAACTCTGACCCAAATCATACGAGGCAGTGGAAGCTGTTAAAACACAGAGAACACGGTGCAGTGTGGGTGACCTAGATAGCATTGGTTTTGAAGGGAAAAAAAGCAGCTGTACATCACATTAAATCGCTTTCATCAAATACAATAAGGTACGTATGTCTGCTCTCTCTCACTAGTAATGGCTTTCTGATGAGATTATTTTTTGTGACAAGAAAAATACTTCTCTTATCATTCCACGACCTCGTCCGAGAACCATTTCTGCCTTGACCTGACAAACATTATCTGTCTTTGAGCGCGCATGAGAGGAGGCACCTGGTCTAGACGCGTGAGGAGAACTGGTGCTGATGAGGCAACGGCAACCGACGAGCTGTTGAAGGAAATAAGAGGAGAAGAAAGGATGATGGCAAGCAGGCAGCGCCGTGTCTCCATTTGCGCAGTCGCGTACGTGAAGCTGCGCGTATGTCGGCTGACGAATGGCGAGAGGAACAAATAAACAGCTCGCACGCTCCGGCGGCGTGACATTTTCAAGAAATTTGAGAAGTGCGAGTTCTTAATGCATTCCTCTCATGACTGGCTGACCGAGTCACATCCCTAGCGGTCTTGCATTTATACCTGCTTCGCCATCAATACCGATAGCCGTTGTAAAAATATATTATGAGGTTGACTTGGTACGCTTGCATGTATAAATATGCCAGGAAGTGGTAAATTAGATTTTTTAAATCAATTTTGTTTTTTAACACGTGCTGACGATCGGTCATGGTTTCAGGTGAAGCCACATTAGAGGCCAGCCATTTTGTATTGATGTATTTATTTATTTGATTTTTTTTTCATCAGTGGAAGAACATGAAACCAGACAAGTTAGGAGCACTATTGAAATGATGGGAATACTTGACAATGCGATGATACGTTCAGCACTTTTTTGGTCTGTTTAGGCTGAGGGTCTTCTTCTCCAACAAAGACCTGTCACCATGCCAACACAAGTAGCGGCAGCTGCCATGCCAGTTTGGCTCTCCGCCATTGTTAGCAGTAGATGATTCAAGGGCATTAAAGCGCAACATGGGGGGGGGTTCCAGCCCTGCCAGGATTTCCACCACAGTCTGTCGTTTGCCTGCCTTCCGCTCGTGCTGTAGCCCTGATCTTCTGGCCGTTTCCATGCACCAAATCCCCACTTGTGCTTTAATGTGCACAATTTACTCACGGGCAGCACATAAAAATCTTCTCCTTCAAGGGTGGCCGCTGAGCAGCATGCACTTGCTGCTCTTTCATGAAGGTTTGATGATCCAGAAGAGCTAATAACATCTTTGTTGATTTGGTAAATCTGCGCCTGCCATGTGCCACGTTCAATGAAACCTGTAATCAACAATCTGGGGGTATGTGTCAGTTGAATTTTTGAACCATCTCCATTCCAACATTAACAGTGTCTCCTTCTTGATCTTCTTGCAGGGTTGAGTGAGGCTGTGTGATCACATCTCATGTTCTCTCTGAGGGAATAATAGCCACTCCTGACCTACTGTGAAGAACAATCTTTCATACAATCGATGCCGCCGCCTCCCTCGGGAGGAATTATTCGCCAGCAATAGGTGAACATCCAGGAAAGAGCACCGGTCGACCATGTGATACTTGACCTTCACGGAGGCTTACTCCAGAGGACGTCCAACCAGATCGGAAGCTTTTCTCAGGAGGATCAACAAGCTCATCAAGCTCTTCATGTGTTGTTTGCTAATACGCACAAATGGCAAAGTGAAGAGGACTATCTATCAAGGCTGGATCTTCATTCGCAGAGGAGTAGCAGGCAGGAGTATGAGATTGATTATTCCGACTGCGACGAGCCCGTAAGTAAGGTGGCGAGTTGGGGAGTTGAGTCTGGGAGTCGGATGAACTAGTGTGGCCGCGAACCCCATGGTGGACTTGCTGTGAGACGGACAAAGGACTCAGCAGTGGAGGATGTCAGCAGAGGCCGAGCTCCAGCCGGGTGTCAAAAGCATCCAGAGAAAGGAGTCGAGGAGGATCAAAGGTAAGTGCTGTGGCAGTCCTGGACCGCAAATACTACATACCGTACAGGCCGTTCGGGGAAAATCATTTCCAAAATGTACATTCGTGCTAAAATGTGTCACGGCGAAACTTGCGCTATGGACTTTTACCGTGAGTACAAATCTCCAATCCACTAAGATGGATAAAAGGATGAACAGTGATCCTGACAGTGTTAACTTTCCCCTCTTTGGAAATCTAAAAGCAATGTTTGAAGAGTGCTAAATAATTTTGGAGTACACGGCAAGCAGCGTCACTCAGTCAAGCTCGCCAGGAGGCTCCCTGTCTCATCCCAGCCATCCAGATGTCGTAACAGCTATTCCGTGTAGCCCTGGGCTTTGGGTAGCGCCATGATTTAGGTGTCACGGACAGGGTAATTCACATCCTGTCGCTTTGATGAACGGCAGACGTGATGTAATAGGATGAGGCATTCTCCCAACGGTTCGCTCGGAGATTGAAATGAGAAAGAACGGGGGGGCTATTCAAGGGGACGGCAAAGTGAGCAACAAGAGGAGTCTTTCTCATTTGCTTCCCTCACTTGACTTCAGCCGCTCTCATTTTGCTCATTTTTCTATCCATGAATAAAAGCCACTCCAGTGAGTTGAGTCAATCCAGCTCCAGCGGCGTGGCTGAAGCCAGGCCGCGGGGCCGAATCCTCCGTGGCTCTTTCACTAGCTCGCTTGGCCTGCTTAGTTAAATGGCCATGGCTGGAGGAAGGCCCATCGATTTAAGCTAAGTGGAGGCAGAAAGAGAGAGAGAGAGAGAGAGAGAGAGGCTATTATACACATGGCCATGCGGCTCATCATAGGGGACTCGCTGCCTCTGACTTTAGCATGTTAATCACATGTGCTGCAGAGAGCACTGCCTCAATCCACTCAGATGCCATTTAGATCCATATAAATGGAAATGGGGCAACAAAAATGGATGCGCCCCTTGCTGTAGATGTGAGTGCAGGTGAAGGACGCGTCAAGGACCCAGATGATGACACAAAAATGTATAGTAGAAGCCATGAGGGATTTTAGAGTCACATTTCGGCGGGGAACACAAAACAGGTGTCATATAATAAAACACGCATTTAATGCTTGTGATGGAATGTAAAATGTCTGGCGACCTTGGTAAATATACAAAAACCTTTTACGTCAACAGTCAGCCGTGTGTGAATGGCCATTCACTTTTATACATAATATTCTGTGCGTGCGCGCGCGCGTGCGTGCATGCGTGCGTGCGTGCGTAAAAGCTTCATGCATTAGGAGCATGTCCACTCAGTTGAATGCATACAGTTTATTTATGTCTGCATTAGCATAAGGGAATGAGAGAAATTAGGCTAATTGTTACTGTCCGCTAGTCAGCCTTCCAACTCCAAAAGTGTCACACACATATATCACTCAACTTCTATGTTTTGAGAAACGTTTATGCTCGTGTGGACACAAAATTACACAAAGAACCGTAGGCATGGCTATTACAGAATTTGAAAAAATATACGTAAATATTCTGCCGATTCCCATTAAATTCACTCATGTACCATTGAACAAGTCTCTGTCCCAACTGTATGATATTTATCTTGAATACATTGATGACCTTCCACCAAATAATATTGCAAAAAAAAAACCCCCCCCAAAAAACCAACTACTTTTATTTTGCTTTCAGCTCACTTTCATTCAATCATTTTCATGACTTTTATAATTTAATACTTGGACAAGTGGGGGGAGGGGGGCTCATGTTCTGGACCAGAAATCAAGTTTGACACGCTAAAGAATGCATTGATAGTCTTGAAATTCACTGCACAGATTCAAAACAATCTGCCAGCTCCAGAAAATTGTGGAACTTCCTCCATGAATCACAGTAGTTTATTTCTTTGTAGAAGCACAACAGGAAAACAATCTTGCTATCCCTCCTGTAAAATTAAAAAAAGCAACTCAAGCAGAGATTGGTGAAATGCTTGTTAACAATCCTATAAAGCTCCTGTCAGGATGTCCTTGGGATAGATGACAAGGCTGGAGCTCTTTGTCAAGTCACATCAAGTCTCATTGAGACTTACAGTACACAAAGTGTTTGACTGCAGTGAAAATATGAAATGATTTATATTTACTTATATTTACAATTATTTATTTATTGTGTTTATTCTTATTCCATTTTTTGTCCACTTCAGTTTCATTCATTTTTGATAGCAAAATCAAAGTAATGCCGTTCAGTTAATATTCAGTACAAAATGGAGATATTAGTTTAACATTTGTGTTTATAACCTCATGCGCCTCTCAAGCCACTGAAACAAATGTTTGACTCGGTCTCCATAGCAACTACCGTAAACTGTCTTCTTGTGATGGGATCACACCGGACGTATATGTCACTGGCAGGTCCAAGCAGGAGCGCTAGCAGGGAGGTGCCGCAATTTAAAAGAGAAGCTGATCCATCACGTTGGAAAGATAACTGAGCTTAATTGCAACCACTTTTCACAATTACATCGACTCTATAATCGAGCTGAAAAGCGTTGCGGCAAACGTGATCATTTTGCTATAAACAATAGCCCTCATTAATGGTGTCAATTTGTACAATCCATCATTTATCCCTTGGATAATTTTGGCCATCATATTTTCTATTTCGATAAAGTAAACAATAGCCCTCGTTAACAGTGTAAGTTTGTAGAATCCATCTTTGATCCCTTGATGAATTTGGGCGAAAGGAGTGTGTCGCCTGTAAAAGTGTGTCTGTGTTTGCTGAGGCTTATGAAAGTTGTTTTGTTTGCATGGAGGAAGGCAGATGGCAGGGACAGATTTGCCCTCCTCAAACATGATCCATGGGACATCTTTACTAAATCATAGCAGGTCAGAGAGGACACTTAATGGCTGTTGTCGTCGAAGTCCCGTGCAGAGATTAACGACAGGATGGAGCATCAACGTAGCAAGAAAGCGAAGCGCAGGAAGCTTCACCGTGACAAGTATGACTATCCGGAGGGTGCGGTGTCATTTTAAGGCGAGGAGACAAGCAGACACGGCGGGTACAAGCTCACAGGGAGTCAAAGGTTAAGCTTCCCCGTTGCCCGTTTCCCCAACAAAAAGTTTGCGGTTGCCAAGATCTTATATCTGGAGGGACGCTTTTGACACTCCATCTGCTGCCATCTGTCCCTTGGCTGTCCCCATTCTAGAGCGGTGATGAGAGACAAGCCCTCAAACAGTTTGGAGAAGCATGGCTAACTGTAATTCTTCTCTATGTGCTCCTCTTCCGCAGCCACTTTGGCGAGAGCGACATTTGGTGAGAGCTTTTACCGTCCAGCTGGCTTCCATTTTCTTTTTTTTACCTAAATATCAAAGTGTATTTTTTGAACATTGTTAGAAAGGGCAGCCCATGCGGCAAAGGTCTCTTTGTGTTCAAGAGACCTTTGGGATGTCAAATTCAATGCCGGGGGCTTGATACGGCCCGTCGCATCATTTTACGTAGCCCGCGAATACAAATTGTACATCAACTTCACGTGTCAACACTAAATTTACAAATGACACTTTTATAAAATAGAGATAACACTAGCCTTTTTTCATTACCATTGGCCTTTTTATAATAGAACCGTTTTACTAGTCGCTGATTTCAAAACTAATTATTTATCAGTTTGTTGTGTGGCCTATAATGTAGATAATATTGAGCATTGACAGTCCCAATGGCCCTCTGAAGGAAACTATGACTACGATGCGGCCCGCGACAAGAATGGATATTTGACACCCCTGTTTGAACCCCTTTCAGGCCACCAGGACTTCACGAGGGTGGGCGTGTTAAGATGCAGACCAACAGTAAACAATACTTTAGGCAAGCCTCTGTCAGGCGCATTATGAGCATCAGGCTCATGGGCCAGAAACGTTATGAGGACCATTCAACCTTGGGTAATTGTAAATCCCCCAAAATCCAGAGGAAAATGTATCACCACACCTAAAACACACACACACACGCGCGCACAAACTTGCACAACTCTCTTCCGCACAATGTGACAACATAAAACAGCATGCCTCACAGCCCTTTAGTCTTCAAATACAACACACTCACTTGTCTCGATCTGAACCCAGAGCACGTTGCACAGGAGTTATGCCACTGTGTTAAGACTCTCATTCAGTATGCAAGGCCTATTTTTTTGGAGAGGATCTCTGCATAAAGCTCCAAATCTCTCCCAAAGTGTTATTACGGGGAAATGGCACACTGAATAGAAAGAAACAAATGGCAAAGAACATCTGGTTAAAGCTCAGCGGAGAGAGCTGGACTCAATCGGACTGATGGTGTTTGAAATGCAACTGGAGCAAGCATGCATTTTACAACACATTACAATATGAGTCAGTAAAATTGGGATAGCGTGCTTAATACTGTATGAAGAGACTCCGGAGCCCTTGTAGCTACAAAGGATAGCATGGAGTATTTGGTTTCATTTGGAGCTTTCCCAAAGAATCGCATTACAGCTCATACTGTAAATACATGATAAGCATTGAAGCGCTCTTCTACCTTTTGAATGTGTGCGTGACAAGCCGAGTTTAGTACATTGTGGCTGTGTTTAAGACTCCTCGTGCTTTGGCAGAGAAACAAGTCTGAATTAGGCCGAGATTTGACATTCACTTGCTTGGAGACTTTAATGACTTTAGCATGGTTAAGCCCTCCCCCAACGTTTGGAGGATTGTGCCCTCATAAATTAATGAGACGGTGCGCAAAGCCAAGACAAGCGCTTGCATTAGAACCAAGACTTTACATTTATTTCAATAACCTGGATAAGTTCCTTTTTTGCTCAATTTGGAAAAATCTGTTCCATGGTTAAGAATGAACACCCCAAAAGAAAAAGTCTTGAAGCGCTTCTTGTTTGGTGTTGGCATTTAACCTTCTAATAATTTCTCAATATGGCCCTTTACATCGGATGCTAGAAGTGCTCGTGACCTAGAATTGAGTGAAAGGCCTCGAAAACGAATCTCCAAGGTGCTTAAGACCTTGAGAAATCTCAAAGGGGGTCACCAGTGTGATGACCCCAGCTCGGGTTACGGGAAAACATTTCGCACATGTCGGGGCCACAGGCTCATGTCATTCCAGTGATAAATCTGCAAATGAAGTCATTGCCACTGTCATGTGTCAATCATCATCAGCACGGGTGGGGGCGGGGGGGGCAGAAAGCTTGAGGCAACGTAGGGCTCTCAGAAATCATCTCTGAATCCCGCCTACACCCAAGAAGGCTCCGGTCGCCGAACGTCACTTTGACTTCAAAAGGCACCTTTGGGCGATTAGGATGAAGACAGTAAACCAATTTTTTGCTTCATTATTTCCTCACTGGCTTCTAATTTATGATTCACTCTGCATTTCCTGTTCCATAAATATTTATGGCAGAGCAGCTGACTCATGTACCCTGTCCTCTCCTTCCCTCTTTGTCTTCCCGCCGCAGGTCAGGACCGCACCGAGGCGGGGCTTATTAAGCGTTTCCGCGGAGATGGCGTGCGCTACAAAGCCAAGCTGATTGGGATTGATGAGGTGACAGCAGCACGTGGAGACAAGCTGTGCCAGGATTCCATGATGAAGCTCAAGGTGTGTGCGTGTGTGTGTGTGTGTGTGTGTGTGTGTGTGTGTGTGCGTGTGTGCGTGCGTGCGTGTGTGTGCACGTGTGTGTGTGCGCGTGCGCATATGGGAGTGCGTGCGCGTGCGCGTGTGTGCGCACGTGTGTATCTTCACATCTCACTCCGATTTGGAGAAGAGATGTGCGAGCACGTCTGAATTGTCCCGTAAATGAGTAAGGCACTGCCTTCTTCCTCACAGTTGACGATTCATTTTAGCACTCGAAAGAGCCGAACAGACAGAACAAATCAAAGCAGTCCTTATTAGGTGGTACAACGCAGCTACGGGCTACGTTTCATCTTCATCAAACTCGCTCCTTCACTTTAACTTCATTGGTCCTTGAAAGAAAACGCTTTTTTGTTTCTTAGCACTTTGTGTCTATTCCTGTTAACCTTGTGTAAGTGAATTCTCATCAAAGGAGATATTTCAAGCAACATATAATCATCTAAAATCCTACATGGTATCATTTTTCTTTGACATTGAAAAAAATGTGGAAGGCGCTGTCCCTTGAAGGACTGTTACGGGAAGTTGGAAAAAAAACTCTCCATATAGTCGATACCGACACTAAAAGAACCTTTTTGGCAACCGAACTCTGACATTCCAGCATTAACCTCTCTATGACACCAGCAGTGAGCAGCCCGAAGTAGTCAATACACAAGTGCTATGATCTGGACTGGGGATAAAGAAGGGGAAGGGTTCTCTATTGAGCAACCTTTCACTGCCGTGAGGCCGAATCCACCAAATAGAGAAGATGGCTGATTGACAGCAACTATCAACTCTCCCACTGGTCCGTTAAACAGTGCTGTTTATCTGCGCCTGACTCCTCTGCTGTTCTGTCCAAACAGAACAGACACGTTTTTGAGGCATTGCCAAATATAATGATGATAATAATAATAATACATGTTGTGTGCACTGGCGGAGCTAGTTTTTTTGGGGGGGGGGCATCATGGCATGGGGTGGCCAAGGTTATCTTAGGGGTGTCTGCAAAAAAACTATTCTACAGAAAATACTGATAAACATTCAGAGTAAATTCACTTTTAAAAAAATCCCAGAAAATTGGAAAATGCAGATAAAAGAAATCCAAATGACCTGCATGTCAAATGTGAGCTGTGCTGTAAAGTTTTGAGGTGAAGGGAGGCCGATTACAAATGAGGTCGACCGCTTGTTAACGTCACTGCGGTTTTGTCCGACATGAGGCAGCAGGTCTTTTCTTCTTCCCCTCCTCTTTCTTCTCTGGCAACGTTTGTTCTATAAAAGACACATCAAGCAAACTCTCCGCGTCAAAAGGAACACAGTGGAAATGTTAACAGGTTTTTATTTTTTTATTTTTTAATTACAGTCGAGCAGTTATCTGGAATAAAACAGACTTCAAAGGCTTTCTCCATTGTTCAGTCAGCATCACGTGAGAGTTGCCGGAGCGAACGCGTCACTGCATTTTGTCAGCAAATCTCCCCTTTATTGTTGTCAGCTAGCACTCCCGTCTTTCACGCTAAAGTGCAAGTAGACCTACATAAAAAGATCAGCCTTGGAGAAGAAAAAAACTGCAATTATACTCTATATCCAACTCTCTGCACAAGGTGATGTGAATCCCGTGAGAGTGATTCTTTTCGAAAAGGTGTCAGGAAGAACAAGATGTCCTATCGCACCTTATGTAACTGCTGTCACCCCAATGTCCCCCCTCACTCAGCTGAGAGGGGGGAAGCCGGCCGGAGACAAAAAACAAACTCGTGCGCTTTGGTCGTCTCACGTCCATCCTTTTTATCTCCTGCAGGGCTTAGCGTCCACGGCTCGTTCCAAAGGGGAGCACAAGCAGAGAATCTTCTTAACTGTCTCTTTTGGAGGGATCAAGATTTACTGTGAACGATCAGGAGTGAGTATCAAGTCAGGGGAAGGAGGTGATGAGGTATTTACTCATCCCATCTGCACCCGGGAGCTCTCTGCCAGCTGCTGTACTGTGTAGGACATCCAGAGGGCAGATGTTTGCACACTCCACTACACAATGTCTGCCAGGTCAGCCATCTTGTGAACTTGACAAAAAAAAAACCAACAACTACAACGTCCTGCAACACAGGAGAGAGATCTTTCGCAAGGTTATTTTGATCATTTTTGTCACCGGCTTCCTCAATCGGCAAAGGGTATCTTCCAGCTTGTGAGTGATGGTGGCGGGTCTTTGGCTAATCGAATGAAACTGCTTGAACTTATATCCACTGGCTGTTTCTACCTCCATCTTGGCGAGCTCACAGGCCCGCTGTTCCATTATGGGATGAGGCAACCACCCACATGCCTCCCCTCATCCTGCGGCATAGCATCAGCTCGATAGGCCCACTCTGCTCATCAAAGCTAACTGATAATTAGCACGCTGTTCCACCCCTTAATGATCATTGCCGCTAATACTAATTACACTGCGGCTCCAACTCAGCTGCGCTAAACTTATAATTATGCAGCATTTGTCCCGTAGCGTTCGACCTCCATGCCGCAAAGCCCTACCTCGCCACCACTACGCTAACGTCTATTTTGTATATGACTGATGTGCTAACGGCGTGCCCGCCAACCAGCTCAGCACGTTTGACAAGCCAATTTGTTGTTTGGGAAATGGTGTCCCCTAATGCTCGTTATTTAATTCTCTGATTACTGGCAGTAAATAACACTCCACTGTCAATACCTGTCTTGAGTTATCATGGAGGAAATGGGGATCCCCTCCCGCGCTAAGCGTTTTGATGGAACCACTTTATGTAAAGCTGACATGATTCTCTCCTGAATGGAGTAGTGTTAGTTGAGTGCGCGACTTTAATTCCGGCATCGCTCGCCGTGCTCCCCGCTGAATTTGTCTATTATAAAGCTCTCCCCTTGTGCCTGAATTTATCTCTGCTAATGCGAGACATTGTGGGAAGCAGGTAGGTGCGCATGCTGACACCCATGCACATAATTCAAAAATGCTTTTATATATGTATCATAGAATATAAATATATAAAATATTATATAAATATTACAATATAATATAAAATATATACTATGTGTACTTAATGTATAAAAATGTATGTATAATCTAATATACCGTAATTTCCGGTGTATAAGCCGCACCGGTGTATAAGCCGCACCAGCTAAAATTCGGGGATATTTTACTTTTTTTCTTACATAAGCCGCACCGGACTATAAGCCGCACGTGCACACGAGTTTTTCACAAAGAAAGACAGTACACAGAAAGCCTTTTCGAAGTGTGCCTTTTTAATATAACATAACATAACATAATATATAAATAATATATCATACAAATATTTCAAATAGATCTACTACGTATAGACCAAGTGTGTGTTTCCAGCATTTTCTTCCATAAATATTTTATGTTCAAACTCACTCAATTCAATTCAATTTGTAGTATACAATAATTTTACATTTCAACCTATTTTTGTAGGCAGCGCGGTGTTCTAGTCAGTTCGAGGTAGCGTGTGTGATTTTGCCGCACATCCCAGTTCCCCACCACAATCCTAAAACATACAATTTATCAGGAACAATCTCTGCCATTGCCCTGGCAACCGCAGATCTTAGTCTTTAATAATAATGGTTGGCCAGTCTTGACATTGTGCCAATTAGATAGTCAGTATGTTCCAATGCATGATTTTTTTGCTCTGCCTCTGTTGTCCAGGTACTCCAGCATCAGCATTCAGTCCATGAAATTAGTTACATTGCAAAGGACACCAGGGACCACAGGGCCTTTGGCTATGTTTGTGGAAAGGAGGGCCACCACAGGTTTGTCGCCATCAAGACCGCACAGTCGGTGAGTATTTCCGTGAACGCAGAGACATGGTAAATAAAGGTCGCCCAAATATTTGGACATATAAGACATTCAAAATAGAAGTAACACCCTTTGACTTCAATCTACATCCACAATGATAAGACATATTGTGACAGCAACATATTTGCATATTTGCTTCTCTTCCATCTCCTAATCCTCCCTCCTGCCAGAGTGAACTGGATTACTCCGCATTTCTCATCCCATCTTCCTTCGATTTTCGCTCCTCTGCACAGGCGGAGCCTCTTATCATTGACCTGCGTGACCTCTTTACACTCATCTACGACATTAAGCAGCGGGAGGAGATGGAGAAAAAGGCCCAGAAGGACAAACACTGTGAACAGGCCGTCTACCAGGTAGGACTAAAAAAACAACAACATCGCATTCAAATTTCACATTCAGAGGCACAGTCGTAATTCATTCACACGAGACGAATCTCCTTTTGATGTGTGCAAGCAATTTTCTTTCTTTGCCTCTTTACTCTACACTCATGCACTTATTTGATTAGGAACACCTACGTACATAGTAATACAAATAAGCAATCCTAAATACCTCACAGAGATTGTCATTGAGAAAGAATGTATTGTTCATATACACACACGTATATTGTGTTATTTATATTATTTATTGATGATATAATATTATTTGCAAATTATTTTGCTGTCAAATGTGTGGCGTGCCTTTTATTCTCTTGCAACACAGACCATCTTGGAGGACGAAGCAGACGATCCAGTTTACCAGGTAGGCTTGCAAGAACCCTCATGGCTATCTTGCTTTCCCGTTACTTCTTGAGAGTCCTCATTTTTATCCTTTCTCTGATCACTGATCTGCTCAAATGAAGTTTCACCATCTTTGCAGACAGTTTTGTTCAACCATTCAATTTCCATTTGCCAATGCGATGTTGTAATAGCATCCTCTTTTTGTTGTTGATTTTGTGTCAGTGTTCCAGTTTCTTCCTAAGATCCGCTCCCACCCAGAATTGTGATTGACCTCCCACTTTTTGGCTGCATTTGATTTGATGCTTGTGTGTTTGTGCTCACACTGAATACAGACAACACTAACTCTTACTCTGACCTCATATGTATGTCCAAACACCTCCCGAATCATCTGTTTGTCGCTCTTGAATTTTTTGCAGTGTTATTTCAAACTTGGTTGACAAAACTCCAGTTACGTTGCTCAAGAGTATAGATTTGAATAGAATTGATACTGAAAATGATGATGATGATGAATTTTTAAATTATGCTTCTCGCATCAAATTTAGCCCTCTCTAAAACACTAATTGAAAAAAAAGAGCGTATACTAATTGGATTAGATGATGGGACTTTATGACCTTTTCCCAAATTGAATTCAAACGCTTTATCGTGCTGATTAGCTTTGAAGATTCTGATGGTTTCGTTTTGAAATACCCAACCCAAAAAAAAAAAGTTTCCATAACTGGAAAATAAATTTAATGTCAACTGAGCTATCTATCTTTTGATCGCAGAAAGGAATTTGTTTTGCAATTGATTTAATTTCAGGTCCAAGACATAATATGATGTAAACACGCTCGATTCATGAATTTTCCGAGCTAGTCCAGGATGTTCGTGTTGACCTCTGGTGACAAGCACCACATTGCTCTGAACTTCTACCTGACTTATTATACTTGTGCTCTTTTCCCTTCCAACCGTTGTTTTCTTTCTCTCCTCATGCCCCCACTCCTCTCTCTCTTGTGTTCCACTTTGTTTTTTTCCACCCTCCCTGGTCTCCTTTTGCTACCCGCCGAAACGCACACCCTTCTCCCCCGTGTGCCCCGGATTATTGTCATCGTGTGGCACCCGATCATCACGTCCCTGAATTTGAAATGCAAACCTGCCGTATGTCTCCCCCCCCCCCCTCTCTGCACTTGTAGTACATAGTGTTTGAGGCTGGACACGAACCCCTCCGTGGCCCCCAGTCAGAGGAGAGCGTTTATCAGGTACAAAGACAAAGCATCGCCCCTTTTCTTCTCCCTTATTATGTACGTATGCCCTGCGGTAGATAATAATAGTACTAACGGCTGCCGAGCTCATCGCTTTGAGACATTTCTGCAGATTCAGGCTTAAATGTGGTGTCGAAGGGCCGCTCTGTTTTTTAACTGAGAATGAAAAGCAGTGAAGGAAAGGAAGTTTGTGTTGAAGATGTCAAGTGAAAAAAGCCTCACAGAGCATCTGAGAGCTGCAAGCACAGTCAAGGTCACTTTCATCCATGCGATTTAGGCCTTTGGCTTTTTTTTCCCCCTTCCAAGACTATTTGAAGGAGCAGCTCGGACTTCAAGGATCTGTTGTAGGGTTTAATCCGACGCCCTTCTACCCGGCCGGGTCTCTCTGCTGCTCTCCTCCGCCCCCTCATTTTGCCTCTCTGTATTTTCCTCTGAAGCTGAAAGATGCAGAGAAAGAGAGCGAGAGAGACTAATCACTTGCCATGCCATTTGATCTGGCGGTGAAACGAGATCAATAGACTTTGAGAAGAAAAAAAAAACATAAGCAAAAGTTAACCAGAGTAGGGAGCAAAGAGAAACAGGCAAAGCGGTTTAAAGCGACAGCTCCTACTTCTCGTGACTAAGAGAGAAATATTAGCGGAGGCAATTTCTTATTGTCAGATAAGCTTTACCGGTGCAGAATACCAATAGGCTCTCTTAATACTCAGGCAACATCCTCAGTCTTTGTTTACAATCAATATTGATTTAACAAGAATTGATTCAGCAGCGCTACTGTAGCACTTGCATAATTCCGTCGCTACAAAAATGAAATAAGAAATGTCGTCAGCTTTTTTGTTCTTTAGTAGTTTTAGCTCCTGATATGAAATACCTGCTAAGTAATAAGGAAAAGAGTGTTGCCATGCTATTTACATTTCAATCGACCTCCAATCCAATGCAGGTCCCAACCAGTCAGCAGAAGGAAGGGATCTATGATGTCCCCAAACGCCATTTCATGACTGTAGGTGTTCTTTTATTTTTATTATTTCTTTCTATACGCCTCCACCTTCAAACCTCTCTTTCGGGTCCCCTTGAAGAAAATCCGATTGGTCGAGCGTGGACGTGACATGCCTGTAATTTCACGAGTCATCAGCAAGGCAGGTTTCAATATGCAGCGCTATTTCCAAAAATCTGATGTTGGTTCTGGCCAGTTGGACCAGACAAAATCAGCATGTCGTTTGTCTGGTCCAGTTAACTGGATGAATAAATACATGGGGGGGGGGGGAAGGCGAAAATTGGAGGTTTGTCGGTGGAGTGTTGATGGTTTGACTTGCATGCAGTGTAGCAATTTAGTCATCACGTAGTCCACCATCAACCTGCCCCTGAGAAGCCTTTCATTTAACAAAAAGGCACTTTTCCTCCCAACCATTCAAACCCCCCAAAAATTCATTTCATCCATCATACAGCAATATCATCCCTAATCGCTTAGGAAAGCATTTATTTTTTTCTTTCAAAGCAGCCCTAGCGCAGTGCTTCTCTCTCTCACCGGTGTTGTTG
This sequence comes from Syngnathus floridae, assembly GCF_059516105.1. Classification (NCBI taxonomy): domain Eukaryota; kingdom Metazoa; phylum Chordata; class Actinopteri; order Syngnathiformes; family Syngnathidae; genus Syngnathus; species Syngnathus floridae. Next base: position 14,288,885 of record NC_142426.1, read on the forward strand.
TGCTTGTTGCTCAGCATCATCCAAACAGATAACCTGCCTCGGCCCCTTACTATCTCACTCATACAGCCTCGCCGAAGTAGCGGCGCCTCCATATCTCTAAGTGTTACTGCTTGTCTGTTCATTCAGTCGGAGCTTTTCCAGAGCCAAGTGCTCCCCTGATGTGTGTCGGTGCCTGCGGGGAGAGACCTCAGTGCACACTTGTTTACTTTCCCTCCAAACTCCGAACCATTCCGCAAGCCCTCAGTGGTCACAAAGTGCAAACTGTGAGGTCCCGTTATGTCAACGACGACATAAAAGACCCGTTTGCAGACACACTGATTGCTGGGATGTCTCCCCTGTCTTTCTTTCTGTTTTGGGATTGTTACGTTTCCACATGCAGCGCTTTATTTACAGCATGCGTCTCCTTTTGTGGTGATTCATTGTCTGCTTATGCATGGCCCAAGATACATTTCATGCAACGTAGCTCCTCCATAGCCCCCCCCCCCCTTCCACGCGAGGGTCGTCATCTTTGTTCATGCTTTGTCTAAGTCGGGTGTTTCCACGAGCATCAGCATTCGAAAGCAGGTCAGCCTCTCATAGGATGCTTTTGATTGGCAGTCGCAAGAATATCTAATCAGAGTCTGTTTTATGGAACTGAATAGCCCTTTACCCGCTCAATTATAGCGAGCCATGAAAAGGCCCATTCAAGATCCATTTTCTGATAATGGAACAAAGGGATAGTAGTTTCTTTCCAGGCACAGCACAAATGCTCCAGTGAATAGACGCCACACACACACACACGCACACCCACACACCCAACCCACCACCACCGTAGTCTATGTGGTGATGAATTCAAGAATGTATGACTATTGAATTTCAATTTCATGTTGTGTCATTGTACTTTTTTGCTATCTCTCCCTTGCTTCCTTTCACAGAATATCAACCACTTTGATCTTTTCGGCGACATGTCGACTCCTCCTTCGGTTAGTACCGCCCGCGCAAAAACAAACATCCTGTTGACAGCACTATTTTATTCTCTAATGTTACGTGCAGGAAAACAACTGAAAACCTTGAGACTATTGGGAGTCATTTCTGTCCCTTCCTTCCACGCACACGGTGTTGTTAGTCAACAATGTAGTACATCATAGATATCAAAGTCAAGGCCCGGGGGCCAGATACGGCCCTCCGCATCATTTTACGTGGCCCTCAAAGACAAAATTGTCCACCGACTTTACGTGTCAATACTAAAATGACAAATTGTCTTCACTCAAGAAATATAGATATTCCTAGCAATTTTTATTACCATCCAACTTTTTAAAAACAGTTTTTACTAGCCTCTGATTTCAAAACCACTTTGTTGTGTAGCCCGTACTGTAAATAACATAAGCTGGCCCTCTGACGGAAACGATGACTACGATGCGGCCCGCGACAAAAATGAGTTTGACACCCTTGTCTTTTGTCCAGAAAGACACAAACGCAGTTGTAAATGTCAAGAGTGGGAAAGAGAACCACTCTATGACAAGCTAATGTAGAGTATTGCTGAATCAAGACAAATTAGCTGACCTCTGAGTAAATTTGATGAAGTTATTATCCGTGTCGTGTACTCTCTCAGATGCCTCCTTCACCTGCCAACACACTTGACCCGAGCAGGAGCAGCCGCCAGCAGCAGCAGCAGCAGCAGCCGCACAATCCGGCCGAGATGTACGCCCCCTTCAGCCCCACCTCTGTGCCATCCGGTGAGTTACCCAGACTGAAATGGAGAAAAGTATCATACTGGTGTAGGCGTGTTGTTTTTATTTTATTTTTTTATACGATTTATTAAGACTGGAACTGAATACTGGAGGCACATATTTACCTTTAACGAGATATTGGAGTTCTGAAGGCAGCAACATGAATCATTCTAAAGCGACATAGTAGTTTATGATTGAATTGGTATGTACTAAGTGTTTTTACAACTGATGATCAGGCTAATGGTCTTGTGGAAAAAAATTGCAGGATAGGTGTACATACCCTATTGCTTTCCTTGCAAAACAAATTGACTCACAGAGGTAATTGTGACATAAATGTTTCCCATTCCTCCAGCTGTAACGTGTGCGGTTTCCTTCGCTCACCAGGTTATATGACCATGGGCCCCGTGCAGGCTTCCCAGTGGGCCCAGCAGCCATTTCCTGGCCAGGCTCAGACTCTAGCCTTCCCTGTGCAGGGGCCCCTGCAGGTGGCCCAAGTCCTGCCCGGTGGTCAGCCCCTCATCTGGAGCCAGGCCAACATTTTCCGAGCCACCCAGCAGCAATGGGCGGCCATGGCGGCGTACATGCCGGCCCAGACTGTGGGCGTGGGGGGCCATGCCATCCCAGCCGCCATGCTCCAAGGCTTGGTTCCTATTACAACCATGTGCCCCCAAGCCTGCGACCTGTCCGCCCCCTCCTCGGCCATCACCAGCCCGCAGCACACGGCCGACCCGGCTATGCTTCAGAGGCAGCTAAGCCTGGGAAGAGACGGCGGCCTGGGCGCGGACTTGGACGCAGGGGAGGGCCCGTCCACGTCAGGGGTGGGGCCCAGTGGGGTGTCTGTGAGTAGGTGTGCGACGCCAAGCCTTGAGGGCGTAACCGATGCCCTGGTCTGCACGCAACTGCTGTCGCCCCCTGCTGCGGCAGCACTGGAAGATGAAGGCAGTGACCTTGATCTGTCCCGGATGACCTTGAGTCCCGGAACGTCCACATCGCCATCTACTGAATCGCGTGAGTATCTTTGATTATTACGCCTCCTTTCTACTAGTGTTGAAATGGTGGGGCATTTTTTTTTTTAGTTGACTTTCTGCCTAACCATGGCGACAGTTTATAAAAGAATTCCATTTTCTTTCAATTAAAAACACTTTCATTTGACAGCATCCACTCCAGCTCCTCAACAGACATCAGAGTGCCCCCCTAGCCAAGTGAACACCATCCCGACGGACCACCCTCACGTCGAGCCTGAGGGCGACTCTGACCGTGCCGAGGAGGAACAATTGGTAAATCCCCAAACCCTGTGGCGCACACATCTGTCAATAAAACGCAGGGATTCTATTTAACAACTTAGTCTTATGTTTCAATCTATCATCCTCCTCAGACATCATTTTTAATAACACCAAAGGGTATATGATGTTGATTAAATGGCCAATTAGCATTGAGCTCACCTGATTTCTTACTTCCATACAACATAAAAGGCTGTTGTGATTTTCTAAATGTTGATAAATATGCAACCTTCTGTTTTCCTAGGACTCTGCTGTCACAAGGCCAACCTCTCCATTGCCCAAGGAAGCCAGTGATCCATCTGAGGATCAGGCGTATCCACAGGAAGACAGCTAGAGAACATAGGAGTGGGTATTTCATCATTCTTGATTTATCTCCCAAACGCTTCCCTTTGTGTCCTTTGGATCCTGCTCTTTTCATCTCTCTGTAATTAGTCTCTCGCTTACTTTGTTAGCCATGATTCAACAGTCTTCTTTTTTCTTTTGCTATTCATTTGGACCTTACTAGTCCACAATGTATTTTCTCCCTTTCAGCTCACAATGTCGCTCTCTAACGGTCATATTTGTAATGACACCTAGTGTTAAGACTTCCTCTGTTCTCTGGGCTGGAAATGAGGCTGTGAAGGTCAAAAGACAAGCTTGAAAGCGTCAAAATGATATGGGTGGCTATGAACATTTCAAATGGATTACAAAAAGTTGACTTTTTCTAAGCCTAGTCGTCAAACTAGCTGGCCACATTCAGAACTTTTTGCGAGCAGACTGTGGCGATATCATCCAATCAACCTTTCAGCCAGCAAGTGACCTTTCGTCTTGCCCCGAAAGTGCAGCGGGAGGTGACTGTGAGGACGACTTAAACAGCTGTGATGATGTTGCTCACTAATAGATATTTTTTTCCAAGAGGAGCAGCATCCTTAATGTTTGACCTTTAATCTGTGGACCGCCGTGCACCAGCAAAGACTGTGAGAAGATGGATGATGTTTTCATGGTGTCACCATGTCAAGTCCATTCATACATTTGCATGAGCAAACTTCATGTGGATTTAGCGGGCTCAGCCGTGGTAAAAAAAAATCGGGGGTGTTTACAACTTTATTTTAGGTCTGAAACACATCAACGCTTGTGTTATTTTATTAGTCAGACAGTTGTTCGATGGCATATAGCTCTTGACAGGTGGCAACAAATCAGAAAAAAACCCCATTAAGCATTCATCTACAAATCAATTTGCCAAACTTTTTATCATTAAGAAAAAAAAAAATCATCCCAGCCTCTGTGCCATAAAATAGCGCTCTTGGATGCACCTCAGCCTTTGACACCTGGGTGTTTGTTTTTGCTTTTATGCTGCCATCTTTCTTTTTTCTGGAAATGTCTTTGTTTATGTTTGCTTGGTAAAATATGAACTGTGAATCTGTGTTACATGCTCGATCACACCGAGGCTTGCTGTACCTGTTTTGAAGGGTGTGGAAAATGGCATAAGTCTACAGGACTCTTCTTTAAAATGTCACAGCCCCCTTTTTTCTGGCAAATAGATGACTGATTCCTTCACATCTCTTTGTTGTTTTCATCCTCTGATTTTTGGAAATCTGTCCACCCCACTGGATGAAACCGCTGACAGATTTTTTTATTCATATAGTAAATCAATAGAAGTATCACTACAAACTGCTAGAGTTACAATTTAAAACTGCACTCCTTGCTTGTGTGATAATTTAGAAAACATGAAATAGTTCAAAAATATTTTGTAAATTTTATTTATGGATTTAAGAAATATGAAAAAGAGAGGGGAGAAAAGGGACTTTTGTACGTCTATTACCATCCACTGTACCTGTGCCACTGTTAAGTCACAAATAAAATATAATGTGATTGCCAATCGACTTTCGTGTCGTTTTCTTTTCTCAGGTGGCTACATTGGTGTTTTTTGTCTGAGTAAACAAAGAGTCGTAGGATTGTGTCATTCTGTCAAGTGAGGCTAAACAAAGTTTAAAGGCCAGTCGGTAATCAGTCACAGTATGTCCTGTCTTACAAAGTAATGTTTTTTCCATCATTGCTTTTTTGAATCCACAGTGCATGATGTCTATTTGTGTCTGATTGCTAGAATTGATACAAAGTGTACAATGGAAATGTGGACCTACTACATGCAAGGTGGGTTCAATTTTTGTATTTGGAAATGAGCCCATTGTTCATGCAATGAAACATCTGACGTGACCACTCTGTGCTTGTAGGTGCTGAAGTGTTGTGAACTGCTGCATTGTGCTCCAGCTCTGTGTCTGTCTGGTGGCGAACACTGTGTTAACTGAGAGCTTGGCATTACCATCTCGCCATTCCTTAACTGTCACAACATCCCATTATGTTTTCTTCGTGTGGACTCTTTTTACCCTGTTGTCTTCTCACATCCACGCTGAGCTTGTTGCTTTCAAGGTAAGATGCTTTCAAGTTGATGTAGCTGATGCGTCTTTTCATTTCTTTGCTCACACTCGGGAAGCAAATATTTTTATGTCGCAGCGCAGCTGATGTCACATCAGCCAGCAATGAGGATCCGAGAGTCCGTGACACACGAGCAGTCGGCGACCGGGCACTGGTTCAACCTGTCGACTGTGTTCTGTCAGAATGGAGTCCGTGGTCACGTTGTGACATTTGTCAGGGAAAAAGAGTAAGTACAAACATTACATGTTCAATTGCACCGCAACATACAGTCGACAATAAAGATAAAAGTGGTTTACATTGCCCATAGACCCCAGATTTAGATCAATACATCAGTTAGGTCATAGGTGTCAAATGCACGGCCCGGGGGCCAGATATAGCCCGACGCATCACTTTAAGCGGCCCGCGAAGATAACTTGTGCGTCGACTTTATGTGTCGATACTAAATTGAAAATTGAGTTCACTTTTTAAAAAATACAGATATTACTAGCAAATTTGTTACCATTCATTTTTTGGTTGTTGTGCATCGACTTTGTGTCAATACTAAATTAAAAATGAAGTTCACTTTTTAAAAAATCGAGATATCATTACTAGTAATTTTATTACCATTCACTTGTTTTAAATATTTGAACAGTTTTTACTACTCTGATTTTAAAACTAGTCATTCATCAGTTTGTTGTGTAGTCATAATGGCACTCCGAAGGAAACTATGATTACAATGCGGCCCGTAACAAAACTGCATTTGACAGCCCTTATTTAGATCAACTTTACAATACTGTTTTCTAGTGCTTCAACTGTATCTCTCTACCTTTAGAGGAGGCCAGATTAAAAGCTTTGACATGACAAGGTGAAAACAGCCCACTAATGCGATTTTGACTGTTATGAAACCATGGAGCTCCCTTTAAGAGCTCTTCTGCACCTCTGCTGAGAATTTTTGCTGTCTAACTGTTTCTCTCACTTCTCAGTACCGCTATGCCAAATTGAGCCAGCCAACACAGTTTGGAGGGGAGCCTTGCCATTTTCATGGCAGGGAGGAGGAAAGCTGTGAAGTTCCAGCACGTTACACCTGTGACAACGTTTTGCCGTGTGAAGGTTTCCTTTGCAGCCAAACAGGCAAGTCTGCAAGTCGCACTCTGAGGCACGTGATTTTCGTTTTGACCTCATTTTGGTAGACACAACACACATATGTATCTCTCTATAAGTAGAACCATGTGAGTTCTCCCAGCCAATCAACAATAAAAAATATATTAGTAGATGATATTAGTAGAAATAGATTTTGTCAGGGTGGTGCTCACTCTAACTTATTTTTGCAAGAACCACACGGGAGACAGTATGCCCTTTTATAAGCACTTGCAAATGGAGAGTCATTCGTCGCTGTGCGTACGGCGATGATCGAATGAGGTCGGCGGACTCAGGCCTCTTGCGAGAGCATTTTTATTGAGAGAAACGGGGTGGGGGTGAGAGTGGACAGGATGGGGTTGAAGCCCCTGACCTCTGGTCAAAGCATATCAGGGAGTGTTTTACGACGTTGTGTACGACAGGACAAGCTAGGTTATTTATTACAGGTTACATTCCAACATAAGCATAAAACTAATCTAGCTAGGTTATCTATTACAGGTTACATTCCAACATAAGCATAGGATCAAACTAATCTATCAACCCTAACATTTAATATCTATCAACCCTAACAGATTTCTCTAGCACATAATATTGCATGATGTGACAAACTACAAAATTAGAGTGATTAAGGTGTGGCTACTTTGAGAATTAAAAATATTTTTTTACCACTCGTGGATATATATAAAGTCAGCCTTACAGTCTGAGGTTTAAAAATATCGGATTAGGACCTCCTGGCTTGAGTTTGCATTAGTGTGAATGGGCTAGGGTCAAGAATGGAGTGAGTGCCAATGTCATAACATGCCCGCCCTGCAGGTCGCTGCATTCCAAGAACGCTGCAGTGCAACGGGGAGGATGACTGTGGTGACATGTCAGATGAAGTTGGATGTGCAGGGAGTCAGAAGCCCTGCAGATTTGATGCTGAGGAGTACTGGGGCATTGAGAACCTTGCCAAGGGGTCAGTACTCCTTCCAAGTATTGTATTTCTCAGGCAGATACTGTCAATCTTTTCTGTATTTGTTTTTGTTTTGCCTTAGAATCAACATTTTGAACAGCAACCTGGAGGGAGTTGTTCTGGATAACAGATATTATGCTGGTAGTTGTTTGCCTCACTATATCCAGGATGTTCGATTCAGGAAGCCTTACAACTTGCAGCAGTACACTCTGCAGGTATGCCAAGCCAGCAATCGCTCACAATCAACTTACGATAATGGGATCCAAATGTCAGGTCTTTATGCAGGATACCAATCTATCTATTTGTTGATTGATTGATTGATTGATTGATTTATATTCGGGTTATTTATTCATTTATTTATGGATTTATTTATTTATATTCTGGCTACCTATTTATTTATTTATTTATTCATTCAACACAATTTTTTTCTGCCTATTGTTTTTGTATAACCATTATGTAGTTAGCTGCATTTTTTTGGGTTGCATTTCAGTTTTTGATTTATAACTATCCAATGCAGCACTTTAAACTGGAACATTTCTTCACAGACAAAAGGGTCATACGATTTCACTCTGGATGCTTTTGACTCGTACTCCGACTACATGGATCACACCATTAAGGAGCGGATGACCCAAACGATTGTTTCCATTGGCTTTGGCATTCCAGGTATTTTTGAATTTGGCTACAACCACAACAAAGCCAAATACTCCAAGTCGGTCCAGAAGATTCGTCGAGCCTCTGGCAAAGTGAGACATCCTTATTTTAAAATGGCTTTAGTATTCTTGCAAGTAAATAATACAAATCCCAATCGTCAGTCTTACAGCTTCCTCAGGGCCAAAGCTGAGCTGGAGCTGGCCCAGTATATGCTCAAGTCAGACAACTTGATGCTGAGCACGGAGTTCCTGCAGCGTCTTCGCTCCCTGCCTCAGTCTTACGTTTATGGTGAATACAGGCAGATCTACAGAGACTACGGTACGCACTACATCACAGAGGCTGCCCTCGGAGGGGATTACGAGCATACCATCATCCTGGACAAAGAAAAGCTAGAGAAAACCGGTAATGGGGGCCAGTGGTCACCATAAGTCATCATTTGCTCAAAAATATGGAGCAAAAAAAGTCAAACTCTCTGACAAGTCTTTTTTTTGCTCTAGATTATTCTTTGACAGACTACAAATCATGTACACAATCAGGACTTAAGGTTGGCGCCAACATATATGGCGTTTACGTGTCTGTGGGCTTTCAAGGTGGATCGTGTGATGGCCTCCTCAATGAAATGGGAGGTACGGTGGCATGCAAACACACACACACACACACACACACACACACACACACACACACACACACACACACACACACACACACACACACACACACACACACACACACACTCACGCACTGTTTTTGGATGACAGTTAGTTCAACTGTATTGTTCCAGAGGAGACCTCACTTGGTAGCATGGTGGAGGACACGGTGGCGGTGGTAAGGGGCGGTAGCAGTGAATCCATCACCGCTTTGGTGTCCCAGAAGCTTCCCTCCCCACAACTCATGAGATTATGGGGCGAGGGAGTACGCTTCAATCCGGACTTCCTTCGCAGAACGGTAGAAGTGCTTTTACGCCCCTCCCAAAAATATCATGTCTGAGAAATGTGTAACTTTCCTCGGAAGTGAGTCAGCCTATATACGTACGTCGTAAAATCTTGCATTTTTATTTCCAAATGTGTTCACGGCAGTACATATTTGTGCATTGTAACTTTATCAACTTTACTCCGCTCGGGTTGTTAGCGGAATTGGCATGATCCCTGAAGGCAAAGCAGCTGGCCTGATCAGAGCCAAGTTTGGGAGTAAACAGCAAAAGATGCCAAATGGAAAGAGCTCCAAGTGAAAACACAGTCAAGGTTCACTCGATTAAGCGTTCCAGTTGTCCAATTCCAAGAGTCTGCATTTCCTCATTAGACCCGACCTCTGTATGAGCTGATCACCTCAAGGGACTTCATCCGCGACAGCATCTTGAAGAGAAATCTAAAACGAGCCTTGTTTGAATACTTGGAAGAGGCCAGCTCATGTCGATGTGCTCCCTGCCGCAATAATGGAGTGGCTGTGCTCAGAGGTATCATCTATTGAACTGCATGCAACTCAGTCATATCCTATCAAATCTATACAATACATACAGTCGGTTTCACATCATCATCGCCATCATTTTGCAGGGAATGCTAAAAATACATCATCTAATTCCCAATAGGGACCAGATGTGACTGTGTGTGTCCTGTTGGCTACAGCGGTCCCAGTTGTGAGGTCACACACAGACAAAAAGGTTAGCTCATACAATATTATCGCAGTATTGGTTCTCTTGTATGTATGTATGTGTTGACACAGTCGGATGCATTTTGACAGAGATTGCCATCGATGGCAGCTGGAGCTGCTGGGGTTCGTGGTCTTCCTGCAGCAGAAGAACAAAGACGAGGAGTCGCCAGTGTAACAACCCGGCGCCCAGCAAGGAAGGCCTGCCGTGCAGGGGCTTGCAGGAGGAGTACACTGAATGCTTCTAAAATTCAATCCGTTTTCCTCCTGTCTGTAGGACCCTACAATTAACATTTAAAATGTAACAATTTCAATATATTGATTTATTTGACGTCTACAGTCGTCAATGGCAGGGAATGAGTTGGAGGGGAAATAAAACAGAAGTCAAACATTGCAATCTATTTGTAGAGGACTCACAATTACAAGTTACTTGAATCAACACAACTTTATTCACAACAATACATTTTGTACATATTGTGCAATATGGAAATTCATCATTTTATTTGAGAATTTAACCGACTAGAGTCTAATATAGTCACTAGATTTACAATGACTCAATTGAACATGTTCAACAGCGCTCAGACTGAGAGGAGGAGCCTAGGCACATAGCTCCGCCTCTATCAGGTGCCGGATTATTGCAGACCCTAGTCCGCTGTTTCCTCCCTGACGTACAAGCAGACCAACCTCCCCAACAGGACCACGACCCATCCGTTCCAGTTCCTGTTTATAAAATTCGTTATGATTATTTCTTTATTATTGTTTTTTTTTTTTTGTTTTTCGTTTTTTTTACCCGAAGAACAACATTATGATAGGTTTTGAATAATTCCGAGTAAAATAATGCAAAATACTGCTTCTTATTGTCTTACCGGTTCGGTGAGTGTCCTCACAGGCCTCTCCTTGGTAGCCGGGTTTACAGATGCAGCTGCACGATGTACCAGTGAGCACAGGGATACCATTATGCCTGCACGGGGCGCAACGACAAGAGCTGAACTGCTGCTGATACTCATCCAGTCCCATCTGGAGGTTGCTCAGTCTGGCTCCAAATTGATTAGATGCTGTGCTGAGGCGCACAAGCTCATAGATTGGCATGATCTGGCACAATTGCAGAGAGCCATTAAGCAGGCGATTCATTCAACCAAGAGTAACATTTTTTTCAGATCCCTAAAAAACTTTTCTCGATACATCCAGCGAAGCAAATTAGCACAGCTGCAGTATGTTTCAAAACCTACATATTCAGGGGAAGTATTTTGCAAAAGGTGGAGCCCTTACCTCGTGTTCAATGACAGTCGGGTTGTATTTAAGGCTTGCCCCCCACTTGCGATAGGTTTCCGAATCCCTGATGACCAACAAACCACTGCTGGTGTCTGTGTATCCCCCCTTCACCAGCGCAAGGACGTCCTTGATCACAGCGGAACCCTTGTCTGTCACTTTAACCAAAAGTATAAATGGGAACAAAAAATAGTGCATTGATTTATTTTTATTTTTTATAACAAAGCTCAATATCTTTTTTTTACAATCATCAGGTGGTTCAATTAAATGAGACAAAAATGTAGGTCATATGAATTGCAAGGTGTCATAATCACACACTTAAAAATGTCAGTACACATTGCCTCTTGTATTCTTTCTACGTATGTTTTATCTATCAACAGTCCCGTTGCATTCAACCTCTGATGTTGTTTTGTTTGTCGAGCTTTGGCTTTTCCAATCCCCAATGCTTCACTCACCATGTAATAAGGGTCCACCTTTTTTACACAATTCTCCACCCACACTGAGTTTTGCCTGTCCAGTATTTCCAACTGTCATGCTCAAGCCAAGCGAGGCACCGATGCATGAACCAGTCTGTTTCCATTCAAGTTCTGCAAAGGGATACGTACATCATGATGAAAAAAGAGATATGGTGAAATAGTTTCCGGCAAAATGTGTAAACAAGAAGGCCCGCCCTACTTGATTCAGCCATGGCTGTTTTGTTGACCACCACCACATATTCCATGGTTCCTCCCATCACTCCCTCGGTGACATAGTGGGTGCCAAATATGTTGAAGAAGCGCGAATACGTGCCAAAGTCATATCGCTCGGGGAGTTCACTCAGTGACAGGTAGAAATCCTCGTGGAGCATCAGATTATTACTTCTCATCTTGAAGTGACCTGTTTCCACTTTGGACAAAAGCCTGATGAAGCCAAGGTCCTGGCAGCAAAAATTAATCAATTACAATTCATTCAAAATTACAATTCATTAAAAATGGCAATGAATTAAAAGTTAAAATGAATAAAAGAATCAAATGTATTAAACATTAATTCATGTGTTATTTTATAAATTGATATTTGTGAATGTAGGGTGGCTCGGAGGGGCACTGGGTAGCATGTCCGCCTCGCAGTTAGGAGGGTGCGGGTTCGATTCCACCTCCGGTCCTCCCTGTGTGGAGTTTGCATGTTCTCCCCGGGCCCGCGTGGGTTTTCTCCGGGCACTCCGGTTTCCTCCCATATCCCTAAAACATGCTTGGTAGGCCGATTGAGCACTCCAAATTGTCCCTAGGTGTGAGTGCGAGTGCAAATGGTTGTTTGTCTCTGTGTGCTTTGCGATTGGCTGGCAATCGGTTCAGGGTGTCCCCCGCCTACTGCCCGTTGACGGCCGGGATAGGCTCCAGCACGCCCGCGACCCCCGTGGGGACTAAGCGGTTCAGAACATGGATGGATGGATGGATGGATGGATGGATGGATGGATGGATGGATGGATGGATGGATGGATGGATGGATGGATGGATGGATGGATGGATGGATGGATGGATATTTGTGAATGTCGGTGAAATATAAAGCACTGGCTATTACGGTACCTGGCTTTTATACTGTGATATATTCCTCAGAAACTCCGACTCCTTACTTCCACTCAGTCCCACTTCCACATAATAGATGCCGACCGAGACGCCCGCATTGGAGGATCTCATCGTTTTCCTTGCCTTCAACAGGCTCACCACGTTACTGTAATATTCCTGAGTGCCCTCTGATGTAGCCTCTGCCTGCAAAAGATAAACTTGCATTACCAAGTATCGGCCGAGTCCATCTGGCAAGCTGCGCTTCAGAATAAATCACAGTACCACAAAGTGGTAGACGTGGTAGTTGTAAGGTTTTCTGTAGTTTTTCTCATCTTCATTGTAGTGCAGGTTCTCACAGAATGCATCATAGGTGAATTTTCTCCATTCGCCGTTATACACGTATTTGCATTCTCCTCCAAAATACTTTGGGTCCAGTACGTGATTCACAAATTCTCCAGTGAGGGCGTTGTAGCTGAAACAATTTAAGATACAAACGTGGGTTCATTTTGGAAGATAGCATCTTATTATCATTTCTCTGTCATTAGGTACGGCCAAAATAAACAGTCGACTGTATGAAGAAGCAATTATGTGTTTACGAGTCTCGAAACCTCCTCATCCAACTCGACCAGTGTAAAATAACGGTTTTAGGAAATGACTGCACAAAAAATCATTAAGTTGTGTACACTTCAGGGTTTTTCAAAAGATTAACATCTTAGTTTGGAATCACTTGGCTATGTTCTGTAAACAAATTGTAGTAAACAGACTTAAAGACTGGCGCTGATTCTAGTTTTGTTTTCCATTTTTTCAACAGTAAAAATGATCGTTTGATAAGCATCTTAAGTGCCTTGTTTCATTTACTTTATAGCAAGAGTGTCACGAGTGGGCGCCGCTCGGCCGCGCCCCCCTATCTCTCTCCCTGATCACCGGCACCTGGCGCTGGCTCATCAGGAAGTCTATATTAGCGCGACCAGCGCAACTGCAGTTGTCAGCTTGTCTCGTCATGTCCTTGTCCACCTTGACTCCCTGTTTCCTGGTGATTCGGTCCTTGTCTAGTCAGTCCTGCCCCACTTTTGCAGCAGCACCAGCAGTAGCAGTCACCCGCTCCAGAAGCGTCCTGTCATCCAGCCACCCTCACCCAGCGACTCCAGTCTCGCCCGTCCACCGCTCCAAGACTCCATCGTTCACAATAAAGTCTGGTCGCTCTGCACATGGCTGTCCGAGCCTTACAAAGAGTGTTTACCCTTGAGTGCCACGCTCAGCACCGGGAATGGTGAGGAGGGCGGAACACTTGTCATTCCTCTCGTTGAACACTTGACAATCCTCTTCATCTGAAAAATCATCACAGTCTGCCTCTCCGTTACAGCGAAGGGATTGGCCTATACAACGCCCTGCAGTGTACAATCAAAGATGAGGTTTCATTTGTCTAGCAATAAAATAAACTCTCATAATTATTAGACATTGCTTGTGCTTCAACCTGAACTGTTGCCATTGATAGAACTTACCAGTTTCTTTACAGGTGAAGCTCTCCCCACAGTCATCTGGTACCAAACACGGTGCGGTTGTTGTTGGACATGCTAGCGTGTCCCACAGCGTCTCCAAACAAGGCACACCACCAAATTGGGAAGGCTTCTCCAGATATCGGAAACGAAACTTAGACAAATCAAGTTAAGGAGAAATTAAAGAGGTTGTTCGGATTGAGCGACGTCGCATCATGTTTGTGTTCACTTTCAAGATGTCAACAAATAGGATATCAGTAAATCTGCCATTCCGCATTTCGAAACTGTTTAGTCTATTACGAGAGCGTGAGTCATTATTCCTTTTGGACTTCTTTGACCCTTGTCCTAACTGACAAGAAACTGCAAGTAACTTTTAAGCAAACGGACAGAAAAGTCGAACAGCAGCACAGTAAAAGATGATTTGTACCATTTTGTCTGTGCATGAGTTACACGATGTCCATGTTGACCAGGGCCCCGGTTTGCAGTTGACAGGTATTGGCCTGTTTATAGCTCTTACCCGCCGAGCAGTGGTGCTAGGGGGGGGAAAAAAAAATCTTTCCAATCCCATTAGCAATTAGCATGCGCAGACTTCAATCAATTCTCAAGAGAAAATCGCTGTACCTGTTCTGTGTTGACGTCTGTCGCCTGCTGTACGCGTTTGCATTAACGCTGAAACTGATTGAAAGATGCAGCGTGTAGAAATATAGGAGTAAATTAATGACACTGCCCATTCTGACAGCATTGGGTTAATGTTGAAGAGGAAAATGGAACATCACAATACTGTTGTCATAATGGGGTCGTTTTACCAACGCAATCCTGACCAAACAGTGAATCATTGATAAAGAGTAAACAAAAGCTCTTGCAACAGTTGGGAAAGTTTAATCATCTCTTATCAACCACAAAACCCGTGATGATCTATCTTTATTTTCAGCAACTCCGCTGTTTTTGTGACAAATCTGGAGTTATGAATATTTTAGTAAAGCTAAAAAACATGCTCCATTAAAAAAAAGAAAAAAGTGCCTAAAAAGATTCATGTATAAAAATGTGTTTGTGGTTACATTTTGTATGTGAACTGAACTATGTTTAAAATTCTGTACTTATGGTTTCTTTCAGCATGAACGCGCACGTAAGCAGTGACGTAAAGTGCGTACGCGCACCGCAGCAGCGGGACTTTCAAATTGTTTGCACGGTCGTCGTCGTCGTTGATTAGCATTAATACGTCACCTGAAAGTCGTCCCCAGAAAAGCCATCAACGTTCACGCAGATTTTCCATTGCGCAAACGTGATGAACAAAACGAGTTATAATGGAGGAGGTAAGGAAATGTGTTTTGTTGCTTTATTTTCCAAACGCAGCGTAATTTTCATGAGCTGTGCTAGTGAAGGCGAGGAGGCGATCTTAATTCATTGCTTCGTTAATTTGCTGTTGCAGTGTAGTTTTCAATTCTTTTTCTTACTCTATCAACATGCTCCACCGACCAAGATCACCTTAGCATGACCATTATTCCAAATTATCTGTATGTTTGTTGTTGTTTCTGTCATTGAAACCATTTTTTACCTACAATTGAGATTGATCTCAATAAAACGAATTCAACAGTTTACAACATTATACATCAGTACTTTGAAACTAAACATTCTTGATTGAAAATTATTTTGGTCTTGGGTATTGGAAACCATATTCCGTTCACTGTATTTATGATCAATCAATTATTATTTTCTTTCAGGAGAGTCAAATCAGTTTCAAAGCGTTGAGAGCCAAGTTTCAGGAGGAAGCACTTTTTGCTCAGTCCAAAAGCACTCGACCAGCTGTAGCGGAAAAACCCAAAAAGCTTCCTCATGTCGGAGGCCACTGCAGTTCAGTGGTTAGCAGTATCAATATTGCCACAGAAAACAAGACAACTGTGGTTCCCAGAGTTATCTTCAGAAACGAACTGCGAGCTTCTGGGGGAAAGCGGCCGATTCCTTCGACGACGCAACCTACACAGATCTCCCCCTCTTCTCTATCCACAAATGGAGAAAGCACAAAATGGCAGTCCTTCAAAGAACGACACATGCCTCGGGTGCTTCCCGTCCTGTGTTCTAAAGAGCAGAAGATTGATCATCTGACTAAAAAGGAATCGCCACAAGACCAAGAGGTCGTGAAAGAAATGCCACAAATAAAACCCAAGAAGAATCATTTGCTGCTTGCTTTGAAGTCTTCTAGAGTGTCAAAGGTTAGCACAGAAAGCGAAGAGGAACCCACATATGCTGAGTTGACCACCAGATCTTCTAGCGCTCCTGGCGAGCTGCAGACCTCAGATGATGGTATTTGGCTCCAAGGAGAGTAAGTTACCGCAGAGCGCCACCTCGCTAATCCAGATGTCTCAATCATGCCTCCGTTAGGAGAGACCATCATCGACTCTGACAATCGCATTGTTACCACCTTGGAGAGTGCCAGGAGAAAGTTCTCCCGCCGACACATATTGAGTTCCAGCAAATCTAGGAACGTGCCTTCTCCTGACTTTGCGACCAACGAGAGATCATTCCTTTCGCCGTCCATGGACAATGTGGAGCCTGATCTACCGCCACCTCCACCTGTTGGTCTCCCACACCTTGCTTGCATCTCTGCCCGACCATTCTCCAAAGTCAACAACTCTGCTCGAAGTACGTGCGTATATGTCGCAAACATTGTTCTCTAACGGCATGTGTGAACTTGCTCAACGTTTTCCCTTCTCCCAAAGAACCTGCCTTTATGAAGCCGTGTCGCCCAGATAAAGCTGAGCGTCCTTCTGTCACTGCCGACCTTCCCTCCCATTCAACTGTTCAAAAGAATCCACTACCTGACTTGAGGTCACTGGGGCCGAAGCCATTAAAGCCTCCCAGACCGCCATTAGTCGCTCTCAGACATTACCAAAAACCTTCAGTTAATGGTGTGTTAAATTCATCACATTTTTCCCTCCTCGTTTTTGTTCTTTCATATTTGTGGTAAGCGTGGACATCTGCTTAAGTGCGACTATCTTTTTTTCACAGAGGTGTTAAAAGATCTCAGCCCGCAGCCAGCGAATGAAAAGCCAATCTCCAGTGCTGTGCTGGATGCTCCTGTTTTCCCAGACTTTGAGATGGAGCCCACAGAGAGCAAAGCTGCAGATCTTTCCGCATTAAACCTAGAGGTTCTAGATTTGGGAGGCCTCAGCTTTCCACTTCCTGACTGTGGAGTTCCTGAATCCGAGGCCTCGCAATGTGACACGTGTACCTCCGCAGGGGCCAATGAAAGCCCTGTCATCCAACAGCTCAAACTTTGCGCTTTGAACGGAAGAGCTCCTCATGCGGCCAGCTTCCCTGAACCATCAAATCGGTCCATCCGTCATCAGCAAAGTAGCCCAAGTGAGAACGTGAAGGTTCCTCCTACTCCGACCTCTCATGCTGATGAGTCCCACTCTGCCTGGGATGAAACTGAGCTCACTCTCCAAGCAGCCACAACTTCTGAAGCGAGCCACACGCATACAAGGTGAGCGTCTCACACACACACACACACACACACACACACACACACACACACACACACACACACACACACACACACACACACACACACACACTGCTCAAAAAAATTAAAGGAACACTTTGAAAACACATCAGATTTCAATGGTGAAAAAAAAAATTTGGATATTTACACTGATATGGACAGTTTAATGTCAACTTCAGGAGGGTTAAGAAATCGCCTCATGCTCCCAGTCGTGATAATGACTCTGGCTAAAGCCAACACTTGTGGAAAAACCGTTAAAAAAGATCAAGAGGGAGGAACTTGAAATGGCCTCCACCTGCAATATCAGTCCTGTTTTGGGGACCATCTCGTTGTTGCCCCTCTAGTACCCCTGTTGTTCATTCCATCAGCTGATTAACAACCCCCTCTGCCATGTTCCTGACCAAAACCTTATCAGAAAAGTCTCATTGAATTCATGCCATACCCTGATAAACTGTTGCTTTCATTTTTTTGAGCAGTGTATATACATGTGTATATACTATGTATATATAAATTGGACTGTTTGTTTCAGTGACCAAAACTATGAGTGTGACAATGTATATGAAGATGTGGAAAACATCAACAAGTTCTTCTTGTGCCAGAACTCACGCAAGCAGAAAGGCAATCTGAGGAGTGAGATTACTTCCTTTCCCCCCCCCCCATCCCCCCCACACCGAAATAACCCTCGATGAGCTAAACGTAACCTTTTCCTCTTAGATCCATATGCTGACAACAACCTTCCTGCGGTGAGTCTTTTTTTTTTTAAGCCTTTGTCATTTCATTCTTCGCTTTTCCTTGCGCTGCCTGTGCTTGTAAGTATTGACATATTGTTTACCTCAAGAAAGAGGAGGCGGCTCTTCACATTTGGCCACAGAATCCATGGTATGAGCAGTGGTCTTTTAATTGACATGGATTATATCTGCCAGATGGAAGTCCGCCTTTGATTTAGTTTCTCTCACTGTGCTGATCAAAACAGGGGCAGCCCATCAGGAGAACCTTCCTCCCATTCTCACGTCCACAGGTGCTATGTTGCGCAATCCACATTGCAAAATGGAAAACAAGCCTTTGCTGCTGCTCACCAGTCCATTTTTTTCATCCTCAGTAAAGAACGTCAAAGCCCTAGCGTGGCTGACTATAAGGAACTGAAGAAGAGGGAGAAGCAGCGACTGGACAAGGAGAAAAAGGAGCAAAAAGAAAGAGAGAAGAAGGAGAACGAAATGAAAAAGAAGTTCAAAGTAGGTCCGGCTGATATTGGAGTAAAGGTCACTAATTATTTACTGCTGATGAAGAGAAAGCATAAACTGAAGGCTGAGGCAACTTTCGTGTGTTTCTCGAGGTGACGGGCCACGAAGTGCCCATGTACCACGCTAAGGTGATGGTGGCTAGTAAAGTCCGCAAGAATGACCTACCTGTTAAAAGCGGCGACACGGTCAGCATTATTCGTACCACCAACTGCCCGAAGGGAAAATGGTTGGCACGAGATGCAAACCACAAATGTGAGTTGAAATGAACGTCACGTCTCAGCGGACTGTTTTTCTGATTGATTGATTGATTGATTATTGTTTAAGTGGCTGTGCACTGTCTTGGCTTTCACAGATGGCTACATCTCAGTGATGAATGTGGAGCTTAATATCAAGGAGATGTTGGAGCTGGGCAAAAAGGCCCAAGCAGCGGGACGTGGTGGCAACATGGATGGGGACACCATCAGCATTGGAAGCAGGTGCCAAAAAGCATCAGTGCACATCTCTAGCTGACATTTGTAACATTTCTTTTCCTTTTCAGATCCTCAAGCCACCTTGTCGTCACAAGCAGTTGTGAGTATCACAAAAATATGCTAGACGCAAAAAAAAAAATACTATGTACAGATGTTGTTTATGGACAGTGAAGGTCATTACTAAAAAGAGGTTGCTAAAATAAAATAAATAAAAATTCTTCTTCTTCTTAGTAATTCACTATTTAACAGCAAGCATCCAGTTCTTTTCCATCCAAAACATTTATTTTCTCTCAGAGAGGGAAACAAAAATCCCTCCAAATATGTTACTTGTGTTTTGTAAGTGAATATAGACTTGGTGAGTGACAAATCACAGTTGTTTCTATCTTGGGCAAAGATACCTTAAAAGTCCCAAATGACGATCTAAATACTATAATACTCCAGACAAGTCAATTTTGTTTTGTTTGTTTTTATGAAACATTGGCTGGTGGGTCTTGGTTGGTTCTCTGTCAAACCTCAGCTGTCAACTGCTTAATCAAAAGCAATTGTTTTCGCTCAGTCACAGACAGCGAGGAATGGGCCTGTGAAGACGAGATGCTCTCAGCCTGCCAGTAAGTGGGATAATCTTGCCTTTCTCCTTGTTCGTTGAGGAACAAGTGACCAGCACAAACTACTTGCACTTCATCCTTGCAGCATTCCCTATCAGCCCACCTCCATTCCAGAAATGCGTAAGTACATTCAATTCATGTTTTTTTTTTTTTCCCCCCAAGTTTAATGCAAGAACATCAAGTATTTCCCCTCAAGTCGTCCTACAAACGGCAATGTGAGCTTCACTTGTAGTGATGTACAATACAGAGGAAATGCTTTTGATGTGAATGTTCTTGACTCCATCCGTCTTTTCTCGGTTCGTCGTTAGCATTTTTTTATTCTCCTCTCCCCTTCGGTTTTTCTGACAGCATATGACCTTGCTAAGAACCAGCACGGATTGAGTGGTGATACCAACTTTCACCACACTCAGTAAGTCAAATGTGCACATTAATGCAGATGATATAGAAAAGATGTCTTTTGAGAGCAAATTGACATTTTTTTCTGAAATGATTTTTTTGTTTTGTTTTTTTCAAAAAATGTCTGCAGTAATTTTTTTTCGAATGGCAAAAGTTTGAACCTTGCATTAATTTGAAAAAATAAATAGTGAATCAAACCTCAAGCATCATTTCACAACTGATTGTTATTGATACAGGAGCCACTACAGCCAGAATATCAATTACAATTCAGCGTGAATAAAAACAACTATTGTCAGGTCATGGAACATGTTAAGGTGCTTTGTAGCTCTTGGAAATATTTCCTTTTCTTTTTAAGGAGAAGACATGAAGCTCTGCAGAAGCTGGCCATCTTTTTTGAACATGGCAAAGATGAATTTAGTGATGTTCCTGATAGTGGAGCTCCAACCCCGACTAAGTATCTATTATATATCTATTATTTTTTGGTGAAATTACAAACGTGTGTTTTATGTTGTTGGCAATGTGTATTCTGCAACATTTTTCTCTCCGTCTTTCCATTGTGTCTGGATCTCAAGCTCTGATCCACCAAGTAAGTGTTTTCATGGCTCGACTGTTGTCACCACAAGCAATCACTATGAAGGACAATCTGCAAGATTGTTTGAAGTCTTGCATTATCTGAAGACTGAATCTGTCTGACATCACTATACGTTTTCTTTTATCCAGACTTCTTGTGTGCCGTTGAAGAGCTTCCTTACCCGTAAGTAGTGACCTTAAATCGCTAAAGCTAGTTTTTATGGTTGCATAGTCAAGGCTTGGTCATACAGTCTTGCTACTGGTACATTAAATAAGACTATTTTACTTTGACAGTGAACAAGAAGTGGACTTCTCAGAAATGGAACTTCTTCCTCCACCGCCGTTGTATGCGGACAACGACTGAGTAAAACATCTGCTAACATTTGAAACTGTACATTTATCCGAGTATCTGGTGTGACTGCAAACGGAAAGAAAAGCTATCCCTCGCCAATTAAAATAAGCATCCCGAATGAGCTTTATATTCTTTTTACACTTGCTAAGTGGGTGTGGGTGTTTCACTTTGTTTGATGATGCATACATACCACATCTGGTTCACATTTTTTCTTTGGTGTGTTATGTTGTTGCACAATACAAAGCTCACATGCAGAAGATGAATCATGCCTTTTTTTTTTTTTTACAAATGTTTTTCCAATTTTTTATTCAATTTTTTTTTTCTGCGTTAAATTGAATAGTGTAACACCTTCATCATATGTAGTTAGGATAGCAGTCACTGTGGCTGCTTTATTCCCTTGACTTTGAAATTTTACAACATCCAGCCAAAATATTATTGAAAAAAAAAAAAAATCCAATCCCATCTACATATCCTTTCCAAATATAATAATGTTAAGTTTTGATTGAATCTCTCAGAGAGCTGTTATCTCACAATGTGTATTATGGTTGTTTGTGGTGGTGTAGAACGGTACTTTGTTTAATTGAAAGCAAGGCGCTTCTAAAATTGTTGTTACATTTAACAAGAAACCTGCGCTCCATTCACTGCATTTGGAGTATGTAAGAACTAAATGATCTCTGCTCGTGGTCGAATTGTTTGTATTTAAGTTTTAAGCTCATAAAGTTGAGATTGTTTATAGCTTCGGTAACTCATCTGGACAAATACTATGATAATAAAAGTAATGATAACGTTCCACATTGTACAATTCTGTATTTTTCTCTAAAGGTTCTCACTGAAGCTCTTGGGTATATCACGCATATGCATGCAATCGTTTACGAGTAAATTCGTCTCGAGCCCCTCCACCCATCCATCCACCCTCATGGGAGGGACCCAGGTTCCTCATATGTATCAATTGAGAGGGGAGGGGCTGAAGGAGGGGCTCCAGTCCATTCCCTCCTTGGGCAGTTAACTTTGCCAGACTCTCACTGCCTCTCTCAAAGAAACAATTCAAGGATGTCTCAGTGAACGACGACTCGCGATTCAAGATTGCTAGGACGTTAACACCATTATTCTTCACTATACTTCTCGCGAGCAAGACTATTTCACCTGAGGAGAAGGAGAATACAACAAAAAGCATTCCCAGTGATTTGCAATACGAAACAGCTCTTTAAATGCAACGCTGTTTGATTTATGAGAAAAGTATGGCAGCCGAGACGAAGAACGGCGGAACATCTCTGAGCAACTGTAAAGACCACAGCAGGAGAAAATTACTTGTCGGAGTGGACCTCTTCTGTCTCATTTTAGGTAAGGCCTAAATGCACGTTTGAGGGGAAAACATGTCTTACCTGAAGAAACGCTGCCTCTTCCGTAACCTAACGCTCGAATTTAATTGGAAAATTGCAGTTTGTTACAGCCACCACATGGTATAGGTCATTTTACAGCCGTTTATTGTCGAAGTGATTTTTGTCTTTTTTGTTTTTGAGCGTCAAGTACTGAATTAATTGGGTTGAATTGCAGCCCCTTGTACCACGGTCAATTGCAGTTAACTGCCATGACCTACACGAATCTGCCTTTCTGAAAAGCGAAACATTGTTTGTCTCAATGTTGATTCGTCAACTGCAATGCATAAAAAAGAAAAGAATGAATGTTTTCTTATTGTTGGTGTAGTGTTTTTCGAGTATTGATGTCACTGAATCCACCATCACTGTGATATCACGTCTCCAAAATGAAATGACATTCATGAAGCAGTTTTGATTTTGTTTATGTCTGCACAGTACAACACACTTATTGCAACTTGAGTTCACATTTTGTTTTACATGACTTGTCTCTTTTAGGGTTTAGCTCTTTCAAATTGCGAGCAGACGGTAAAACACTTATTAGTTTGATTTCGTTTCTTCTAATCTGCACACACCTGAACGGTACCGCTGCTTTTACTCTTGAGATTTTCCAGAATGCGTCGCATTCCACAAGGTAGGAATTCTCTTGATGATGATCGACATCTGGCATTATATGTATGTTGGTGTGTATTGCGGAGCAATTAAGGGAAATGGTGAAAGGGTCAGCCGTGCCCGTGCGTTTGAGCACGCGTGCGTCTGCGTGGAGGCTGGAATGTTTCTTAGCACTGGTTTTGATGTCAAACAGCTGCAAACACAGACCTCAGGCTGTCATTGTGGCTGAAACACTTCTATTCCCTCGGCAAGCCTCTTAAAGGTGTGTTCCTCTTCACGCCTACATTTTCTCTATTTTTACTCGTTTAATTTCTGACCCCAGTCACCACATGTTTTGAATTTGATGTTCTGCATAGCAGTGATTTTCAAGCCGAGGGTTGTGGACTGCTAGTCAAAAGACATGTTATAATGAGCAATTTGGTGTTTGCTCTGATTGTGGTCAATATAAGTAATCTAAGGGAAATATCTAATATTGTGACTCAGTTCATTTAGTCCCTGTGTGTTTATTCTTCTTGAAAAATACTTACACTAGTTTTTGGTGTATTAGGATCATTTGTCATTATTTTTGTCCCAGGTTGATGCCAATTGAGAACCACCGTGCAGTTAGATTTGTCTTAGGACAGGCCATATTCGACAAAGCTAAAACTGTTGAAACAGCATGGGAAAACGACGGTACAACTTTTGTTCAAACAATATTGTGATAGATTTACAGTAGAAACAATGTTGGTCTGTCTCCAGGGAGGGTAAATCCACATGATTTGTGCTGTGTGAGCGTACCTCCCCACAGAGAAGCTTGTCAACAAACCAGCAGTGTATTTTCTGGCGAGACATGTGGTTTAAAGGGCCACAACCACACGGAGGAAATGGTGGGCCAAAACTGGTAATCAGCACTCCTTCAATTCTCACACTTTGGTTGTAGTTCAAGGAGCACTGTACTCCATGAAGATCACCCACTTATGCACACTAGTCATCAGTGGGTATGCTTTTTCTTTTTCTCAATTGCATTGGGGTTTCCGTCTGCGTCATACAATTGGACCATGACAACTTTGCAAACGAGTCATATTTAAACCACGGAAAGTGTTGCACTAAATCTTAAAAGTCACAAAGTTTTTGAATATCAAATTAATGTCATTTTTTTTGTTAAAGGTACATGAGTAAAAACGAGTACTGTATTTTTCGGACTGTACGTCGCGTTTTTTTCATAGTTTGGGTGGGGGGGCGACTAATACTGAGGAGCGACTTGTATGTGATTTTTTTTTTTTTTACAAATTTTCAAACTTAAAAAAAAAAAGTGGAACCGCTATGTAGCAAGGGATTACTGTAGTTTGAACTGCACGTTACGTCAGCGGCGCGGCGGTTGTTTACATACAGGATAAAGGATTCGATCACGGGATGACAAAGATGACGAAGGGCCCAGCGTACTACCGGCATCATTAGCGGCTTTGTTTGTAAGTGACACGGAAGACAAAGAGTTTGAAGGATTTAATGATTTGGAGTGACGCAGAAGGTTTGAAAAACTATTATGGGTTTTACGCGCGCCCGGTGATACTCTACGGAACTCTCTTTCACCTCCGTGGATGGAAGTCGGGGGCTGGCGCTCGGCCGGGTGGCTGTCCGGGGACGGTGGATGGGGCTCGGACATGTCTTGTACGCACGCTTTTGTCGAATAAATTTCCCCCAAAATGGTATAGGTTATTAAAACTTTAAAAAAGCTTTCTATGTCCAGTCTTTCTTTGTTAATAACTCGCGTGCACACTTCCGTGTTGCTGCGGTACTACTGCTGCGTCACCGGCAATGTTTAGAAAGACATGTTAAAGTATGTTATTCAAACTTTAAAAAGGCTTTCTGTGTACTGTTTTTCTTTGTAAAAAACTCGTGTGCACGTGCGGCTTATAGTCCGGTGCGGCTTATGTAGGAAAAAAACGAAAATATCCCCGAATTTTAGCTGGTGCGGCTTATAGTCTGGTGCGGCTTATAGTGTGGAAATTACGGTACTACATGTGTGAGGGTGTGCGTGTGTTTACCACAAGTGCCTCAGACATGTACACATTTCTGTTCCAGACAGTGAGGAATCCCTCAGCATGGAAAATGTGTGTCTGTTTATTTGAATAGTCACACCTCTTGGTATTTTGGCAAATCCTTTCAAATATGTAGCTACATGGCACAGGACAAACATGAAAGTGTGAGACATGAGAACTGGTGTACAGGTTTTTGATGAGGACATTGTGCCTAATTTTGTTTATTTATATCGGAAAATAATTGAGATGGCACTTGATGTTAAGCGTCGACCAGACAACGTTGGCTTGTCTGTGCTAATGCGAAAAACCTGTTCGCTGACTGTTGTTTTTGCTGGCAGGACGAGGACACAGCCCCCACCACCCCCTTCTCACCCCTGGGCTTTCAAAGTGGGAAGGGGGTAAAGGGAAAATCCCAAGATGCTGCATTCACTGCTGATGTTGCACTGTTTAGATGGATGGATGGATGGATGGATGGAGAGAGAGTTTGCAGAGTTGAGAAAAATCCCCACATGAGTGTCTGGAAAACAGGAGCTGACACGGTCTTGGTGGGATCGGGTTTTTAGTTCTTGACCTCATTTAGGTCTTTCAAAAGCTTTCGATGACAACCGATGATGTCATCCATCTATTTGACGATACTTTCCCTGGGTGGCCTTGTGGTTTGTGTTCAGTGGTTTTTGCATCTTGAATCCAACCCCCGAGAGACGCTCACAAAGATATCGAGATCAGATTAGTTAGTTAATGTTCGGTTGAGATCTGATTGAACATCTAAGGCTGAGTACACTTGTGTGTATTTGTACAGATCCAGAAATTCAAAAGATGAAGCTGATTTGGTTGAGAATGGTTGAAGCTCCCTGTTGAATTTGTTTGAGGAATGTGAAGGAAAACATAAATGTTCATCTCAGTAAATCTTGCTGAATATGAAGGGAAGGCCAGCGCTGTGCAGTTCCCATCAGCCGCAACCGCAAGCCAGGTGGAAGCCCACTCAGCTGTTTGTGTGTGTGTGGATGTTAAGGGGCTCAGAAAGTCAATTGCGTATTGGGTTTGGTTTAACGAAATCGCACCCTCCCTCCCCACTCCACCTTCAGCCACAGGCAACGCTGACCTCTCCACCCGAGCGCTTTTAACCTTCTTAGACAAGCTCGATGAATTATTCAAAGAGTGACTTGAAAGCATCAGTGTCAAGCTAAAGACCTCTTTGAAGAGATTTGAACGTGTTTTCCAAATTTTGTCTGCCTCTCTCTTGTGGGAAAAGTCCTCACTCCGGTTTCAAAAATCGCTCCACTGCTGTCTTTCGGTAACTTGAAGGAGGGGGAAAAAAACCCGCTGCCCAAGTGCTCTCTCTGTTTGTTGTCACCAGATAAATCTCTTGGTTACTTCAACTTGTTAAAGACACTAAATGAATTAGACACATTACGGCCATCTTTACAGTGGACATTTTCAAGTGTCTGCCAAAAGTGGAGAAGTGTTTTGCTCTG
Source organism: Syngnathus floridae (assembly GCF_059516105.1). Taxonomy (NCBI): domain Eukaryota; kingdom Metazoa; phylum Chordata; class Actinopteri; order Syngnathiformes; family Syngnathidae; genus Syngnathus; species Syngnathus floridae. The sequence goes on from NC_142426.1 coordinate 14,315,569, forward strand.
GTCATGGAGCAGCAAGTTTTTTTTTTTTTTTCAATTTATTTATTTTTTCATCTTTGTGTCAACCTGAGCTAAGCTGCACAATGATGTAGGTTGCTTTCATTGTCCTATATGATACATTTTGAAAATAGTATCTCCTACCTTCTATGTTTTTCTTCTCAGTGTTCTTTCTTTGAATGATGTACTGATGCAGCTGTTCACTGTGTTGTTTGTCCAACTGCGCAGTGATACTTGTCGCTGTGTTTTTGCACAAATCACCCTTGCCGCCTTACCAGAGAGGATTCTTCTGCAATGACAACAGCATCAGTCTTCACTATAAGAGCAGCACAGTGTCCAACACAGTGCTCACAGCAGTGGGGGTCACTGTGCCTGTGCTCTCAGTAAGTTGTGTTGAGGTGCAGCGGCAGAATGTGGAAGAACATGCATCGGGATGCTCTCAGTTCAAAACGTTGGCTCGTCTCAATAAATCCTTACTCACGTTGACATCATACTTTAGTAATGTTGCCTAAAAATAGAGAACATGCCTGTTATGATACATTGTATGCCTGGTATGATGCTTTAAAGTAAATCAGCGCTCTAATTATTAGGACTATAATATCGTAACCAATTACTATATTAAAACAGTTTTTCTTTAGTGAGTTATCTATGCAATTTATGTATGCTTGGAAGGAATTTAAATTAACACCTAATTAATGGTTGATTAAAAAAAAAAAAAGTCTAGCTCAAAAGCAAAATTCCCAATTCATTCTAACAAAGATGTATAGTTGAGCCACAAAATGGATTGAGTTAGTACAGATGCTGTTCTTCGGTTGCCTCCCGCTCGTGCCAATGACCTCTATAATGTGCATATCATTAACCCAACTCCTCCATCTCCCCCCCACACCTCCCCCCCCCCCCACCCTCTGCTTTCTCCACGTGTTGCTCACTGCATCTTCACGATAGCCGGCCTGCCTTTCTTGGTCATTGAGACCAGCGCTGTTCAGCCTTACCGTAGAGGCTTTTACTGCGACGATGAGTCCATCACGTACCCGGCAAAAAATGGAGACACCATTAGCGACGGTGTGCTTAGTGCTGCTGGCATTCTTATCACCATCCTCTCTGTAAGTCCGTCCCCCCCCCCCCCCCCCACTCACTAATGCCATTATCACCATCATCTCTCAGCCACCCTCACTGCTACTCGCAGCACCTACTGACATGTTATGCTCATTGCATTTTTGTCTTAGAAGTTTTTTTGTCATGATGTTCAAATGTTTTTATATGAAAAGCTGTTTTTGGGAAACGCAGGCACATTCGCAGCACATCTAATGTCAGGAGAAAAATAATTAACTATATAATAATTAAATATAGTGTACATTTTGGACATCACATAAAATGAAATAATCACAAAAGTCACAAGAGAAAAGAGAAAAATAATTAACTATATAATAATTAAATATATAAATTTCTGACATCACAACAAATGAAATAATCACAAGAGTCTCAAAAGACTTCAAATGCACACAGTTCACAAAAACTCAATGACATCCCTTGGCTGACACATCCCACCCAGAAAGAAAACACATTTAGGTTGACGTCTGGAATTGTAGCAAACAACACATAAAGGAGCAAGCAGCTGATATCTTTCCTAACATATTGTACCTTTTTGATGTGATCTGACCTTCCTTTGTGCTGGCTAAAGCAGGAAGCCACAATTTCTAAGTCACTTGTCGTATTCACTCCAGATGGCCAGAGGCCACATCCTTCATAAATACTATGTGCACGTCATTTTTTACAAAGGGAAAAAAAACAGGATCTTTTTAAATAAGCCTCGAATTAGCATCTCGCCCCGGTGATTGTCTTTGCGGTTTCAGCGGCATATTCATGACTCGCTCATGGATCGGGCTCTAAAGGCTCGGATGGTGTGAACTGTTGCGTCTCCCCCCTCAGTAAAGTGTTTCCCAGAATGGGGCCTATTTCTGCGCCCTCTTCAAGAATGTCTGATGAAACGTAGATCCTAACATGAAAACACCCCACCCGACATGCCTCGTGAAACCGGAGCTCTTCTCGAAAGACGGGAAAAACAATCGTGGCCCCCGACGTGCGCCTGCTGGAGTCTGCCCTCCATAATCCGACTTAGCTCAGCATTTCTGATGATTAGAAGCAGCGGTACCTCCCCCACTGCCTCCCATCTTTCCCTTCCACTCTACTGCTCAGTCCTCCTTAAACTTCCTTCCTTACTCCCTGTTGTTTGTATTATTTATTTTTTTCCCCCCTCCTTTCACATTCTCCGGTCTCCTTCCCTATCGTTCGGACCTTTAATCTCAAAACATTGCGCCAAGACTGACTTACTTGTGTGACTGGAAGACAACAACATCGGCGTGGGCCTGAGAAAGGGTTCCTGAGCGTGAACAGCTGTTTTGAGTTAACGCTACCCCCCACCCCAATCTGACTCGCGTGTCTATCATCAGTCCTAGACGTGGGTTTATTTACATTTGTTCAAATGTTATAGGTTCACGTAGGTATGCCCCCTGCGTTGTCGACGTGTTTTCTCAGGTTTGAAAACGCATTCAAACAGAAAGTTGCCCCTTTCAAGAAGTGTAAAAGTTAGAATAGTAGGACAATCACAGTTGAACTCCAAAATTGAGCAAATTCTTAACACTGGACAATTTTCTCTATAGGACTAGTAGAAGTGATCTGTATTCCAATTTTTTTCTTTTTCTTTTTAAAAGTCAGCATTTCAAACATTCTTAACTGTAATCCAAGTATAAACAAATGTGCATAGTAAAACAAGTACTCCTTATCTTCAATGACACTTGGTGCAATGTGAAGGATGTGTTCCACTCATCTGGAGTTGAAACAAATACATATCATTGGCAATAGCATAACAATAAAACATTCAACCGTGACTACGACCTCACAACTGCCGCAGCATCATCCCACAATATTCTAAGTGAGACAGTAGAAATAAAAATTGTGATCCCACTACAGCAATTCTTTTTTTTTAATTTATACAAAGGGGATCTGTCACTCAATTTTGCCGTGTCCCATCAGATCATCATTGGGGAGAGCTACCGGATCTACTTCCTCAACGAGGGCTCCAAGTCATTTGTAGGGAATCCCTACATCTCCGCCCTGTACAAGCAGGTGGGCGTGTTTGTCTTTGGCTGCGCCATCAGTCAGTCTTTCACCGACATCGCCAAAGTGTCGGTGGGCCGCCTGCGCCCGCATTTTCTCGACGTGTGCAAACCCGACTTCACCACTATCAACTGCTCCCTGGGCTACATCACCGACTACCAGTGTCAGGGGCCCGAGAGTAGAGTCCAAGAGGCCAGGTATCGTCATCGTTACTAATAAGCAGGATGGACCAGAATGGTTGGTGAAATGACATTTTTATTGACTGAAACCAACTTCCTCGTTTTCTCCTCAGGAAGTCTTTCTTTTCTGGACACGCCTCCTTTTCCATGTACACCATGCTTTATCTGGTGGTGAGTTACTATTGACTTGAGTTTTTTCCTCAATCGTCCTATTTGTGCATAGCAAGCCATGGAAAAACATTCCAAATAAATAAGTGTTGAATTTGATCATTTCTACAGTTTTACCTTCAGTCTCGTTTCTCCTGGCACGGAGCCCGGTTGCTGCGCCCACTGACCCAGTTCACCCTCATCATGATGTCCTTCTACACCGGCCTGTCCCGCGTCTCTGATCACAAGCATCACCCCACTGATGTTTTGGCTGGTTTCGTTCAGGGTGCGCTGGTGGCCTACTGCATTGTGAGTGCCCCCCCCCCAAAAAAAATATATATATACGTATGTATAAAATATGTATGTGTTTGTGCGAGTCCTTGTCATCAGATAAGTAACTGAAATAGTAATCGGAAAAAGGTGAGACGACAACAAATCGAATTAATCGCCTCGTATTTTAATAATCAAGTAATGCATGATCAAGATAATGAGACAAAAATCACTGACTTATTTATTTTTTTTTGCTCTCCAGGTGTTCTTCGTCTCAGATCTGTTCAAGGCCAAAGGGAGACGTTGCGCCTTATCTCTGACTCCTGTGAAGATAGACCTCGTCCCTCCAGCAGACATCAGAGAGAGGAGCAATCATCTCATCATGGCATAGCAAGCCCTGCAAACAGTCCATTCAGAAATCACTATGACAGACACTGGCCCCGCAAACTGGGACTAAATGAACTCGAACAGTGTGTGGAGGAAGTAGAAGATTCCCTAAGATGAGAAAAGGCTGCAGGAAAAGCAAACGGAAACCTGCACATGTTTGCTGGGTGTCATTGCAGAATTCCATGTTGCAAGAGAGAGGAATGATCAGCCTCCTTCTTTGTGAAAGACATCATCTTGGAGTTGGAGGCCGCCTCCCACTGTCAAGGTTGTTCCATGTGCACGGGGTGAGGAATAGCAGCTGCATCCAGCATGCAAGCAATTATCCTGCCACTCACTCGCTGTGTGGCCCATTCCAGTTTAAAAACAAATTCCTTGAGTTTAGGAAGGATGCTGCATTACTCTTTCTATTTTAATCGTCAATATGCAAATTGTAAAGGAACGTTTGATTTCTAGCACTGTTAGCTAAACACATTAACGGCCGTTACCACTTGAATGACCTGAAGTGAAGCTTTTGAAAAGCTTTGTAAACGTTTAGTGTTGATGTTTGTGATTTGGTATCAAAAGTGCACATGAGAGTGTGTGTGTCGGGGGGGGGGGGGGGCACATGTACATTAGATGTGGGTCTCATTCTGCTGGCTCGGATGAGTCCCCCAACTGAGCCGTTTAATGAAAATGACTGACGTCAGAGAGAGAGAGAGTGTGTGTGTGTGCGTGCGTGCGTGCGAGAATATTTGTGAGTGTGTCTGGATGCTTCCCTGTCTCCATATGGCGTCTATATGTGTTCTCACGTTTACAGCCTGACGGAATACCTGTTGGTGGAGACGTAGCACTGTGGAAAACAAGCGTCACATGCCGCGCACATACTAAAAGTGTTGCTAATCCGAGTGATGATTCACATCCCTGACAAATCCTGTGACAACATAATGTGTTTTATTTTACACAGGCATTTATGTACTCATTGACAGACGGGGTACTGTTTAGAACAGGTACCAAAGCACAACTTCACTAAACAAATGATTTTATAAGGATTTGGCACGTTGTAAAGCACCTCGTAAAACTCATCGTGATGAGTTTCTGCTTCCTATTGGATTGTTACATTGGCTTTTGACACATTTAAAGAGGTTTTCATGCAATTTTTTGTTGTTGTAATAGAAAATAAGACTTTTTTTGGACAACTTTGAACCACTGATTGGAAGCTTCATTAAACCAGTTCTACTTGTGATTGTCTTGAAGAGCTATAGTGCTATAGCTACGTATGTTCAGTATGTTACATTGTATCAAAAGTGTATGTCAGTGTGCCTGTTGTGGAAAATCATCACTAGGACTTTGTGTCTACACCTGTGTAAATGTTTGACATGCTGCTTAAAGAGGGGAGCGTCATTGTTCATAAAGAGGGCTTCAAAAAACGTCAGTACATTTCTGTTTAAAGTGCCGCACAGTATTTTTGTTTCAAGTGCCTCACAGTATTTTTGTATTGCCAACGTTCAGTTGTTGTGTGACACAACACCATGTAAAAGTGTCTTGAATAAAATACGCAAAAATCGAGCCATTTTCGTTATTTTTAACACAAGATTTCATAGGTGGAAACACGGAATGTTTGGTTTTCATGCAGTAATTCAGTAGTGCGCCAACTTTGTGTGTGATGGAGAGATCTGGGCGTGGGTCAATGGTCAACTTCCATGCTCAGCTTCCTGTGGGGAAATAGTGCACATTCCAGACTATAAACCCTCTCCCCAATGGCACTCTGGAATAATATAGACTTTGCATAGCTATGGCGGGGTGGCTGTGCACATTTACTTTGGAGAATAGTGTACATACTAACGTGGTTCACGCAGAGGAGATCCCTTCAGGTTCTAACTAGGTCTTATGTCCCCGCACGACGTGTCGGTTCGAAAAACCTGGCAAGCTCATTCTTCACGTTACTTAGAAGTAGATTAGTGTTACTTAGTTTAATAAGCTGCAAAATGTGTTTTGTGTGTTGCGGTTTAACCTATTTGAGGTGAGAGATGACCTGTATTGGAGCGCATTAGCACGTTAGCATGCACTGTGCGCTTGAGTGGACACATTCTTGTCATCGTTTTAGGGATCAATTTGACCCACATGCAGAAAAACCAACTCAGAAAGAGTTAGTAGTGTTTATTGGAGGAGCTGCGGTGAGGTAGAGCGGGATGATCGGAGCCAGGAGCATGGAGCGGGGCAACAGTGGCAGGGCGTGAGGAGTTCAACCAGACCAGGGTGGATCTTGGTGGAAGTAATCTGCAAGCAGGAGGCACAAGACCTGGTCAGAGGAATCAACGTGACTGTGGCGGAGATCTTACTGCGAACCAGAGGAATCTGAAGGGCATGGCGTGGATGAGCAAGGCGAGAACTAAGGAGCAAGATCAAGGGGCAAGATCGAGGAGCTAGAGGCACAACCGTGGAGAAGATCACAACAAAGGAGACACTCGGGCGACGAGCAGTCGACAGCAAGCTCCTTAACGAGCCTGATGGGACACACCTTGGCCCTCTGCACTCTGCTCACCGTCGCTCCCTGTGGATAAAAAGAAACATGCCTCCCCGGACCCTGACAATTCTGGTGTCACATCCTCTGAAATCAAAGCTTGAATTTTGACAGCATGTCTACAAAGATATGCTGTGACATTTGCTTTGTTCAGTGTGTGAGAAGACAAATAAGTTGAGATGACAAAGAAAGACGAAAGAAGAATCCTTCCAGGAGTGCAGGAAGGCAGCCTTCAATGGCAGGGGTGCTCTGCTTCACCTGTCATCAACATGTAAAAAAAAAAACCCAATGATAACATGAAATTAATATGAATATTTATTAATATTTAGTCATATTTATAACTAATTTCGAACATAATTAAAATCGCAGAAATGGCATATTTCTTGTTCAAATACAAAGGCGAAACGCTTCGTTTTGCTGATTGGACATAACACCCGCAGTAAAAAGGCACTGGCTGAGGCAGACAGTATTCTGCCGGACCGAAAGGCGGCGTACGTGAGCCAACGGGTGACTAATGCTTCCCAATTTGTTTTGCCGAAGAACTCGACACAACTGATGTCACAAAGCACACACCTGTTAATTAGCAGTATTTAATGACGTGACTAATGATAGACGAGCCCCTGCTGTAGCTACCTATGTCTTGGGAGTGTTGGAGAAATACAGCTGTTGTGAAAAGTTAGTTGCTCAAACATATGATGGAGCTGCTGTGATAGCATCGGGGCAAAATGAAAGGAAAGGTGCCGAAACTGAAGGAAAATAAAGAGGACTACCTTAAAGGCAAGACGCGACTGCATGCGCTGAGTATTTTAACCGGTTGATGATGCGTGCAATCTTATGCTTTTGCATATATTCAGCTGGGCCCGATTCTCTTTTGGCAATGCGAAAAGGCTTTCTTGAACTTAACAGGATGCTTTTTTTCATGTGGTTGGAGGGGAAAACCGTTGTTGTGTTCCCACCAGTTGAAAAGCTATTAATTATCCAGTGTGAGTTACACAGCCCTCTCATGACCTTTTTTACACTCACGCATACACACAAAAATGCGTTGTGAGCACCACAAGTATTTGGATGACTAAACTTTTTGATTTTGTCACCAAACAAACTCATCGCACTTGATTGTTTTTCCAGAACTGAGGGCTTCCGTTCGACATGTTGAAAATGATCAAATTGTGTCTGGAACTCACTTTGGATTGATAAAATACCTTTTTTTCTGAAGGTTTGGGTTATCTGCTCTTGGAGTCAACTTGAAGCCACTCACAGGCTTTACATCACGTGACATTATTGGCCGACGTCATGAGGCCATTTGTTTTCTCCCTGACGGATGGATGCTGAGTGGAAGTGGGACGCACCCACCCGATGACTTTAGTGGTAAGTGACCTCATTACAGCTCCACTGGGCTTGTTTTGCTCCTTCACAAAGTACTACGATGATGGCTGGCACCCATTGAGAGCTTTACTCTTAAGCCGCCGCGCCAAGCTCTGCCACTTTCTCGAGGTTCTTTTTAATCCATCATGCTGCAGGATTTGCAACTTGAGTGCAGCACTATATTGCACTGAGGGCTGTTTGTAGTATCTAATGAGGCAGTGTTTGCCAACCTGAACTGAGCTAAGGCAAACATTTTAGAATTGTCACGGAGCGGATGGAGCAGGGCGACCAAGTGCGTGTTTAACGAGGGAAACTTGGAAAACGTGTAGGAATGTGGCCCCCGAGGACTGCAGTTTGAGACCCCTGGCATATAGCAAACAAACAAACAAAAGCAAAGGAGAATAAAAGATTGCCAAAAATTAGATTAAAACCGATTAAAACAACTACAAATCAAAAACAGCAAATAAAAAGCAAGCAAACAAGTAAAAGGAATTGCAAAAAAAACCAAGCAAAAATTTTATCTTCTACAATTTCAATCAATTTTATAATAGTTTTCAATCATTTCAATTCATTTGAGTAACAACTTAGGTACATTCATAAACACATTAACTGTGGATATGTTCCCATTTAAAACTGGGTCGTGTATTTCGGTTCTGAACAAACTTGTGTATCAGCTCTCATTAGATAAGAACAATTTTCTTAACTGGTAAATATACAAAAATGCATCCATCAAAGTTACAATGTGGTCGCTTCATCAGCCCAAAAGCATTCATTCTCTCCATCTTCTTCTCTATCTTTCCTCCTCCTCATCCTCCTTTGTGTCAGTGGAATGTAAACATGATGTGGGAGGCCATCTCTCTTCCATCTCAAAGCAAATTTGGGCTCAGTGTTTAGAGTTCCAATTGCTATTGGTGCTTTGTTGATGGTTTATGGTTCTTGTCAGCTTCCTGTTCTTAATTGCACCATTGCAAACATCGTGAGAATGTTGATGGCCCTTTGTATGCAAAGTTGTTGTTGTTGTTGTTGTTGTTTTTTAAGCTCTTCAGTGTCTCGTCGTTTTTACATCAGTTCATCTTTAGACCTCAGAGGGTGAGAGACTTCCAGAGAAGTCAGGGCCTCAAATCTGATTACCCAGTGAAGAAATGTGAGACGTGCTCAAATCTAGGCCACATAAATATTAGAATCTAATTTTCACAGGGCTTTTTCTTAATTTAGTCAGTTCTTGCACACATGATATTGTGTTACATGTTTACCCTCAGCATGCTCCCAGAATAACATCCCTCCCAAATTCCACAAGCTTTTTTTTTTGTTTTTCCTGAGCTCAGAATGTGTCAAGTTAAACTTTTTTTTTCAGATCCTTACTTATTGACTTGGGAATGCACAAAAAAAAAAGGAAGAACTCTTTGTGCTTGTCATGTAACAACCGCTCACATTAATGACTCCGAAAACCTTCAACACATTGTTGGATGTTTTTTTTCCTGCGGACATTTAAATTTGCCTGATTTTCCTTTTTGCTATTTTTTGCTTTATTTATATGATTAATATTTACCATTTTATTTAACATTTTATTATGACTATTTACACCACACGGTCATTGTATTACATGATGCCACACAATCTGTTGCAATACATTATACAATAACGACAACAAACAGAAAGTCGGAATACCTATGCGAGCACATGGAAAAGATTCCTTCCACTTAAATTTGTTCAAACAAAAAGCGAGTGCTGACTGTGAGGCAGACATGCTAACCACAACGCCACCAGGCTGCCCATCATGACTATACAATCCAATAATCATGTTGTTTGACTGGGTGATTAAGAGTAAAAGCGCTTACAGTTGGAATATGCTGAAGGTAGAAAAACACTACACAGTCAAGCACATTTATATAAGATAGTACATCTTTGTCCACAGAGGGAAATTTTTCTTGGACATAAGTTTGCATTTCTACTCATCATTTAAAATGTCAAACCCAAGGCCCGGCCGGGGGCCAGATACTGACACACAAAATAGCCTCCACGGGTCCATAAACAGGTGTAAGGGCAGTCAAGTAATCAGTTCTTTGTAAACGTTGGGCCTCAAATAGCAAACAACATACCGATTCCAGCGCCAGATGTAGGCAACAGATATACATTAATAGAAAGGAATCCTCACTCAATGTTTTTGAAGGCAGTTGATGAAAATGAAATCATTAACATTGTAAAACAACGCAAAAATAAAACATCTACCGACCGCAATGGGATTGATATGATGTTAGTGAAGCAACTCATTGAGGGGATTTCAAAGCCACCATCAGTAACTTGTCATTTTTAACTGGTACATTCCCAAAGAAGATGAAAATTGCTCAGGTCATTCCTCTCTATAAAACTGGGAGCAAACATAACTTTACAAACTACAGACCTATCTCAATATTGCCACAACTCTCAAAAATATTGGAAAATCTTTTTAACGGTAAAATGGATGGATTTTTGGAAAAACATAAATTAAAATAAATTAGTTTATCGTATTTGGCAAAGCGAACATAGAGATCTGAATAGAAATAGATGGGACTGAAATTGAAAGGGTGCAGGAAAAGAAATTTCTTGGGGTTAGAATAGATGACAGGCTGAGTTGGAAGCCACACATCCAAAACATAAAGTCTAAGATTTCAAGAAGCATGGCAGTCATATACAAAACAAAAGAATTACTGGATTATCATTCACTTTGTACACTTTACTGTTCTCTTGTCTTGCCCTATTTGCATTACTGTGCTGAGGTTTGGGGGAATACTTATAAAACTTCACTGCAGCCACTTATTAATCTGCAGAAAAGAGCAATAAGGACTATTCATAAAGTCAACTACTACTTGGAACACACAAATCCACTTTTCATACAATCCAAACTATTGAAATTCACTGACATAGTATCTTATCAAACAGCAATCATCATGTAAATATCCCAAACTTATTTAGGAATCGGGAGGGAGGTCATAAGTTAAGGGGGAATCACAACTTCAAAATCTTAAACATAAGAGCAACCTTAAAAAGTGTCTGTATAACTATAACATGCCGGCATCAAACTATGGCACAATCTAAGTGAGGAACTCAAGCAAAGTCCAAATATCCACCAGTTTAAAAGAATGTTCAAAAATATATTGTTTAGTGGGTACAAAGGCTAAAAGTGCCAAAGGGCTACACACAAGTAAAAATGAAACAGAAAAATTACAGTATATATTGAATCATTGGTTTAATGGATAAAGTGAGAAAGGGGTAGGAATCTAAAAAGCTATGCTTCCTCCTACTCCTTTTCGAGCATTCTTTATTGATTTATTTACTTATGTATTATTATTAATTAATTAATTTATTTCTGTTTGTTGGTTTATTTTTTGTTTGTTTGTTGTATGGACTTATATGTGGCACTTTAGAGTGTTATCTGTTTTATTTTTTTAAATTTTTTGTTTTGGATGTTCGAAATAAAGATAACAATCAATCAATCAAGTTCAACGGTGCTCAATGGACTGTGGTTGTGAATCGTTAAAACATCACAAACCAGACAAACGTGTGAGCAGCGTCCTGGGCACACATTTTATGTGGCCCACCCGCAAAGGCATATTGTGCATCAACCTGTGTCAGTACTAAAATTACAAATTGTCTTTACTTTGAAAAAACAATGAGATATTACTGGCCATTTTTATTACCATTCATCTTTTTAAACACTTTTTACTAGTCCCTGATTTCAAAACTAATTATTCATCAATTTGTTGTGTAGCCTACAGTGTAAATAATAAATGGCATTGACAGTCATAATGGCCCTCTGAAGAAAACTATGACTACGATGCGGCCCGCGACAAAAATTTGTTTGACGCCCCTGATTTAAAAGTACTTCTTCAGCATAGTGGAGGTTCAAAGAGCTTATCAGGGTTGCAGAGCTGGAGCCTATTCCAGGTGACTGGACAAAAGGCAGAATACACCCTAGATTGGTCAACACTCAATCGCAGGAATTAACATCATCATCTTCAGTTAATTGCGCAGTCAATTTTATTCAAATTAGTAACTTATGTTTCTGAGCTGAAAAACTTGGTGACCTTAGTAATGCAGTTCTGGATGTTTCCATTTTTCTTTAATAGTCAATGTAACTGTTCCACTCAATCGCCCTTATGGCCCCAAATCTACTCTCATGTTACTGTTAAAAGGAAAACTGCAGACCCAAAACCCCCTATCACCCTCCCAAAAATGTAGCCCCCCCATCACATCCACATGTCTTCCAACCCACAAAGTTTTCCCCTTTTTATTTCTCTCTCCGTCTCTCTCGCTCTCTCGCTCTTTCTCCGCTAAGGAATTTTGAACAAATTACCTCCACATGTGCTTAAAGGAGCCCCATGGGAAGAGGGCCAAGAAGAATATACTGCTGACTGAACACAAACATTGACTTCATCAAACATGGAGCTCTGATATTCTCCATATGCTCACCTGGCACGGCGGGTCGCTCGCTGACTGCGGCGTGGCGACATCTTGTCAGTCTGCCTCGTTATCTTTCTGTGGCACATATTTTTGGATAAGGTTGGAGTGAGGGGGGCTGTTTAGCACTTTGCTGTCACTGATGTTATAGGCACTATAACAGCATGACCTTAAGTTGGATATTGTAGGAAAAAAAACCTGAGACAACTACAAGTGAGGCAAAATTGTGCAGTAGTTGACAACATGTGCTATTTTTTCCAGTGATGGAGCTAGGGGGGGCGCGGTCTAGGGCACTGCACTCTATAATTGGAACCCTAAGGTGCCAGACTAGACAGATTATTCAATTTGCCCGTGACTCCCCCCCCACTCACACATTCTCCTGCAAAGAACATGTTCATGAAACTCTATCTGTTAGAATTGTTGGGTTGGTGAATTTGCTCCTGAGATGTCAGTGGCCATCCCCAATGGCCCCCTCAGGAAAAAAATCCCACCTCCGCCAGTGATTAGTTCTCCTAGTGATATTATAATTTTTTATTTATCACTGTGTATTATAGTGTGTTTATTTAATCTAATTTTCTTGATAAATGGGGGTTCACTGATGCTGTGGCCATTGAGTGTGTATGTGGTGATGTTAAGGAGAAAGCCGCCCTCCAAAGAAATCGGTGCGTTTTTATCTCGTAACCAAAGAAAGGGCTGAGGGAGAAATATGACAAAGTGCAGGAAAATAGAAGAAAAGGCAGAAAAGTAAAAAGTGTGATTTACGTCTAATCTCAGGTAGCCCCCTCCTCATCCCGTCTCTCTGGACCCCATGTTGCCTTTGGACCAGTGCCAGACACCTTTTGATTGTTGTTCACCTTCTTTCTCGTGTCACTCGACAGGCGCTTACTGTGACCTTTCCAGCGATGAATATAGGTCGCTGAAAGATCACTTACGAGGGAGCCTTCCCCAGCTCTGAGGAGAAAAATCACCTAATCAAGCGAAGCAATATTTCACCTTATCAGGAATACGTCTCCTCCGTCACGGTTGACTTCCACCATCATGGCATGTGTGCATCACCAAGGGGTGGGATTGGGGGGGGGTTGATAGGCTCTACTCTTATCTAGATAACTCCAAGATGCGCTCCAAGCTCCAGTTTGGTTTGTGTCTTCTCAGCATGTCTATCTCAAATGACATGACACTCAGAGGAAGCGAGGGGGAGAGAACCTCAAATATTTGGCAAAGTCTTAAACTGAAGAGGGGGTGGGGGGGGCTATTGTGTTGCATTCCATGTGGATGAATTAGTCAGCTGTTGGAAACGTTTCACATGTGGATGTGGAAGAAAAGCACTGCAAAACAATGAGGAGGTTTCAAACTATTTTGCAATAAGAGCAACACTGACAATTGACTCGCATTATAATCACAAGAGGCCCTGAGTCACATAATGCGTCGTTTGCTCAACCATGAAAAGTGAAAGTTTGGTTATTGGTATTTTTCAACAAAACAATAAATGAACACCTCCGTTCACTGAACTCTAAATATAAATGATGTGCAAATCCTATCAACATACTCAAAAATCTGTAAATGTAAAATATTGTGCCATAACTCCCATAAATACAAAGCCGTCAGAATGACAACATGTTTTTTTATTTGTTCATGGAGTTGCCACAGCTATGACTGGTCATTCTCCCGAGCAGTGTAAGAACACTCCTGCTAAACGTCTCAACAATAACGCTCCCCGAGGTTATTTATTCTGGAATGTTAATGGTCTTAAACCCCGGTGCCCCCCTGTGACCTCTGGCTCACGTTCCTTTGGGCTTTTCCTAGCAAGCGTTCGATCAAGCGCTACGCAAATGCTGTCATCCGTTGGAGCAACATGCAGCAGGAAGATTTCGATTAGATGCTGTTGAATACTGCCCAACACACTTTGATGGATTCGAATGTTTGTTGTCATTGAACGATATTTGAGGACTTTGCTTTTCAGACACTGAGTTCTTGCTCCTGGTTGGTCGCTTTATGTCACGTAAACACGATAGTGAATGTTTATGGACTTTGCTGTATCCATGTGAGCGCCATTAGTTTCTCTCTTTAGGGTCCTAAATGGAAACAGATGCACAGAGCGACATCATTCCTTTACTCGTGAGGAATCTTTTCTTGTTCTCTCCAATTGCTGATTACTTTTCTGTACTGCTCTCAAACATTCTGCCAGTGAAGCAAATGTGTCAATGTTTGACATCTGGGCATACGTGGAAGTTTATTCTTCTTTGGGGATTTGGATGTGATTAGGATTTTTTTTTTTTTTTTTTTTTTTTTTTTGGACGAGGGGGTGTACGTAATTATGCAGTAAAGATGGCAAGATTTTTCTCCCTTTCCTGGTGGACTTCTGCAGACCGTGTCAAGCTAGAGGATTTCCTGGCCCACTGGCCTCATTGCCAAAGGCAGTTTTTCCCCCACACTCATAGGATTAAAGCATTACAACAAAATAAAAAATAAAAATTAACACATCATGTTAAATCTAGACTCAATCAAATTAAAGGTCGCCAAATATTGAGCCCACTCTCTATTGGCTGTAAATCAATGTTAAGAATTTACAATTATTTTGTTTCGAATTTATTATCAGTTGACTTACAACAATGAATCGATTTTTACTTACTGGTAATTATCACCGTGCCTTTTTGTGCCTGTATGCTTCTCTTCACAATTTGCACACGTCAGGCGTTTTGCCACCTGGAGTAGGGTGGAACAGCTGCCCAAATAAGTGCCAACCTTCTTTACGATTACCCCCTAAATCACTTGTAACAGCACAGACAGACAGAGTTAAATATTATATGCTCATAATGAAGGCCTTTTGACAACCTGCACCTTTTTCAACCCATTTGAAATGTTTGCTCAGGTTTATGATTTTCCTCAAACTGGAAGTTAGGGACACTGACTCATTAAAGCCATAATCCTCTCTGTGTGCTGCATTTTTTATGTTTACCCACTTTCTCATGTGACCTCACAGTCATTGCCGTCCTCCCGGTTAATTTATGTGTCCACCTCCCCCTCTCGCATCTCCATTCCGAGGAAATTACAGCATGCTGTCGGGTATAACGAATTTGCTTTCTGATTATTTTGTGGAAGCTCTTTATAGCAATCAGCTGTGGTGATCCAAAAAGATGTAGTTCTCCTGCAAAATGACATTCAGTTTTGAGGGTTGCTCAGAGTTGGACTGCCACAACGGTGCAACCTGATATCTGTTGGACCTCACGGATCGAATCCCAGCGGTGAAAAATCAGGACTGGTCGTTCAACCCGAGAGAATCCATCTAACACCTGTGTATACATATAGTCAATGTTTAATCACCGCTGCCCCCTACAGGTCTTTTATTTTCCCTACACTGGTTGGCAGGTTGCTTTTTTTTTAGATGGCAATCACGTCAGAGTTGTATGTTGTTACGACCAAAGGTCATCAAGTGTCAGGCTCCGCAGATGTCTTCTTTCACAGAGACTCTGCTGTGTCCTGAAATTTTGTTGCAGACAGCTCGTGAATGGAATATTAATGTATTATGAAGACATATGTCTCCCTCTGCTGGCGTACTCTGTTATAATATTTCTTGAGGCTTAACGAAATATCTTATTGATCTCGATTTTACACTTAGTTTATTTTTAAGTATGATTTTGTATTTTATGTAATGTTTTAAAAAATATATATTTTTATTTGGCCCTCGCAAAACAATCATTTATGATCATATCATACTTTCACTAATTTCAAAAACATTTATTATACAATTTCTCTTAAATGCACCAACTCTCATTATCTATCTAACTGCTCACTAAATCAGATTAAAGAACAGAACGGGTTGGACTGCAAGCCAAACTTTGCCTAGCCCTGTGCTAACATCTCAAATACACAAAAATACACTTCACTCTGTGTATTCAACATGCTCCGCATAACTACGATATGTCCTTAACTGTATGTCATACTGTTGACAGTTGGAGCCGGTTTGTGGTCACATGATCTTCTCCGTAGATGAGTGGAATGGAGTCATGAAGCTTCCGAATGTGACCTGTGGGATGAAACTCCCGCCATTGTTTGGCTAGCACACAGAGAACAAACCAGCAACCTCTGCGGCGTCAATGCATGGTGGTGATGTCACTCGTTTTTCTTTCCCAGTCTTTCCATTGTGCTGTTTTGTATGTGTGTGCGCGCGCGTGTAGGATGTTGCTCAGGAGTTCACTATCACTCTGGTACAATTCGCGAATACATCTTTTATGAATGCAGTAGCTAGAAATAAATAGCAGTGCGACATGACAGACTTTCCAGATTTGAAGGAGCTGGAAAATAAAGTTGGCCGGAAAACACCAGAAATTCTTATACTTTGGATGAGGAATGCTGCCGACTCACAAGATGTGGAGATAGAGCATCAAAACTGCGTACTCGGTGATTGTTTTGCCACCAAATTGAGCAACCTTAAGCAAGAGATGGTAAGGGGGATTTTCTTCATGTTCATACCATGCCTCATTGAATAACAACAAATACCTTTTCATGGTGCTGGAACATTTTGGAAAAATACACTTCCAAAAGAGTCAGTCGGTTTAAGTGCACAAACTCAGTACAGTCATTCTACTTGTCTTTACTGTCTATTCAGAAGTGGATGCGCTCTGCGGATGCGAGGATTCTACGCCAGCTGGTTGCTGTGCACGAGGGCATCGAGTCTATGCGTTGCCTCATGATGGAGTGGAGTACCTTGGCTGGTCGTGACAGCAGCCTGACAGGAAGTCTAAGCAGCTTGGTGACAGTTGAGGAGGGCGCACGCTCACTAACTCCATGCAGGTGCCGTGTTAGGAGGGAGGCAATGGAGAAAATACATTTGACATACCCTGAGAATTTGCCTGATACCTTTAGTCAAGAATCATCAGGTCATTCACCGCACAATGTCAGTGACCATTCACATCAAAATAGCTGCGTTGAAATGTCAAGCCAAGAGTTCAGCCCGTCCACAAAGTGTTTGGTTGAGAACGACTTCCAAGAGTCAGAACCCCAGGACTCAGACGCTCACTCTCTGCAGGAACTAAAGGTGGGCGCTGGCCCTAATCAAGAAGTGAATGAAAGGTTGCAAGAGACAAAGCAACAAAGCCACAACAGCATACGAGAAGAGGATGAAAAGATGGCTGCAGTTTTGTTTGGGTATGATGCTCAATGGTGCTGGATAGAGTCACAAGATGACGTGATGTTTTTGTGATCTGCAATTAGCGCAACACCAAATACATATCCACAACGTGAGACACTATTTTTCCTAATGAAAAGTGCAACGCGTATTAGCGCAGTAAGTACATTTAAATAGTAAATGCGTTCAGGTTTTATTGCAGTAGGTTTTTTTTACAAGTTGTTTTACGATCTTCGCAAATATTGCAGATTACAATATTTGATTCATTCTATCATGAAGTTTAAATTTGTAGAGAAATTGATTAGGCTGCCTATCATCGCATTTCAATATGCTTTTGTTTTTTGCTATACAGTATAATCTGAAGGTGCTACCTACTATATGCAGGTGCTGTTTTCATCTTGAGGTTGCTTTCTTAATGTTAAATATACTACTATCAAAGATATTTGTCTTATTTCTTGAATGGCCCGAACACTCAGATGACTTTTTTTTCCTTGAAGTTTTTTTTCATTTGTGCAAAAGCGATGACGCAGGTAATAACGTGTGACGTTTCCACACCGCATGACGTCACGTATTGACATTCTGAACCAGGAAGTGGAGCACAGGAAAGAGCGTTTCCCAATCGACGATGTAATGTATCAGACGGGAAACATGGCCTTTTATTTTATCCTCTTCTTCGTCCTTACAAAGGCGACATTTGGAAATGGTATGTATGAAATCAATCAATCAAGGGCAACGTCGACGCGTTAGCCGCTTGGCTAAGCTGCATAGGACAAGTGCACAACTGTCATACAAGAACGCTGAATGAGTTTAAATGGAAAATCATCACAATTCAAGGTTTAGGGTATTTCATGTCTATTTCTATTAGTATTTTGCCAGTTTTTAAAAAGTTCAATCACACGATCATTGCAATTGTACAGTAATGTTATGGGTATGTTTACGAATACAAGAATTACCCCACTGTTACAAAATGTAACCATGCATTACCTACGGTATATGATGGTATAAATGGTTGTTTTTCCACATGTCGCAGATGAGGTGACATTCGTATCAGAGCTTTCGTCCAAACCAGCTCAGAAGTTGTCCATGTACGGCTCGTATGGCAGCGTACGGTTGCAAAGGTTTCACATACCAGAGGACACCGCCATAGCCTGCTGGTTCCTAACAGTAACCAAGGGCCACGGCTTTCACTGCAGAGAGAACAATGTCACCATGTAAATCTATATTCTGTATTCTTCTTTCCCTTCTCACACTACCTGCTGCATTTACACTTGTCCCTTTTTTGTGTAGCTATATTCGGCAGGGTGCACCTCCAGTCATAAACCCTATTGGCACTGAGTTTCCAGATGTGACACTGTGGAACGCCTCTCGCTCCTTCATTGTCCCAGTGACTTCGCTTAGCTCAGCAAGCTTTAACCTCTCTGATCCTACACCCGGGGACTGGTTTATTGTCAGCCACTTGCCTGAAGATGATGGGCGCATTGAACAGAAGGTCTGCACATACTACTTTGTCTTTCGCCACATTGGTACTTTAGTAATAACGTTTTTATATTGTGCAACTTGCTACTTTGTTTTTAGCCACATTGGTATTTTAATAATAACGTTTTTGTATTGCACAACACTTCATCATACTGATGGCTATTGTTTTGTTAAACGCATTGAGCTATGTAAGAGTTGTTGTTTTTTTTCTAATCCAGAAGTACTAAGTTGATTGACTGGCTGGTCAGCGTTATGTCAATTCACCACACTTGTCTGTCTTCTCTCAGTCCTAAAGTAAGCTGGTATATATTGCATGGATACCCGCTTTCTTTTTGTTTTTCAGGGCTTGCCATCGTGTTCCTACTTTTTAGAGCCTCAGCTGTCCATCAGGAGGGCAGTTGACACACCCGTTATACAGACGGGAAGTACGCTCAGACAGACGGCCGCCCCGAATAAACCCACACGCCTAAAGTAGGAAGTCACCGTGTGATGATGTTGCCTTTTATCTCAAGATTTCTATCAATTTGATGTTTGTTTGTTTGTTTGTTTGTGTGATTTAGGTTGTATGTCCCACACTTTTCTTCATCCGTTTCCGTGATTGTGGACAATTGTTCCTCAGCAGAGGAAACGGTAAATTGCACTCTGGCCCTCAGCATCGGCTCAAACTCTCTACTATATGATGCGGCAAGAGTGAAATGCGCTGGGCGTAGGTGTTCGGTGTTTCTCAATAACCCACCTTGGGACACCTGGTTACGTGTTGTCGTGGAGAGTATTCAAGACAACCAAACAGTGACTTTCAACATTCAATCAAGCTACACAGGTAATGTAAACAAACACCAAATGCCATGCGGCAAAGTACAGTTGAATCATTTGATAGTGATTTCGAATTGTAAACTCACATTTGACTTCATGAGCTTCATGATCAGAAAAATCAATCACGGTTGTTTAGGTAAGGATTTTTTTCTTTTTTCTTGCTGTGTTTCAGCGGAGTGCAAGCCAGAAAGCGTAGGTCTTGCAGCCGGTCTTCCAGGTCTCGATATCAACAGCAACTCCTCATCGGCGAGCAACAGCTCCGCGGCTTTAGAGAGTGTTCTTTTCAGCAGTCAGATGGGATCGCTCCTTCTGTTGCCTTCTGCGTGTGTATGGAACATTCCCGTGCTCTATGAAGAGACGGATATTTTCTCACTCCGATTCTCTCCGGTGGGTGGACCCAACGTCAGCGTCAGAGCGACGCAGCCCACGTTGCTTACATACCCTCTGCCTGCGCACGCTACCGGCGGGACACTCAACCTGCAGCTCACACTCAACACTGTGAGTACGAATGGATTGCAGGACACTGTTTGTCTCGGAGTGGAGTCTTACTTTGCTTTGTCTGTCAAGACGAATGTAACACTGGGGAACGGCAGCACCGTGGTGGCCTGCTTCACTCCCGAATCACCAGTCCTTCAACTCAACAACTCGCTACGATGCCGCACAGGTACCACCCACGTTCTAGCGTTCTTGCCATTTTGTTTTTATTGACAGTAATACTCTTAATTTGTGTTTCTGAAGGATACGGAATGAATGTGAGCACCGCTTTTCCCAAATCTGTCATCCGGCTGCCTTTTCCTCTGTTAGCAACATGGTACCTCACTCTTCAACTCATGTGCGACAGGTAATCCATCAGCACTCGTGTCTTTTTTTAAATAACATGATTTGAAAATTGAATTCCTTCATTATTGCTGGTCTCGCTTAATTTTTTGTTTTCCAAAACTGTGCTTCATCCTCCAACGTGGAGCATGAGAAGACCTTTCGCAAATGTTCACTCGTGACTCTGTTCAGTCGGACATATGTTCCAGATCTTTCACAATACTTTTTTGAAATGAACATCTGGTTTGTGTGTCCGCCACAGTGACTGTGGCAATGTGTCTGTTGTGTCCGTGAACCCGGAGGTTTTTGTCACTGGCTGCGTGGAGGACTGTGGCACGTTTGGGGAATGTCGACTCTTCAGGTCTTCCAACTACTTGTATGCGGCCTGTGTGTGTAAGACTGGTACGTGATTTCAATGACCGTTCGTTGCCGTCGGTTTTAAGGGAAAGAAAATGCTACTACGTTAGTCATCTTTCTAAAATGACCTATCGAAATTGTTCCGCCATCATTTGTTTGTGTGTAAGACTGGTACGTGATTTCAATGACCATTCGTTGCGTTCAGTTTTAAGGAAAACCACATGCTACTACGTTAGTCATCTTTCTAAAATGACCTATCAAAATTGTTCCGCCATCATTTGTTTGTGTGTAAGACTGGTACGTGATTTCAATGACCATTCGTTGCGTTCAGTTTTAAGGAAAACCACATGCTACTACGTTAGTCATCTTTCTAAAATGACCTATCAAAATTGTTCCGCCATCATTTGTTTGTGTGTTTAGGTTGGAGGGGTTGGGGCTGCACCGACGACTCAGAAGCTCTGTCGTTGACCCGCCAAGTGGCAGCCACTCTGCTGCTCACGCTCAGTAACCTCAGCTTCCTGCCAGCAATCGTGTTGGCCGTCAAACGCTTCTACATCACGGAGGCATCTGTTTACCTCTTCACTATGTTCTTCTCGACGGTACGACAGTTGATCCAAGTTCTGGTGCAATTCTAGGATTTTATTAACTGTGTGTGTGTGTGTGTGTGTGTGTGTGTGTGTGTGTGTGTGTTGCAGTTCTACCATGCCTGTGACCAGCCCGGTATAGCCGCCTTGTGCATAATGAGCTACAACACCCTCCAGTACTGTGACTTCCTGGGCTCTGTTTGTTCCATATGGGTCACATTTTTGTGCATGGCTCGTTTCAGGAATACAGTCAAATATGTAAGACAAGGCAACCTCTGCTGTCATACAGTCTTTGGCCATTTTGACATGTTGTGCCCTCTCTTTATGTGTACGTAGACGCTGTTTCTTTTTGGGACTCTGCTGATTGCCATGTCACTGCAGCTGGACCGCAGAGGTCTGTGGAACCTGCTGGGTCCCATCCTCACTGCCATTCTCATCACGGCGGCTGTTTGGGTAAGGGAAGCACGACAGGCAATCTCGGGTAGCTAGATGAGTGATAAGAGTTGTGCCTTGAGATATGAATTGAAGTTATTCGTTGACCCCTTCAATTGTCTTTGATAACGTGTGAAAATGTGTGTCGACAGGCGCACCGAGGAGTGAAGCGTGGCCACTGTTACCCTCCGTCCTGGCAGAGATGGGTCTTCTACTTTCTGCCCGGACTACTCTGTGCTGTCATCGGGATAAGTTTGTACGTTTTTGCAGAGACGGAGGACAACTACTTCTACACGCATTCCATTTGGCACATCCTGGTGGCCTCCTGCGTTGTTTTCTTTCTACCTCCACGTGAAAGAAGTGCCGTCAAGTGGACCATGGGATGGTCCTCAGATTGGAATTGGACGTGGAGCTGGACTCCTCGCATTTGCGGTTACACACTGTGCAGCAAAGATGAGTGCCACACTGTCACATGACACCGACACACCGATTCTGTCAAACTGCTGCAACACTCACACAAGACGCACTTTGAGAATGTAGTGTCTGCTTCTGTGATTCCTTTCTTCCTCCCACAAGCATCAAGTTTACCTGCTGCTGCTTTTTTGTAATCACATTCAAACACTGTCTTTATAAATGTTCAAAAAGAGCAATTTTGCAGACCTCCCAAAAATTACATACTTGTTTCATTACCTCCTGATCCGTGGAACCAGCTATAAGCAAAAAGACGTATTCAGGTAGCCTGACCAGTTTTATACCAATTGTTTGTGTAGCTCTTATTTGGTAGTTGATACACTGTAAGCGCCAAATATTTATGAATTCTGTTATTTTAAAAATGTCAATTCCTGCTCAGTGATAGTGCGTGCAAATGTGTATACTACGTGTTGTCTTCCTTTAAGGAGTCGGATGGATCAGGCTCCGCGCAACCCTGAACATGATAAGGAGTATAGAAAATGACCTGGTTTATTATTTTTCAATTCCTTCCATGATGGCCTATGGTTCACGTCAGTTGAATGACTCCTTGTCAGGTGTGTTTATGTTGTACTCATTATGAAGCACTTTTCAATTATGTTAGTTCCGTAGCCCTTATGCTCTAGTGCAGGGGTGTCCAAGTCCAGTCCTCGAGGGCCGCATTCCTCCATGTTTTCCAAGTTTCCCTCGTTAAACACACTTGTGCAGGAGCCCTGATCATTGAATCAGGTGTGTTTAACGAGGGAAACTTGGAAAACATGGAGGAATGCGGCCCTCAAGGACTGGACTTGGACACCCCTGCTCTAGTGAGACCTGGAATGTAAACGTGTATATATATGTGGCTCCCTGTTTTTCTTACCTTTGTTTGTCCACATTTTGTTTCATGCACATTATATCTTTGGGTATTCACCACACTCAATGTTCAAATCCACCCTGCCTTTCGCTGTACATCTTTATGGGAATGGCCTGAGGAGATCTGTGAACCTCTACCTCCCAGTTATTTGACTTACACCATCCATCCATCCATCCATCCATCCATCCATCCATCCATCCATCCATCCATCCATCCATCCATCCATCCATCCATCCATCCATCCATCCATCCATCCATCCATCCATCTTCTTCCGTTTATCTGGGGTCGGGTCGCGGGGCAGCAGCTTTAGGAGGGACTCCCAGACTTCCCTCTCCCCAGCCACTTCATCAAGCTCATCCCGGGGGATCCCAAGGCGTTCCCAGGCCAGCTGAGAGACATAGTCTCTCCAGCGCATCCTGGGTCGTCCCCGGGGTCTCCTACCGGTGGGACATGCCCGGAACACCTCCCCAGGGCGGCGTCCAGGAGGCATCCTGATAAGATGCCCGAGCCACATCTGACTCCTCTCTATTATTATTTTAATGCTTGAACATTGTACAGTATAAATAGTAAATTTCATCATGACAGTATTAACACTAAGCTAGGTGAGAACCTCAATGCCATTTTCTACCCTCAATGCCATTTTTCACGATGGATTCACTTACTCGTGCCAAAGTGTGAAACACCGCCACCCAGAGGGCAAAAAGCGACATTGCGGTCCTCAAAGGTGAACGACAGCAGTCCTCCCGCCCTTCCACCAAGTCCCAGCGAGCCGAAAAATCGAGAACCTCACCAGCACTGCTGAGTGACCTCCCATGCCTCACACGTCTGCCTAAAAAACACCCAACCCGCTGGACTCACACTCGTTCCCAAGCAGAGAGAACTCATGACAGGTGAGGATTACATCGATCACTGTGAGGCGGAGATGCCCAGTGGAGTGAGTGCATGCCTGCCTGGCCCAGGCAATTTGTGCCAACAATGGAGCTCATCTCACACGCACGCACGCACACTCTCACTTATGTTTTTTTCATGTCTGTTTTTGGAATGCAACTTGACAGGCCTGCATCGCCCGGTCATTCCTGTCCAATGGGAACACAGAACGTCACAAGCGTGGGTGTGTATACATACGTCCCTTACAAAATGTACAGTCTGAAAACAATGAATTCCGCTTTAGTTCCGGATCAAACAAGCGGACTAAAAGACTTTTCTGGTCTGAATAAACCCTGAGATAAGATAGCCTTAACTAGATAACAAAAATAAATAGGTATATACATACGGACAAGGGAGAAAAGAAAACGCGCTGAAACGGGCGTCGAACCCGCAACATCATACGTAAGAGGTACACATACTAACCAGTGTGCCATTAAGTCAACACTCAACAAATGTAAGTACTAAACAGTAGTTCCTATGACGTCTGCTCCGTCGCAGTCACGTGACGCGAACATGACGTCAATGGACTTCTGCCGAAATTCAAATCCGTGAGCAGAGTTAACTTGTTTAAAAGGGAGTGGGCAGAAGACTTATTTAATTGATTTGAATCCATTTTGAGTGTGCGCCATTATGTCAACGCATAACAATTGTAACTACTATACAAAATAGCGGTTGCTATACGACGTTGCTACGTGCAGTCACGTGACGCGGACGTGACGTCATAGGGCCGAACTTCCGCCGAAATTCAAAACCGTGGGCAGAGTTCACTTGTTTAAAAGGGAGTGGGCAGAAGACTTATTTAATTGATTTAAATCTATTTTGAGTGTGCGCCGTTATGTCAACGCATAACAATTGTAAGTCTAATATACAAAACAGCGGTTGCTATACGACGTTGCTCCGTCGTGGTCACGTGACGCGGACGTGACGTCAATGGGGGGGGAACTTCCGCCGAAATTCAAATCCGTGGGCAGAGTTAACTTGTTTAAAAGGGAGTGGGCAGAAGACTTATTTAATTTATTTAAATCTATTTGGACTGCGGCCATTATGTCAACGCATAACAACTGTAAGTCTACTAAACAAAACAGCGATATGACGTCTGCCACGTTGCAGTCATGTGACGCGGAAATGACGGTAGTGGGCGGGACTTCCGCCAAAATTCAAATCCGTGGGCGCGGCTTTCAACAATGGCAGCGAACGACACACCGGATGGTTCAACGACGACTAACAAGAGAAATATTTTTATTTTCTGCTTGCAACTGGACCGTCTAGAGCGTACACGGTAAATACAACTCATTGTTTTTAAAAAGAAGTACTTTTGTAGCCCCGAAAAGCGAGTTAGTGTGCCGTGGGTGGGGACGTCGAGCTCGGCGTCTGCTGCCAGCCACAAACGCCGAATTTCGACGATTCTTCCTGGTCAACGGTTATAAATGATTGCGTTGATTTAAAAAGAAAAACTTTATTTAACTCTACTTTTAACTTCGCCGTTTTAGATAAGCGGGTATTACGCGGAAATGACGTCAGTAGGCGTGGCTTCCGCCAAAATTCAAATCCGTGGCCGCGGATGGCTGTGAATGGACGCGAGCGAGATAGCGGATACAAACACGACGATTAGCAACAGAAATATCTTTATTTTCTGCTCGCAACTGGACCGTCTAGAGCGTATACGGTAAATACAACTCATTGTTTTTAAAAAGAAGTACTTTTGTAGCCCCGAAAAGCGAGTGAGTGTGGCGGGCGTCGAGCTCGGCGTCTGCTGCCAGCCACAAACGCCGAATTTCGACGATTCTTCCTGGTCAACGGTTATAAATGATTGCGTTGATTTAAAAAGAAAAACTTTTTTTAACTCTACTTTTAACTTTGCCGTTTTAGATAAGCGGGTATTACGCGGAAATGACGTCAGTAGGCGTGGCTTCCGCCAAAATTCAAATCCGTGGCCGCGGATGGCTGCGAATGGACGCGAGCGAGATAGCGGATACAAACACGACGATTAGCAACAGAAATATCTTTATTTTCTGCTCGCAACTGGACCGTCTAGAGCGTATACGGTAAATACAACTCATTGTTTTTAAAAAGAAGTACTTTTGTAGCCCCGAAAAGCGAGTGAGTGTGGCGGGCGTCGAGCTCGGCGTCTGCTGCCAGCCACAAACGCCGAATTTCGACGATTCTTCCTGGTCAACGGTTATAAATGATTGCGTTGATTTAAAAAGAAAAACTTTATTTAACTCTACTTTTAACTTTGCCGTTTTAGATAAGCGGGTATTACGCGGAAATGAAGCCAGTAGGCGTGGCTTCCGCCAAAATTCAAATCCGTGGCCGCGGATGGCTGCGAATGGACGCGAGCGAGATAGCGGATACAAACACGACGATTAGCAACAGAAATATCTTTATTTTCTGCTCTCAACTGGACCGCCTAGAGCGTATACGGTAAATACAACTCATTGTGTTTAAAAATAAGTACTATTGTAGTCTCGAAAAAGCGAGTGAGTGGGGGGCCCGTCGTCGAATTCGGCGTCTGCTGTCAGCCATAGACGCCGAATTTCGACGATTCTCCCTGGTCAACGGTTGTAAATTATTGCGTTGATTAAAAATAAAACTTTATTTAATTCTACTTTTAACTTTGCCGTTTTAGATAAACGGGTATTACGTCGCAGTAATGTGCCGTCGAAATGAATAGGGGAAACTCCCGCCAAGATTCAAATCCGTGGGCGCGAAATGGCCGTTAGCGCGACAGCGGATACAAACACGACGTAGTCGCGTTGCCTTATATCTTTGAATGTCTTGAGGGTAAATGTTAATGTTTAATTTCATTCCTTTAGGTTACATGGTGTTTGTTGGCTGTATGTTTTCCACTGTAAGAAGAATGAATATACACATCAGGTGGAGGCTCGCATCATTGACCAGGCGCTACAATGGTGAGTAGCCCTTCCTTCCTCCATTTATGTTAAACACCTCCTATTTCATGTCTAACAGTAATTGATTTAACACATAACTGTAAGTAAATTGTGTGTGGGCACTGTCAATTTAATATGTGTGATTATACTGCCTAATCTGTCACTGAGTATATTGTTGCAAAGTAATATAAGAAATAATCCAAAATTGTAATTCAGAATAGTTTTCAAAAGACGACCATTAGAATTATATACAAATGTGATTACCCTGAACAGAAGTAATTTCTTAAATCACAAATTCTTCTATTCAAAGATTTGGTCAGACTGCTCAAATGATGCCTAACAGTAATTAATGTAACACATAACCATAAGTAAATTGAGTGTGGGCACTCTTAAATTAACAAGTGATTATATTGCCTAATCTCTTACCGAGTATGTTGTTGCAAAGTAATATAAGAAAAGATCCAAAGTAGTAATCTAGTGTTTAATATGTCCTATCAGGGCTCAAGTCAAAATTTGGCACCATCATGTGGTGAAATTTGGAATTGCATCACATCCAATTTTGCCTGGGAACAAACAGATTAAATAAGTCGTAGTCTTAAATAAGACACCCCTTCTCAAACAAGTAAACTCTGCCCATTTTGCGCAGTAGATGTTCTGTTAATACCTAGTATTTAAACAAAGTCATAATTTAAAATACTTTCAACATTCATTCATCCATTAAACCACCGTTAGTCCACTCGCTCTTATTACCAACTCCTATCAATTTAACTAAGCGTTTAATACGTCCTATCAGGTCTCAAGTCAAGATTTGGCACCATACTTTTTTGAAATTTGCAATTGCAGCAAATCCAATTTTGCCAGGGAAGAAAAATAGTCTTACATGTTGCCATTAAATAAATTAAATAAATCTTGCTTGTTCCCACTCCTTTTGAAAAAAGTAGTTTAAAACGAGGGCCCCTCCCTCAACTTTTAACCCGAACGAGCCCTAAGCCCGCACGTCACATTGTGTTGCATCTGCGAATGTTGCTTGAAGCCAAATGTTAAAGTTTTCTTTCATTCCATTAGGTTTCACGGTGTTGGTCGGCTGTACGTTTTCCACCGTCAGAAGAATGAAAATACAAATCAGTTGGAGGCTCGCATCATTGACCAGTCGCTACAATGGTGAGTACCCATTTCTTCCTCCATTTATGTTAAACACCTCCTATTTTATGTTTAACAGTAATTGATTTAACACATAACCATAAGTAAATTGAGTGTGGGCACGCTCAAGTTAACATATGCGATTATACTGCCTAATCTCTCACCGAGTATATTGTTGCAAAGTAATATAAGAAAAGATCCAAAGTTGTAATTCAGAATAGTTTTCAAAAGAAGGCCATTAGAATTATATACAAATGTGATTACCCTAAACTTAAAAACAAACTATTTGTTAACTCACAAAGTCTTCAATTCAAAGATTTGGTTAGATTATCACACTCCTCAAAGTGAAGCAAAAGTGTTTACCTAAAAAATGTTCAAAAGCATATTCAAACTATGTCTAATTCAGAACATTCATGTTGCCCCCCTCGGTATTATTATCATTTTTTATCACTTCAACTAAGTGTTTAATATGTCCTATCAGGTCTCAAGTCAAAATTTGGCACCATCATGTGGTGTAATTTGGAATTGCAGCACATCCAATTTTGCCTGGGAATAAACAGATTAAATAAGTCTTACTTCTTGCCAATCCTTCCCAATTTTGTCAGGGAACAAAAATAGATTAAATAAACTAAATAAGTTTTACTTCTTCCCATTAAATGAGTTTAATACGTCCTATCAGGTCTCAAGTCAAGATTTGGCACCGTACTTTGTTGAAATTTGCAATTGCAGCAAATCCTATTTTGCCTGGGAACCAAAATAGATGAAACAAATAAATTAAGCCATTAAATAAATTAAATAAGTCTTGCTTGTTCGCACTCCTTTTCGAAAAAGTAGTTTAAAACGAGGGCCCTTCCCTCAACCTTTAAGTAGTAATCCAGTGTTTAATATCTCCTATCAGGGCTCAAGTCAAAATTTGGCACCATCATGTGGTGAAATTTGGAATTGCATCACATCCAATTTTGCCTGGGAACAAACAGATTAAATAAGTCGTAGTCTTAAATAAGACACCCCTTCTCAAACAAGTAAACTCTGCCCATTTTGCGCAGTAGATGTTCTGTTAATACCTAGTATTTAAACAAAGTCATAATTTAAATTACTTTCAACATTCATTCATCCATTCAACCACCGCTAGTCCACTCGCTCTTATTACCAACTCCTGTCAATGTAACTAAGCGTTTAATACGTCCTATCAGGTCTCAAGTCAAGATTTGGCACTGTACTTTCTTGAAATTGGCAATTGCAGCAAATCCAATTTTGCCAGGGAAGAAAAATAGTCTTACATATTGCCATTAAATAAATTAAATAAGTCTTGCTTGTTCCCACTCCTTTTGAAAAAAGTAGTTTAAAACGAGGGCCCCTCCCTCAACCTTTAACCCGAACGAGCCCTAAGCCCGCACGTCACATTGTGTTGCATCTGCGAATGTTGCTTGAAGCCAAATGTTAAAGTTTTCTTCCATTCCTTTAGGTTCCATGGTGTTGGTTGTTTTCCACTGTAAGAAGGATAAAAGTCCAACGGTTTGATGTTGGCGAAGACATCTCCGGTGAGTCCTTCCTTCCTTTTTATTCATGGGAAGTCACAGACAACAATAGATAAAGTAACACATTGTTAGAGGTAACTACATTTGTCTTAAATTGGATAGATTACTTCTTCCCACACCATTTCAAACAAGTACACTGGCCATATTGTGTTTATACCTAGTATTTATACAGTCATAATTTAAATGAACAAATAAGATTCATTCACTCACCCACTCACTCATTCATTCATTCAGAAGATCCAAAGTTGTGTGTGCTGTGTAATTGAGAATAGATCTCATGTTACTCCACTTGCTCATATGACCAACTTCTATCAAATTAGCTATTAATACGTCCCATCAGGTCTCAAGTCAATATTTGGGACCGTAATTTGTCGAAATTTGCAATTGCAGCAAATCCAATTTTGCCTCGGAAACAAACATATATTAAACAAACTAAATAAGTCTTCTTCCCATTTAAATAAATGAAATAAGTCTTTTCTTCCTAGTCCTTTTTAAACAAGTAAACTGGCCATTTTTTGCAGTCGTGTTTGTGTTCATACTTAATATTTATCCAAAATCATAATTGAAATGACTTCATTCATTCATTTTTGAAAATTGGAATTCCACCAAATCCATTTTTCCCATTAAACAAGTTTTACTTCTTCCGTTTAAATAAATGAAATAAGTCTTACTTCCCACTCTTTTTCAAACAAGTAAACTGCCCATTTTGTGTAGTATATTTTCTGTTTATACCTAGTATTTATACAAAATCATAATGAAAATGATTTAATTAACAATTAAGTTAATGAACTTATTCAAAAGAGTTTTTAATATGTCCTATTAAGTATAATGAGATTTGTCACCATCCTTAGGTATAATTTGGATTTGCAGCAAATCAAACAGACAAACGCATTGGCCAAGTTATTTTATAAGAGCATGTGGGGTGATGTGATGTCTTTTGTGGGATGATGTTTTGCATTTGTGATGTCATACTCTGTTTTTTATGATGTCATATTTTTGGTTCGTTAGGTGCTAGAGGCTAGGTGCTAGAGGCTAGGTGCTAGAGGCTAAGGTCTAGGTGCTAAGGTCTAGGTGCTAAGGTCTAGGTGCTAGAGGCTAGAGGTTAGGTGCTAGAAGCTAGGTGCTAGTGGGTAATGTGGTTAGGTGCTAAGGTCTAATGTGGTTTGGTGCTAAGGTCTAACGTGGTTTGGTGATAAGGTCTAACGTGGTTTGGTGATAAGGTCTACTGTGGTTTGGTGTTAAGGTCTAATGTGGTTTGGTGCTAAGGTCTAATGTGGTTTGGTGCTGAGGTCTAATGTGGTTGGGTGCTAAGGTCTAATTGTGCTAGGTGCTTAAGGTCTAATTGTTCTAGGTGCTAATGGTCTATGTGCTATGTGCTCATGGTTTAATGTGCTATGTGCTCATGGCCTAATGTGCTATGTGCTCATGGCCTAATGTGCTATGTGCTCATGGTTTAATGTGCTATGTGCTCATGGCCTAATGTGCTATGTGCTCATGGTTTGATGTGCTATGTGCTCATGGCCTAATGTGCTATGTGCTCATGGTCTAATGTGCTATGGTCTAATGTGCTATGTGCTCATGGCCTAATGTGCTATGTGCTCATGGTATAATGTGCTATGGTCTAATGTACTATGTGCTAATGGTTTAATGTGCTATGTGTTAATGGTTTAATGGGCTAATGTGCTAATGGTCTAATGTGTTAATGGTCTAATGTGTTAATGGTCTAATGTGCTAATGGTCTAATGTGCTAATGGTCTAATGTGCTAATGGTCTAATGTGCTAATGGTTTAATGTGCTAATGGTCTAATGTGCTAATGGTCTAATGTGCTAATGGTCTAATGTGCTAATGGTTTAATGTGCTAATGGTCTAATGTGCTAATGGTCTAATGTGCTAATGGTCTAATGTGCTAATGGTCTAATGTGCTAATGGTCTAATGTGCTAATGGTCTAATGTGCTATTGGTCTAATGTGCTATTGGTCTAATGTGCTATTGGTCTAATGTGCTATTGGTCTAATGTGCTATTGATCTAATGTGCTATTGGTCTAATGTGCTATTGGTCTAATGTGCTATTGGTCTAATGTGCTATTGGTCTAATGTGCTATTGGTCTAATGTGCTATTGGTCTAATGTGCTATTGGTGTAATGTGCTATTGGTGTAATGTGCTATTGGTGTAATGTGCTATTGGTGTAATGTGCTATTGGTGTAATGTGCTATTGGTGTAATGTGCTATTGGTGTAATGTGCTATTGGTGGAATGTGCTATTGGTTGAATGTGCTATTGGTTGAATGTGCTATTGGTTGAATGTGCTATTGGTTGAATGTGCTATTGGTTGAATGTGCTATTGGTTGAATGTGCTATTGGTTGAATGTGCTATTGGTTGAATGTGCTATTGGTTGAATGTGCTATTGGTTGAATGTGCTATGTGCTATTGGTTTTATGTGCTATGTGCTAATGGATTAATGTGCTATGTGCTAATGGATTAATGTGCTAATGGTTTAATGTGCTATGTGCTAATGGTTTAATGTGCTATGTGCTAATGGTTTTATGTGCTATTGGTTTAATGTGCTATGTGCTATTGGTTTAATGTGCTTAGGGTTTAATGTGCTTAGTGCTTAGGGTTTAATGTGCTTAGTGCTTAGGGTTTAATGTGCTTAGTGCTTAGGGTTTAATGTGATTAGGTCTTTATGTGCTTTGTGCTTAAGGTTTTATGTGCTTTGTGCTTAAGGTTTTATGTGCTTTGTGCTTAAGGTTTTATAAGTTTTGTTAAGGTTTCATTTGCTCTGTGCTTAAGGTTTTATGTGCTTTGTGCTTAAGGTTTTATGTGCTTTGTGCTTAAGGTTTTATGTGCTGGTTAGGGTTGTTGTTGCTCTTGCTGTGCTTAGGGTTAGGCTTGCTGTGCTTAGGTTTAGGCTTGCTCTTGCTGTGCTTAAGGTTGTTGTTAGGGTTTCTTGTTAGGGGTCTTGTTAGGTTTCTTGTTAGGTTTCTTGTTAGTTTTTTGTTAGGGTTGCTGTGCTGAGGCTTAGGGTTAGGCTTGCTCTTGCTGTGGTTAGGGTTAGGGTTAGGGTTAGGGTTTGTGTTAGGCTCAGGCTGGCTTTTGCTGTGCTGAGGCTTAGGGTTAGGCTTGCTCTTGCTGTGGTTAGGGTTAGGGTTAGGGTTAGGGTTTGTGTTAGGCTCAGGCTGGCTTTTGCTGTGCTGAGGCTTAGGGTTAGGCTTGCTCTTGCTGTGGTTAGGGTTAGGGTTAGGGTTAGGGTTTGTGTTAGGCTCAGGCTGGCTTTTGCTGTGCTGAGGCTTAGGGTTAGGCTTGCTCTTGCTGTGGTTAGGGTTAGGGTTAGGGTTAGGGTTTGTGTTAGGCTCAGGCTGGCTTTTGCTGTGCTGAGGCTTAGGGTTAGGCTTGCTCTTGCTGTGGTTAGGGTTAGGGTTAGGGTTAGGGTTTGTGTTAGGCTCAGGCTGGCTTTTGCTGTGCTGAGGCTTAGGGTTAGGCTTGCTCTTGCTGTGGTTAGGGTTAGGGTTAGGGTTAGGGTTTGTGTTAGGCTCAGGCTGGCTTTTGCTGTGCTGAGGCTTAGGGTTAGGCTTGCTCTTGCTGTGGTTAGGGTTAGGGTTAGGGTTAGGGTTTGTGTTAGGCTCAGGCTGGCTTTTGCTGTGCTGAGGCTTAGGGTTAGGCTTGCTCTTGCTGTGGTTAGGGTTAGGGTTAGGGTTAGGGTTTGTGTTAGGCTCAGGCTGGCTTTTGCTGTGCTGAGGCTTAGGGTTAGGCTTGCTCTTGCTGTGGTTAGGGTTAGGGTTAGGGTTAGGGTTTGTGTTAGGCTCAGGCTGGCTTTTGCTGTGCTGAGGCTTAGGGTTAGGCTTGCTCTTGCTGTGGTTAGGGTTAGGGTTAGGGTTAGGGTTTGTGTTAGGCTCAGGCTGGCTTTTGCTGTGCTGAGGCTTAGGGTTAGGCTTGCTCTTGCTGTGGTTAGGGTTAGGGTTAGGGTTAGGGTTTGTGTTAGGCTCAGGCTGGCTTTTGCTGTGCTGAGGCTTAGGGTTAGGCTTGCTCTTGCTGTGGTTAGGGTTAGGGTTAGGGTTAGGGTTTGTGTTAGGCTCAGGCTGGCTTTTGCTGTGCTGAGGCTTAGGGTTAGGCTTGCTCTTGCTGTGGTTAGGGTTAGGGTTAGGGTTAGGGTTTGTGTTAGGCTCAGGCTGGCTTTTGCTGTGCTGAGGCTTAGGGTTAGGCTTGCTCTTGCTGTGGTTAGGGTTAGGGTTAGGGTTAGGGTTTGTGTTAGGCTCAGGCTGGCTTTTGCTGTGCTGAGGCTTAGGGTTAGGCTTGCTCTTGCTGTGGTTAGGGTTAGGGTTAGGGTTAGGGTTTGTGTTAGGCTCAGGCTGGCTTTTGCTGTGCTGAGGCTTAGGGTTAGGCTTGCTCTTGCTGTGGTTAGGGTTAGGGTTAGGGTTAGGGTTTGTGTTAGGCTCAGGCTGGCTTTTGCTGTGCTGAGGCTTAGGGTTAGGCTTGCTCTTGCTGTGGTTAGGGTTAGGGTTAGGGTTAGGGTTTGTGTTAGGCTCAGGCTGGCTTTTGCTGTGCTGAGGCTTAGGGTTAGGCTTGCTCTTGCTGTGGTTAGGGTTAGGGTTAGGGTTAGGGTTTGTGTTAGGCTCAGGCTGGCTTTTGCTGTGCTGAGGCTTAGGGTTAGGCTTGCTCTTGCTGTGGTTAGGGTTAGGGTTAGGGTTAGGGTTTGTGTTAGGCTCAGGCTGGCTTTTGCTGTGCTGAGGCTTAGGGTTAGGCTTGCTCTTGCTGTGGTTAGGGTTAGGGTTAGGGTTAGGGTTTGTGTTAGGCTCAGGCTGGCTTTTGCTGTGCTGAGGCTTAGGGTTAGGCTTGCTCTTGCTGTGGTTAGGGTTAGGGTTAGGGTTAGGGTTTGTGTTAGGCTCAGGCTGGCTTTTGCTGTGCTGAGGCTTAGGGTTAGGCTTGCTCTTGCTGTGGTTAGGGTTAGGGTTAGGGTTAGGGTTTGTGTTAGGCTCAGGCTGGCTTTTGCTGTGCTGAGGCTTAGGGTTAGGCTTGCTCTTGCTGTGGTTAGGGTTAGGGTTAGGGTTAGGGTTTGTGTTAGGCTCAGGCTGGCTTTTGCTGTGCTGAGGCTTAGGGTTAGGCTTGCTCTTGCTGTGGTTAGGGTTAGGGTTAGGGTTAGGGTTTGTGTTAGGCTCAGGCTGGCTTTTGCTGTGCTGAGGCTTAGGGTTAGGCTTGCTCTTGCTGTGGTTAGGGTTAGGGTTAGGGTTAGGGTTTGTGTTAGGCTCAGGCTGGCTTTTGCTGTGCTGAGGCTTAGGGTTAGGCTTGCTCTTGCTGTGGTTAGGGTTAGGGTTAGGGTTAGGGTTTGTGTTAGGCTCAGGCTGGCTTTTGCTGTGCTGAGGCTTAGGGTTAGGCTTGCTCTTGCTGTGGTTAGGGTTAGGGTTAGGGTTAGGGTTTGTGTTAGGCTCAGGCTGGCTTTTGCTGTGCTGAGGCTTAGGGTTAGGCTTGCTCTTGCTGTGGTTAGGGTTAGGGTTAGGGTTAGGGTTTGTGTTAGGCTCAGGCTGGCTTTTGCTGTGCTGAGGCTTAGGGTTAGGCTTGCTCTTGCTGTGGTTAGGGTTAGGGTTAGGGTTAGGGTTTGTGTTAGGCTCAGGCTGGCTTTTGCTGTGCTGAGGCTTAGGGTTAGGCTTGCTCTTGCTGTGGTTAGGGTTAGGGTTAGGGTTAGGGTTTGTGTTAGGCTCAGGCTGGCTTTTGCTGTGCTGAGGCTTAGGGTTAGGCTTGCTCTTGCTGTGGTTAGGGTTAGGGTTAGGGTTAGGGTTTGTGTTAGGCTCAGGCTGGCTTTTGCTGTGCTGAGGCTTAGGGTTAGGCTTGCTCTTGCTGTGGTTAGGGTTAGGGTTAGGGTTAGGGTTTGTGTTAGGCTCAGGCTGGCTTTTGCTGTGCTGAGGCTTAGGGTTAGGCTTGCTCTTGCTGTGGTTAGGGTTAGGGTTAGGGTTATGTGTTAGGCTCAGGCTGGCTTTTGCTGTGCTGAGGCTTAGGGTTAGGCTTGCTCTTGCTGTGGTTAGGGTTAGGGTTAGGGTTAGGGTTTGTGTTAGGCTCAGGCTGGCTTTTGCTGTGCTGAGGCTTAGGGTTAGGCTTGCTCTTGCTGTGGTTAGGGTTAGGGTTAGGGTTAGGTTTGTGTTAGGCTCAGGCTGGCTTTTGCTGTGCTGAGGCTTAGGGTTAGGCTTGCTCTTGCTGTGGTTAGGGTTAGGGTTAGGGTTAGGGTTTGTGTTAGGCTCAGGCTGGCTTTTGCTGTGCTGAGGCTTAGGGTTAGGCTTGCTCTTGCTGTGGTTAGGGTTAGGGTTAGGGTTAGGGTTTGTGTTAGGCTCAGGCTGGCTTTTGCTGTGCTGAGGCTTAGGGTTAGGCTTGCTCTTGCTGTGGTTAGGGTTAGGGTTAGGGTTAGGGTTTGTGTTAGGCTCAGGCTGGCTTTTGCTGTGCTGAGGCTTAGGGTTAGGCTTGCTCTTGCTGTGGTTAGGGTTAGGGTTAGGGTTAGGGTTTGTGTTAGGCTCAGGCTGGCTTTTGCTGTGCTGAGGCTTAGGGTTAGGCTTGCTCTTGCTGTGGTTAGGGTTAGGGTTAGGGTTAGGGTTTGTGTTAGGCTCAGGCTGGCTTTTGCTGTGCTGAGGCTTAGGGTTAGGCTTGCTCTTGCTGTGGTTAGGGTTAGGGTTAGGGTTAGGGTTTGTGTTAGGCTCAGGCTGGCTTTTGCTGTGCTGAGGCTTAGGGTTAGGCTTGCTCTTGCTGTGGTTAGGGTTAGGGTTAGGGTTAGGGTTTGTGTTAGGCTCAGGCTGGCTTTTGCTGTGCTGAGGCTTAGGGTTAGGCTTGCTCTTGCTGTGGTTAGGGTTAGGGTTAGGGTTAGGGTTTGTGTTAGGCTCAGGCTGGCTTTTGCTGTGCTGAGGCTTAGGGTTAGGCTTGCTCTTGCTGTGGTTAGGGTTAGGGTTAGGGTTAGGGTTTGTGTTAGGCTCAGGCTGGCTTTTGCTGTGCTGAGGCTTAGGGTTAGGCTTGCTCTTGCTGTGGTTAGGGTTAGGGTTAGGGTTAGGGTTTGTGTTAGGCTCAGGCTGGCTTTTGCTGTGCTGAGGCTTAGGGTTAGGCTTGCTCTTGCTGTGGTTAGGGTTAGGGTTAGGGTTAGGGTTTGTGTTAGGCTCAGGCTGGCTTTTGCTGTGCTGAGGCTTAGGGTTAGGCTTGCTCTTGCTGTGGTTAGGGTTAGGGTTAGGGTTAGGGTTTGTGTTAGGCTCAGGCTGGCTTTTGCTGTGCTGAGGCTTAGGGTTAGGCTTGCTCTTGCTGTGGTTAGGGTTAGGGTTAGGGTTAGGGTTTGTGTTAGGCTCAGGCTGGCTTTTGCTGTGCTGAGGCTTAGGGTTAGGCTTGCTCTTGCTGTGGTTAGGGTTAGGGTTAGGGTTAGGGTTTGTGTTAGGCTCAGGCTGGCTTTTGCTGTGCTGAGGCTTAGGGTTAGGCTTGCTCTTGCTGTGGTTAGGGTTAGGGTTAGGGTTAGGGTTTGTGTTAGGCTCAGGCTGGCTTTTGCTGTGCTGAGGCTTAGGGTTAGGCTTGCTCTTGCTGTGGTTAGGGTTAGGGTTAGGGTTAGGGTTTGTGTTAGGCTCAGGCTGGCTTTTGCTGTGCTGAGGCTTAGGGTTAGGCTTGCTCTTGCTGTGGTTAGGGTTAGGGTTAGGGTTAGGGTTTGTGTTAGGCTCAGGCTGGCTTTTGCTGTGCTGAGGCTTAGGGTTAGGCTTGCTCTTGCTGTGGTTAGGGTTAGGGTTAGGGTTAGGGTTTGTGTTAGGCTCAGGCTGGCTTTTGCTGTGCTGAGGCTTAGGGTTAGGCTTGCTCTTGCTGTGGTTAGGGTTAGGGTTAGGGTTAGGGTTTGTGTTAGGCTCAGGCTGGCTTTTGCTGTGCTGAGGCTTAGGGTTAGGCTTGCTCTTGCTGTGGTTAGGGTTAGGGTTAGGGTTGTGGTTTGTGTTAGGCTCAGGCTGGCTTTTGCTGTGCTGAGGCTTAGGGTTAGGCTTGCTCTTGCTGTGGTTAGGGTTAGGGTTAGGGTTAGGGTTTGTGTTAGGCTCAGGCTGGCTTTTGCTGTGCTGAGGCTTAGGGTTAGGCTTGCTCTTGCTGTGGTTAGGGTTAGGGTTAGGGTTAGGGTTTGTGTTAGGCTCAGGCTGGCTTTTGCTGTGCTGAGGCTTAGGGTTAGGCTTGCTCTTGCTGTGGTTAGGGTTAGGGTTAGGGTTAGGGTTTGTGTTAGGCTCAGGCTGGCTTTTGCTGTGCTGAGGCTTAGGGTTAGGCTTGCTCTTGCTGTGGTTAGGGTTAGGGTTAGGGTTAGGGTTTGTGTTAGGCTCAGGCTGGCTTTTGCTGTGCTGAGGCTTAGGGTTAGGCTTGCTCTTGCTGTGGTTAGGGTTAGGGTTAGGGTTAGGGTTTGTGTTAGGCTCAGGCTGGCTTTTGCTGTGCTGAGGCTTAGGGTTAGGCTTGCTCTTGCTGTGGTTAGGGTTAGGGTTAGGGTTAGGGTTTGTGTTAGGCTCAGGCTGGCTTTTGCTGTGCTGAGGCTTAGGGTTAGGCTTGCTCTTGCTGTGGTTAGGGTTAGGGTTAGGGTTAGGGTTTGTGTTAGGCTCAGGCTGGCTTTTGCTGTGCTGAGGCTTAGGGTTAGGCTTGCTCTTGCTGTGGTTAGGGTTAGGGTTAGGGTTAGGGTTTGTGTTAGGCTCAGGCTGGCTTTTGCTGTGCTGAGGCTTAGGGTTAGGCTTGCTCTTGCTGTGGTTAGGGTTAGGGTTAGGGTTAGGGTTTGTGTTAGGCTCAGGCTGGCTTTTGCTGTGCTGAGGCTTAGGGTTAGGCTTGCTCTTGCTGTGGTTAGGGTTAGGGTTAGGGTTAGGGTTTGTGTTAGGCTCAGGCTGGCTTTTGCTGTGCTGAGGCTTAGGGTTAGGCTTGCTCTTGCTGTGGTTAGGGTTAGGGTTAGGGTTAGGGTTTGTGTTAGGCTCAGGCTGGCTTTTGCTGTGCTGAGGCTTAGGGTTAGGCTTGCTCTTGCTGTGGTTAGGGTTAGGGTTAGGGTTAGGGTTTGTGTTAGGCTCAGGCTGGCTTTTGCTGTGCTGAGGCTTAGGGTTAGGCTTGCTCTTGCTGTGGTTAGGGTTAGGGTTAGGGTTAGGGTTTGTGTTAGGCTCAGGCTGGCTTTTGCTGTGCTGAGGCTTAGGGTTAGGCTTGCTCTTGCTGTGGTTAGGGTTAGGGTTAGGGTTAGGGTTTGTGTTAGGCTCAGGCTGGCTTTTGCTGTGCTGAGGCTTAGGGTTAGGCTTGCTCTTGCTGTGGTTAGGGTTAGGGTTAGGGTTAGGGTTTGTGTTAGGCTCAGGCTGGCTTTTGCTGTGCTGAGGCTTAGGGTTAGGCTTGCTCTTGCTGTGGTTAGGGTTAGGGTTAGGGTTAGGGTTTGTGTTAGGCTCAGGCTGGCTTTTGCTGTGCTGAGGCTTAGGGTTAGGCTTGCTCTTGCTGTGGTTAGGGTTAGGGTTAGGGTTAGGGTTTGTGTTAGGCTCAGGCTGGCTTTTGCTGTGCTGAGGCTTAGGGTTAGGCTTGCTCTTGCTGTGGTTAGGGTTAGGGTTAGGGTTAGGGTTTGTGTTAGGCTCAGGCTGGCTTTTGCTGTGCTGAGGCTTAGGGTTAGGCTTGCTCTTGCTGTGGTTAGGGTTAGGGTTAGGGTTAGGGTTTGTGTTAGGCTCAGGCTGGCTTTTGCTGTGCTGAGGCTTAGGGTTAGGCTTGCTCTTGCTGTGGTTAGGGTTAGGGTTAGGGTTAGGGTTTGTGTTAGGCTCAGGCTGGCTTTTGCTGTGCTGAGGCTTAGGGTTAGGCTTGCTCTTGCTGTGGTTAGGGTTAGGGTTAGGGTTAGGGTTTGTGTTAGGCTCAGGCTGGCTTTTGCTGTGCTGAGGCTTAGGGTTAGGCTTGCTCTTGCTGTGGTTAGGGTTAGGGTTAGGGTTAGGGTTTGTGTTAGGCTCAGGCTGGCTTTTGCTGTGCTGAGGCTTAGGGTTAGGCTTGCTCTTGCTGTGGTTAGGGTTAGGGTTAGGGTTAGGGTTTGTGTTAGGCTCAGGCTGGCTTTTGCTGTGCTGAGGCTTAGGGTTAGGCTTGCTCTTGCTGTGGTTAGGGTTAGGGTTAGGGTTAGGGTTTGTGTTAGGCTCAGGCTGGCTTTTGCTGTGCTGAGGCTTAGGGTTAGGCTTGCTCTTGCTGTGGTTAGGGTTAGGGTTAGGGTTAGGGTTTGTGTTAGGCTCAGGCTGGCTTTTGCTGTGCTGAGGCTTAGGGTTAGGCTTGCTCTTGCTGTGGTTAGGGTTAGGGTTAGGGTTAGGGTTTGTGTTAGGCTCAGGCTGGCTTTTGCTGTGCTGAGGCTTAGGGTTAGGCTTGCTCTTGCTGTGGTTAGGGTTAGGGTTAGGGTTAGGGTTTGTGTTAGGCTCAGGCTGGCTTTTGCTGTGCTGAGGCTTAGGGTTAGGCTTGCTCTTGCTGTGGTTAGGGTTAGGGTTAGGGTTAGGGTTTGTGTTAGGCTCAGGCTGGCTTTTGCTGTGCTGAGGCTTAGGGTTAGGCTTGCTCTTGCTGTGGTTAGGGTTAGGGTTAGGGTTAGGGTTTGTGTTAGGCTCAGGCTGGCTTTTGCTGTGCTGAGGCTTAGGGTTAGGCTTGCTCTTGCTGTGGTTAGGGTTAGGGTTAGGGTTAGGGTTTGTGTTAGGCTCAGGCTGGCTTTTGCTGTGCTGAGGCTTAGGGTTAGGCTTGCTCTTGCTGTGGTTAGGGTTAGGGTTAGGGTTAGGGTTTGTGTTAGGCTCAGGCTGGCTTTTGCTGTGCTGAGGCTTAGGGTTAGGCTTGCTCTTGCTGTGGTTAGGGTTAGGGTTAGGGTTAGGGTTTGTGTTAGGCTCAGGCTGGCTTTTGCTGTGCTGAGGCTTAGGGTTAGGCTTGCTCTTGCTGTGGTTAGGGTTAGGGTTAGGGTTAGGGTTTGTGTTAGGCTCAGGCTGGCTTTTGCTGTGCTGAGGCTTAGGGTTAGGCTTGCTCTTGCTGTGGTTAGGGTTAGGGTTAGGGTTAGGGTTTGTGTTAGGCTCAGGCTGGCTTTTGCTGTGCTGAGGCTTAGGGTTAGGCTTGCTCTTGCTGTGGTTAGGGTTAGGGTTAGGGTTAGGGTTTGTGTTAGGCTCAGGCTGGCTTTTGCTGTGCTGAGGCTTAGGGTTAGGCTTGCTCTTGCTGTGGTTAGGGTTAGGGTTAGGGTTAGGGTTTGTGTTAGGCTCAGGCTGGCTTTTGCTGTGCTGAGGCTTAGGGTTAGGCTTGCTCTTGCTGTGGTTAGGGTTAGGGTTAGGGTTAGGGTTTGTGTTAGGCTCAGGCTGGCTTTTGCTGTGCTGAGGCTTAGGGTTAGGCTTGCTCTTGCTGTGGTTAGGGTTAGGGTTAGGGTTAGGGTTTGTGTTAGGCTCAGGCTGGCTTTTGCTGTGCTGAGGCTTAGGGTTAGGCTTGCTCTTGCTGTGGTTAGGGTTAGGGTTAGGGTTAGGGTTTGTGTTAGGCTCAGGCTGGCTTTTGCTGTGCTGAGGCTTAGGGTTAGGCTTGCTCTTGCTGTGGTTAGGGTTAGGGTTAGGGTTAGGGTTTGTGTTAGGCTCAGGCTGGCTTTTGCTGTGCTGAGGCTTAGGGTTAGGCTTGCTCTTGCTGTGGTTAGGGTTAGGGTTAGGGTTAGGGTTTGTGTTAGGCTCAGGCTGGCTTTTGCTGTGCTGAGGCTTAGGGTTAGGCTTGCTCTTGCTGTGGTTAGGGTTAGGGTTAGGGTTAGGGTTTGTGTTAGGCTCAGGCTGGCTTTTGCTGTGCTGAGGCTTAGGGTTAGGCTTGCTCTTGCTGTGGTTAGGGTTAGGGTTAGGGTTAGGGTTTGTGTTAGGCTCAGGCTGGCTTTTGCTGTGCTGAGGCTTAGGGTTAGGCTTGCTCTTGCTGTGGTTAGGGTTAGGGTTAGGGTTAGGGTTTGTGTTAGGCTCAGGCTGGCTTTTGCTGTGCTGAGGCTTAGGGTTAGGCTTGCTCTTGCTGTGGTTAGGGTTAGGGTTAGGGTTAGGGTTTGTGTTAGGCTCAGGCTGGCTTTTGCTGTGCTGAGGCTTAGGGTTAGGCTTGCTCTTGCTGTGGTTAGGGTTAGGGTTAGGGTTAGGGTTTGTGTTAGGCTCAGGCTGGCTTTTGCTGTGCTGAGGCTTAGGGTTAGGCTTGCTCTTGCTGTGGTTAGGGTTAGGGTTAGGGTTAGGGTTTGTGTTAGGCTCAGGCTGGCTTTTGCTGTGCTGAGGCTTAGGGTTAGGCTTGCTCTTGCTGTGGTTAGGGTTAGGGTTAGGGTTAGGGTTTGTGTTAGGCTCAGGCTGGCTTTTGCTGTGCTGAGGCTTAGGGTTAGGCTTGCTCTTGCTGTGGTTAGGGTTAGGGTTAGGGTTAGGGTTTGTGTTAGGCTCAGGCTGGCTTTTGCTGTGCTGAGGCTTAGGGTTAGGCTTGCTCTTGCTGTGGTTAGGGTTAGGGTTAGGGTTAGGGTTTGTGTTAGGCTCAGGCTGGCTTTTGCTGTGCTGAGGCTTAGGGTTAGGCTTGCTCTTGCTGTGGTTAGGGTTAGGGTTAGGGTTAGGGTTTGTGTTAGGCTCAGGCTGGCTTTTGCTGTGCTGAGGCTTAGGGTTAGGCTTGCTCTTGCTGTGGTTAGGGTTAGGGTTAGGGTTAGGGTTTGTGTTAGGCTCAGGCTGGCTTTTGCTGTGCTGAGGCTTAGGGTTAGGCTTGCTCTTGCTGTGGTTAGGGTTAGGGTTAGGGTTAGGGTTTGTGTTAGGCTCAGGCTGGCTTTTGCTGTGCTGAGGCTTAGGGTTAGGCTTGCTCTTGCTGTGGTTAGGGTTAGGGTTAGGGTTAGGGTTTGTGTTAGGCTCAGGCTGGCTTTTGCTGTGCTGAGGCTTAGGGTTAGGCTTGCTCTTGCTGTGGTTAGGGTTAGGGTTAGGGTTAGGGTTTGTGTTAGGCTCAGGCTGGCTTTTGCTGTGCTGAGGCTTAGGGTTAGGCTTGCTCTTGCTGTGGTTAGGGTTAGGGTTAGGGTTAGGGTTTGTGTTAGGCTCAGGCTGGCTTTTGCTGTGCTGAGGCTTAGGGTTAGGCTTGCTCTTGCTGTGGTTAGGGTTAGGGTTAGGGTTAGGGTTTGTGTTAGGCTCAGGCTGGCTTTTGCTGTGCTGAGGCTTAGGGTTAGGCTTGCTCTTGCTGTGGTTAGGGTTAGGGTTAGGGTTAGGGTTTGTGTTAGGCTCAGGCTGGCTTTTGCTGTGCTGAGGCTTAGGGTTAGGCTTGCTCTTGCTGTGGTTAGGGTTAGGGTTAGGGTTAGGGTTTGTGTTAGGCTCAGGCTGGCTTTTGCTGTGCTGAGGCTTAGGGTTAGGCTTGCTCTTGCTGTGGTTAGGGTTAGGGTTAGGGTTAGGGTTTGTGTTAGGCTCAGGCTGGCTTTTGCTGTGCTGAGGCTTAGGGTTAGGCTTGCTCTTGCTGTGGTTAGGGTTAGGGTTAGGGTTAGGGTTTGTGTTAGGCTCAGGCTGGCTTTTGCTGTGCTGAGGCTTAGGGTTAGGCTTGCTCTTGCTGTGGTTAGGGTTAGGGTTAGGGTTAGGGTTTGTGTTAGGCTCAGGCTGGCTTTTGCTGTGCTGAGGCTTAGGGTTAGGCTTGCTCTTGCTGTGGTTAGGGTTAGGGTTAGGGTTAGGGTTTGTGTTAGGCTCAGGCTGGCTTTTGCTGTGCTGAGGCTTAGGGTTAGGCTTGCTCTTGCTGTGGTTAGGGTTAGGGTTAGGGTTAGGGTTTGTGTTAGGCTCAGGCTGGCTTTTGCTGTGCTGAGGCTTAGGGTTAGGCTTGCTCTTGCTGTGGTTAGGGTTAGGGTTAGGGTTAGGGTTTGTGTTAGGCTCAGGCTGGCTTTTGCTGTGCTGAGGCTTAGGGTTAGGCTTGCTCTTGCTGTGGTTAGGGTTAGGGTTAGGGTTAGGGTTTGTGTTAGGCTCAGGCTGGCTTTTGCTGTGCTGAGGCTTAGGGTTAGGCTTGCTCTTGCTGTGGTTAGGGTTAGGGTTAGGGTTAGGGTTTGTGTTAGGCTCAGGCTGGCTTTTGCTGTGCTGAGGCTTAGGGTTAGGCTTGCTCTTGCTGGTTAGGGTTAGGGTTAGGGTTAGGGTTTGTGTTAGGCTCAGGCTGGCTTTTGCTGTGCTGAGGCTTAGGGTTAGGCTTGCTCTTGCTGTGGTTAGGGTTAGGGTTAGGGTTAGGGTTTGTGTTAGGCTCAGGCTGGCTTTTGCTGTGCTGAGGCTTAGGGTTAGGCTTGCTCTTGCTGTGGTTAGGGTTAGGGTTAGGGTTAGGGTTTGTGTTAGGCTCAGGCTGGCTTTTGCTGTGCTGAGGCTTAGGGTTAGGCTTGCTCTTGCTGTGGTTAGGGTTAGGGT
This sequence comes from Syngnathus floridae, assembly GCF_059516105.1. NCBI lineage: Eukaryota > Metazoa > Chordata > Actinopteri > Syngnathiformes > Syngnathidae > Syngnathus > Syngnathus floridae. The sequence continues at coordinate 14,359,685 of NC_142426.1, forward strand.
TAGGGTTAGGGTTTGTGTTAGGCTCAGGCTGGCTTTTGCTGTGCTGAGGCTTAGGGTTAGGCTTGCTCTTGCTGTGGTTAGGGTTAGGGTTAGGGTTAGGGTTTGTGTTAGGCTCAGGCTGGCTTTTGCTGTGCTGAGGCTTAGGGTTAGGCTTGCTCTTGCTGTGGTTAGGGTTAGGGTTAGGGTTAGGGTTTGTGTTAGGCTCAGGCTGGCTTTTGCTGTGCTGAGGCTTAGGGTTAGGCTTGCTCTTGCTGTGGTTAGGGTTAGGGTTAGGGTTAGGGTTTGTGTTAGGCTCAGGCTGGCTTTTGCTGTGCTGAGGCTTAGGGTTAGGCTTGCTCTTGCTGTGGTTAGGGTTAGGGTTAGGGTTAGGGTTTGTGTTAGGCTCAGGCTGGCTTTTGCTGTGCTGAGGCTTAGGGTTAGGCTTGCTCTTGCTGTGGTTAGGGTTAGGGTTAGGGTTAGGGTTTGTGTTAGGCTCAGGCTGGCTTTTGCTGTGCTGAGGCTTAGGGTTAGGCTTGCTCTTGCTGTGGTTAGGGTTAGGGTTAGGGTTAGGGTTTGTGTTAGGCTCAGGCTGGCTTTTGCTGTGCTGAGGCTTAGGGTTAGGCTTGCTCTTGCTGTGGTTAGGGTTAGGGTTAGGGTTAGGGTTTGTGTTAGGCTCAGGCTGGCTTTTGCTGTGCTGAGGCTTAGGGTTAGGCTTGCTCTTGCTGTGGTTAGGGTTAGGGTTAGGGTTAGGGTTTGTGTTAGGCTCAGGCTGGCTTTTGCTGTGCTGAGGCTTAGGGTTAGGCTTGCTCTTGCTGTGGTTAGGGTTAGGGTTAGGGTTAGGGTTTGTGTTAGGCTCAGGCTGGCTTTTGCTGTGCTGAGGCTTAGGGTTAGGCTTGCTCTTGCTGTGGTTAGGGTTAGGGTTAGGGTTAGGGTTTGTGTTAGGCTCAGGCTGGCTTTTGCTGTGCTGAGGCTTAGGGTTAGGCTTGCTCTTGCTGTGGTTAGGGTTAGGGTTAGGGTTAGGGTTTGTGTTAGGCTCAGGCTGGCTTTTGCTGTGCTGAGGCTTAGGGTTAGGCTTGCTCTTGCTGTGGTTAGGGTTAGGGTTAGGGTTAGGGTTTGTGTTAGGCTCAGGCTGGCTTTTGCTGTGCTGAGGCTTAGGGTTAGGCTTGCTCTTGCTGTGGTTAGGGTTAGGGTTAGGGTTAGGGTTTGTGTTAGGCTCAGGCTGGCTTTTGCTGTGCTGAGGCTTAGGGTTAGGCTTGCTCTTGCTGTGGTTAGGGTTAGGGTTAGGGTTAGGGTTTGTGTTAGGCTCAGGCTGGCTTTTGCTGTGCTGAGGCTTAGGGTTAGGCTTGCTCTTGCTGTGGTTAGGGTTAGGGTTAGGGTTAGGGTTTGTGTTAGGCTCAGGCTGGCTTTTGCTGTGCTGAGGCTTAGGGTTAGGCTTGCTCTTGCTGTGGTTAGGGTTAGGGTTAGGGTTAGGGTTTGTGTTAGGCTCAGGCTGGCTTTTGCTGTGCTGAGGCTTAGGGTTAGGCTTGCTCTTGCTGTGGTTAGGGTTAGGGTTAGGGTTAGGGTTTGTGTTAGGCTCAGGCTGGCTTTTGCTGTGCTGAGGCTTAGGGTTAGGCTTGCTCTTGCTGTGGTTAGGGTTAGGGTTAGGGTTAGGGTTTGTGTTAGGCTCAGGCTGGCTTTTGCTGTGCTGAGGCTTAGGGTTAGGCTTGCTCTTGCTGTGGTTAGGGTTAGGGTTAGGGTTAGGGTTTGTGTTAGGCTCAGGCTGGCTTTTGCTGTGCTGAGGCTTAGGGTTAGGCTTGCTCTTGCTGTGGTTAGGGTTAGGGTTAGGGTTAGGGTTTGTGTTAGGCTCAGGCTGGCTTTTGCTGTGCTGAGGCTTAGGGTTAGGCTTGCTCTTGCTGTGGTTAGGGTTAGGGTTAGGGTTAGGGTTTGTGTTAGGCTCAGGCTGGCTTTTGCTGTGCTGAGGCTTAGGGTTAGGCTTGCTCTTGCTGTGGTTAGGGTTAGGGTTAGGGTTAGGGTTTGTGTTAGGCTCAGGCTGGCTTTTGCTGTGCTGAGGCTTAGGGTTAGGCTTGCTCTTGCTGTGGTTAGGGTTAGGGTTAGGGTTAGGGTTTGTGTTAGGCTCAGGCTGGCTTTTGCTGTGCTGAGGCTTAGGGTTAGGCTTGCTCTTGCTGTGGTTAGGGTTAGGGTTAGGGTTAGGGTTTGTGTTAGGCTCAGGCTGGCTTTTGCTGTGCTGAGGCTTAGGGTTAGGCTTGCTCTTGCTGTGGTTAGGGTTAGGGTTAGGGTTAGGGTTTGTGTTAGGCTCAGGCTGGCTTTTGCTGTGCTGAGGCTTAGGGTTAGGCTTGCTCTTGCTGTGGTTAGGGTTAGGGTTAGGGTTAGGGTTTGTGTTAGGCTCAGGCTGGCTTTTGCTGTGCTGAGGCTTAGGGTTAGGCTTGCTCTTGCTGTGGTTAGGGTTAGGGTTAGGGTTAGGGTTTGTGTTAGGCTCAGGCTGGCTTTTGCTGTGCTGAGGCTTAGGGTTAGGCTTGCTCTTGCTGTGGTTAGGGTTAGGGTTAGGGTTAGGGTTTGTGTTAGGCTCAGGCTGGCTTTTGCTGTGCTGAGGCTTAGGGTTAGGCTTGCTCTTGCTGTGGTTAGGGTTAGGGTTAGGGTTAGGGTTTGTGTTAGGCTCAGGCTGGCTTTTGCTGTGCTGAGGCTTAGGGTTAGGCTTGCTCTTGCTGTGGTTAGGGTTAGGGTTAGGGTTAGGGTTTGTGTTAGGCTCAGGCTGGCTTTTGCTGTGCTGAGGCTTAGGGTTAGGCTTGCTCTTGCTGTGGTTAGGGTTAGGGTTAGGGTTAGGGTTTGTGTTAGGCTCAGGCTGGCTTTTGCTGTGCTGAGGCTTAGGGTTAGGCTTGCTCTTGCTGTGGTTAGGGTTAGGGTTAGGGTTAGGGTTTGTGTTAGGCTCAGGCTGGCTTTTGCTGTGCTGAGGCTTAGGGTTAGGCTTGCTCTTGCTGTGGTTAGGGTTAGGGTTAGGGTTAGGGTTTGTGTTAGGCTCAGGCTGGCTTTTGCTGTGCTGAGGCTTAGGGTTAGGCTTGCTCTTGCTGTGGTTAGGGTTAGGGTTAGGGTTAGGGTTTGTGTTAGGCTCAGGCTGGCTTTTGCTGTGCTGAGGCTTAGGGTTAGGCTTGCTCTTGCTGTGGTTAGGGTTAGGGTTAGGGTTAGGGTTTGTGTTAGGCTCAGGCTGGCTTTTGCTGTGCTGAGGCTTAGGGTTAGGCTTGCTCTTGCTGTGGTTAGGGTTAGGGTTAGGGTTAGGGTTTGTGTTAGGCTCAGGCTGGCTTTTGCTGTGCTGAGGCTTAGGGTTAGGCTTGCTCTTGCTGTGGTTAGGGTTAGGGTTAGGGTTAGGGTTTGTGTTAGGCTCAGGCTGGCTTTTGCTGTGCTGAGGCTTAGGGTTAGGCTTGCTCTTGCTGTGGTTAGGGTTAGGGTTAGGGTTAGGGTTTGTGTTAGGCTCAGGCTGGCTTTTGCTGTGCTGAGGCTTAGGGTTAGGCTTGCTCTTGCTGTGGTTAGGGTTAGGGTTAGGGTTAGGGTTTGTGTTAGGCTCAGGCTGGCTTTTGCTGTGCTGAGGCTTAGGGTTAGGCTTGCTCTTGCTGTGGTTAGGGTTAGGGTTAGGGTTAGGGTTTGTGTTAGGCTCAGGCTGGCTTTTGCTGTGCTGAGGCTTAGGGTTAGGCTTGCTCTTGCTGTGGTTAGGGTTAGGGTTAGGGTTAGGGTTTGTGTTAGGCTCAGGCTGGCTTTTGCTGTGCTGAGGCTTAGGGTTAGGCTTGCTCTTGCTGTGGTTAGGGTTAGGGTTAGGGTTAGGGTTTGTGTTAGGCTCAGGCTGGCTTTTGCTGTGCTGAGGCTTAGGGTTAGGCTTGCTCTTGCTGTGGTTAGGGTTAGGGTTAGGGTTAGGGTTTGTGTTAGGCTCAGGCTGGCTTTTGCTGTGCTGAGGCTTAGGGTTAGGCTTGCTCTTGCTGTGGTTAGGGTTAGGGTTAGGGTTAGGGTTTGTGTTAGGCTCAGGCTGGCTTTTGCTGTGCTGAGGCTTAGGGTTAGGCTTGCTCTTGCTGTGGTTAGGGTTAGGGTTAGGGTTAGGGTTTGTGTTAGGCTCAGGCTGGCTTTTGCTGTGCTGAGGCTTAGGGTTAGGCTTGCTCTTGCTGTGGTTAGGGTTAGGGTTAGGGTTAGGGTTTGTGTTAGGCTCAGGCTGGCTTTTGCTGTGCTGAGGCTTAGGGTTAGGCTTGCTCTTGCTGTGGTTAGGGTTAGGGTTAGGGTTAGGGTTTGTGTTAGGCTCAGGCTGGCTTTTGCTGTGCTGAGGCTTAGGGTTAGGCTTGCTCTTGCTGTGGTTAGGGTTAGGGTTAGGGTTAGGGTTTGTGTTAGGCTCAGGCTGGCTTTTGCTGTGCTGAGGCTTAGGGTTAGGCTTGCTCTTGCTGTGGTTAGGGTTAGGGTTAGGGTTAGGGTTTGTGTTAGGCTCAGGCTGGCTTTTGCTGTGCTGAGGCTTAGGGTTAGGCTTGCTCTTGCTGTGGTTAGGGTTAGGGTTAGGGTTAGGGTTTGTGTTAGGCTCAGGCTGGCTTTTGCTGTGCTGAGGCTTAGGGTTAGGCTTGCTCTTGCTGTGGTTAGGGTTAGGGTTAGGGTTAGGGTTTGTGTTAGGCTCAGGCTGGCTTTTGCTGTGCTGAGGCTTAGGGTTAGGCTTGCTCTTGCTGTGGTTAGGGTTAGGGTTAGGGTTAGGGTTTGTGTTAGGCTCAGGCTGGCTTTTGCTGTGCTGAGGCTTAGGGTTAGGCTTGCTCTTGCTGTGGTTAGGGTTAGGGTTAGGGTTAGGGTTTGTGTTAGGCTCAGGCTGGCTTTTGCTGTGCTGAGGCTTAGGGTTAGGCTTGCTCTTGCTGTGGTTAGGGTTAGGGTTAGGGTTAGGGTTTGTGTTAGGCTCAGGCTGGCTTTTGCTGTGCTGAGGCTTAGGGTTAGGCTTGCTCTTGCTGTGGTTAGGGTTAGGGTTAGGGTTAGGGTTTGTGTTAGGCTCAGGCTGGCTTTTGCTGTGCTGAGGCTTAGGGTTAGGCTTGCTCTTGCTGTGGTTAGGGTTAGGGTTAGGGTTAGGGTTTGTGTTAGGCTCAGGCTGGCTTTTGCTGTGCTGAGGCTTAGGGTTAGGCTTGCTCTTGCTGTGGTTAGGGTTAGGGTTAGGGTTAGGGTTTGTGTTAGGCTCAGGCTGGCTTTTGCTGTGCTGAGGCTTAGGGTTAGGCTTGCTCTTGCTGTGGTTAGGGTTAGGGTTAGGGTTAGGGTTTGTGTTAGGCTCAGGCTGGCTTTTGCTGTGCTGAGGCTTAGGGTTAGGCTTGCTCTTGCTGTGGTTAGGGTTAGGGTTAGGGTTAGGGTTTGTGTTAGGCTCAGGCTGGCTTTTGCTGTGCTGAGGCTTAGGGTTAGGCTTGCTCTTGCTGTGGTTAGGGTTAGGGTTAGGGTTAGGGTTTGTGTTAGGCTCAGGCTGGCTTTTGCTGTGCTGAGGCTTAGGGTTAGGCTTGCTCTTGCTGTGGTTAGGGTTAGGGTTAGGGTTAGGGTTTGTGTTAGGCTCAGGCTGGCTTTTGCTGTGCTGAGGCTTAGGGTTAGGCTTGCTCTTGCTGTGGTTAGGGTTAGGGTTAGGGTTAGGGTTTGTGTTAGGCTCAGGCTGGCTTTTGCTGTGCTGAGGCTTAGGGTTAGGCTTGCTCTTGCTGTGGTTAGGGTTAGGGTTAGGGTTAGGGTTTGTGTTAGGCTCAGGCTGGCTTTTGCTGTGCTGAGGCTTAGGGTTAGGCTTGCTCTTGCTGTGGTTAGGGTTAGGGTTAGGGTTAGGGTTTGTGTTAGGCTCAGGCTGGCTTTTGCTGTGCTGAGGCTTAGGGTTAGGCTTGCTCTTGCTGTGGTTAGGGTTAGGGTTAGGGTTAGGGTTTGTGTTAGGCTCAGGCTGGCTTTTGCTGTGCTGAGGCTTAGGGTTAGGCTTGCTCTTGCTGTGGTTAGGGTTAGGGTTAGGGTTAGGGTTTGTGTTAGGCTCAGGCTGGCTTTTGCTGTGCTGAGGCTTAGGG